>NW_006790942.1:4941795-4965046 GCF_000442215.2 Lipotes vexillifer | reverse complement strand
CCCCCCCCCCCCCCCCGCCCCTTCTTCTGTCGGCTTTCCCACTGTCTTGGGCAGCAGCGGGCCCCCACCAGCCCACACCTGGCACGTGTAGCCTGGATCTTGCCAGCTGGAGGAGCTGCTTCCCACCGGAGCCAGGAGGTGTGCATCGTGTGAGGCAGAGGAAAGGATGAGTCCACCTAAACTCCTGTTCTCCCCACGTTTCCATTTAGCAAATTGAATATTCAGGTGTTTACTTGAAGTGAGTGTACCTGAGGACAGCTCAAAACTGACACAAATACCAGTTTCCCTCCCCCTGCACTTGAAGATAACTTGAGCAGTTGAGGCGGAAGGGACAGAGTCCTTTGTTTTTCTTCTGGAAGTGGAAGAATTAGAGTTGGAAGAAAATTTGATCTGAGTATCATGGCCCACACTGATCTCCATTGCCTAGACTCCCACTTGACCTATTATTTTATTTCTCCTTTTGTGTGTCTTCCTGCCCCGATTGGGCTGCAGTTCTTTGGGACAGGGACAGGATGCACATCTTGTGCCCCGTGTCATGGCTGGCAGAGTGTCTGACCATCACTAACACGGGAGTGAAGGCCAGCTGTGTGACGTGCCCCTCAGGAGGCTCCCCGCAGCCCTGCTTCTCCGCGAATCCACGTGGTCATTGTAATCTGACCTTCAGGTGACCGTGGTCCTTCCCGCTCACTCCTCGCCCCTTCCAGGTGGAGCAGACCAAGATCATACAGAATAAGAACTCTGAAATTGCCGTCCCGTTCTCTGTTGATATTCGTGTTACGAGGAAACCTTAATGTAATGACATTTAAAAACTTTACGCTATACATTAGCTTCGTTTGTCTTTTTTCAGATTATTGTGCAAGTAAATTTGCAGCCTTTGGATTTGCTGAATCGGTATTTATGGAAACATTTGCCAAGAAACAAAACGGGATCAAAACCACTATTGTGTGCCCATTTTTTATAAATACTGGAATGTTTGACGGTTGTACTACTGGGTAAGCATGTCCTCTGATTTCAAAGAAACCATGTTTTGAAAAATGATTGGCCATCCATTTTATTTTGTTCTATCTGTTTTCTAAAGTTGTTTAAAAAGATTTTTCCAGCATGCAGCCTGATTTATAAATGGTTTCAGAATTCCCTTCCTCAAATGCGGTTGTGTTTAAGATACTGGGTTTAATAAGCAATGGGTTATCAAGGCTGTACCCAGGTTGCAGCCACCCTGTGGCCCAGACCTCCTCCCCCATCTCCTCGGCACTCCCATCGCACCCCCTTTCTGCCACCTGACTCCATCCTGCCTTCTCCCTGATTCCACAGAAGGACCAGAAATTGTTGAAGGGGCATAAATACCCAGTCTGCACTCATGAGATGACAGGCAGGTAGTTTTCTTTTCTTTCTCTTTTTGTTTTTTTTTTTGTTAAATATTTATTTATTTATGTATTTGGCTGCGCCGGGTCTTAGTTGCGGCATGCATGTGGGATCTAGTTCCCTGACCAGGGATCAAACCCGGGCCCCCTGCACTGGGAGCACGGAGTCTTACCCCCTGGACTCCCAGGGAAGTCCCAGCAGTGATTTCTCAAAGACTTGCTTTACAACATTTAGACCATTCATTTAATATGGTTTCACATATGTGCATATTGTAACATCAGTGTATTAAGTAGAATCATTTTCCATTTCGAATCCTAGTTATGCGATTATTTGCCAGGTAGATAATAAGGAAGTAAGTATAGAAAAAGATCAAATCTGGCAGGGAAAGAAGCAAATAAATGATAATGTCTTACAACTGTTTTATCCTATTTTTAAGAATTGCTTTTATTAATTTCTTAATATACGGCTTTTTTTTTTTTTTTTTTTTTTTTTGACCCCCTAGCTGTCCTTTTCTGTTACCGATTCTGGAACCAGAATATGCAGTCAGGAAGATAGTAGATGCTATTCTGCAAGAAAAAGCGTACTTATATATGCCAAGGTTTATATACTTCATAGTGTTTTTAAAAAGGTAACAGTATCTGCTTCTATTACTTCTGTAATGTGTCAATCGTATCAACTGGATCGTAACAATCAAATTACTCCAGATCCTACAGAGGGGAGCCACTTAAAAAATATCTGTTAAATGAATGGATTTTGATCCCTTGATTGTTCCCATTTGCTGACACAATCTCAAATTTGCATACTTGCGGTGCTTCCCATGAGTCAGAAAATGGAGGTTACGTTTACTTTCATAGGCTGTTAGTTCTGGGCCCAGTTGGGGAGCTATATCTGCATAGGTCCTGAGAAGCCTTTGGAAACCCAAAGAAGTTCAGTGACAGGGAACCACACTCCTTCAAATATCCACTCAATCATCATTAGAGTGGCTAGTGTGTGCCACGCTCTGTTGGCCATCCCAGGATCTGGGGTACAGCAAAGAACAAGAGAGACAAGAGTCCCTGCTCTCATTGGAGATTCTCTTCTCGGGGGGCTGGTGGAGGGGACAAACAAACAAGAAAGTAAAGTAAAAGAAAGATATTCTGGGTGGTCATAAGTGCTATGAAGGAGATACAAAGCAGGAGAAGTTAATCCCAGAGCGAGAGGTGGAAGAGTGCACGCCAGGATTTCATTGTCAGTAAGGTCCGCACGGGCGTCTCATGGAGGCGGGTAACGTTTGACGAGAGACCTGAAGCCGGGGAGGGCAGGAACCACCTGGATATCTTGGGCTGCCCTCGGAGATACAATGAGCACGGGCCCCTTTTCTTCACCCCACTGCCAGGACAAGTCTCCGGTTTGTTTACTGTACCTCTCCTCACCCTGCTGTGTGGACATCTGGATGGACGGGGTCAGGGTGTCAGGAGGGGTGAGCAGGGTGGAGAAGATAGACGGTCGTAGTTGTGGGTCACACGCCAGAGCTCGGAGGAGCTGCTGCATCTAACCTCCCAGTGGTCCCAGAAAGAAAGAGCGTTGACCTCTTTTGACAGTGGAAGGAACTGAGTCTCCAGAGGCCAGTAACACTGCGGGTGACAGAACTGGGATGCAAGCCAGGCTCACGACTCCACAGGACTTCACCGCTTCCTGTCCATCGTTACAGAGTGTAGTGAGGCCCTGGAGGCTGAATAGTGTAAATAAAGCAAGGAGAGATACAGAGACCCTGGGCCAGTGTCCTCCCACGTGGTGGACAAGCCCCGAGTGACCATGAGGCAGGGACATTCAGGTGGGCGTGTGCGAATGAGTTCTTCTGCAACAACTCAGTGGCCCTGCTTTTCAGCGGAGCCAGTAAAGATGCTTTCATGAATTATAACCAGGAAAGTTCACTCTTGTGTTCTCTTTAGTTTCTTGCCCCTCAAGCTTGGAATGCTTTTGGCTGAGTATATGGGTGTCTTTAAATCAATGGATGGCTTCTCTGGCCATAAGAAGAGAGACTAAAGACCAACTCTGGCTGATGTCACCTGATACCCAAAGCTACGTAACGTCTGTTTCAACGAAGAAGGTATCTTTGTCCGACAGAACGTGTCTGGAAACCACAAGTTCTTCATCTGCTGCCCGGACTAGTATTTGCAACCAATGCCATTGAAAATAATGTTGCGTACTGCTTTTCTGTTGAGTTTTTTAAATTAAAAAAAAAAAAAAAATCCCATTTTTGTCATTTGCTTGCAACAGATGTGAAAGGGAGATAATCCTCTCTCTCGTGAACTGCCTTTCGCTTTGGTCTTTGGGGAGGCGGCTCAAATGGGGCTGGCTGTGGCTGAGCCCGCGCTGGGCAGCGGAGATGAGGGCTGATGGGTGAGCGCTGAACTGGGTGCCCTCTCTCCAGAGGACACAGAGCTCCGGATTCCCCCTTGCCCTGCTCTCAGCCCTGGCCTTGTTGGAACTGTGCCACCTGGTGTAGAAAGGCCAGCCTCCCACGTCCCCCTCTGCACAGTAGCCACACAGATGCTTTGCTTCTGCAGCCCTGGGTGTCCTGCTGAGGGTGCACCAGGGCCACTGCGTCAGGAGCCTCTTCCTGCACATCCCCTGGGTGCCCCGAGGGGCAGTGGTTCTAGACCACGCTCTAAATAGGGTCACATTTCTTTCCTAGAAGAGATTCAAGAATGGTTGCTTCCTACCCTGAAGAGATGATATTCTACTGAGTTAGATGACCTGTTCCCTGTTAAGCCAGAAATCATATTCATGTGGGTAATTTCAAGTGCTTCATTTAGTATTTCAAGTTGGGGTCCTTGTGAGCTATTTTTATCACAGAATGAACAATTTTATCCATTTGCATTCCTCAGGGCTGCCTTCATTTCAGCTCTATTGTATGCCTACAGTTTAATCAACTGGCCAACCCTTTTCACGCTTTGGAGATTAACTATAAAAGCAAGATTAAGAGAAACACGTTAATTACCGTATCCCTGGAGCTCCTTCCCAGGCTGGTGGGAGCACCTACCTTGCAAGAGAAAGAGCAGCCTTTGTCTCTTCCCATCCTTTGGTGGAGCGCGGGAAGGGATGAGAAGTATCCTGGAAGACCCTGTGAGAGTCAAAAGAAATGAGAGTTTGAGTATCTTGGGGGTAAGATTCTCTTAGAGGAGCAACCATCTCAGGGAATGCGGCGTCTGGGATTCACTGTGGACTGATTTCTCTTGAGCTTCCTGCATGGCTCCAACAGCTCCGCCCCTGTATTTCCTGTCCCTTCAGAAAGCCTTTTAAAAACTCCTTTTGTGATCCTAAAAACGATAGCCCATATTAACGCGCCTGGCACGAAGCTAAGCGCTTTACACACGTTATTTCATTAAACCAGAATCACAAAGGTATTTGGCGTACGCCGAAGCAGAAAAAGTGTTTTATTTCCTCCTCAACCAGAGACGTGCATTCAGAGGATCAAAGGCCCGCTTACACCAACCAACTCATGTTCCAAATCCTTGGTTAACAAGGTTAATTAAGAGAGAGGCACAATATTGCTCCTATATTACAATTCCAAAAGCGTATATTCTAGGGGCCTATCTGTTTAGTTGAAGAATAAAGAAGAGACTCTCAGGGGATTTTGTAGAACAAAGGTCTGAGGCAGAGTGGGCACCATCACATCATAACAGCGTTAACAGCAATTATTTCTAATTGGAGTGCATCTTGGCTGGACGACTACAAAGGCCTGAAATTTAATTGTGGTTTTACAGTACCCGTACAATTGTCTAAGTGAATTCAGATTTATTTGAAGTGTTCACAGGAGAAGAGACCACATGTAAATTAGAGGATTCTAGAGGGTAACAAATAACAAGCTGATTTAATACCACTGAGGAGCAAGTGTCCTCAGGGTGTGTTTCTGAGCAGCTTCCATCTGAAATTTAATCCTAATGAAGCCACGATCAGAAGCCCAACACCTAAGGAGGCCTTAAGACTGGAAAGGCTGGGAAACAACGGCTGTCCCCAGAAGTGGGCACCCTGCCCTCCAGATGGCATCATCCTGTAGTTGGCACGCTGCTCAAGAATGAGGAAGAACGCTTGCTATTAGAAGGAGTTTGGCTGGGGAACATGTGTGACCATGGTTTTGGGAGGTTTGGGGGGCTTGGTTTTTACACTGTGATGTTGTATTAGTTAGCTCAGGCTACCATGACAAAATACCACAGACTGGGGGGCTTAAACAACAAACGTTTATTTTCTCACAGTTCTGAAGGCTGGGAAGGGCAAGATCAAGGTGCCAGCTGGTTCAGTTTCTGGTGAGGGCTCTTCCTGGCTTGCGGTCAGCCCTCTTCCCACTGTGTTCTCACATGGCCTTTCTTCCACGTGTGGCCGTGGAGAGGGAGATCATGCTCTCCCTCTTCCTATAAGGGCACTAACCCTATCACGAGGGCTCAACCCTCATGACCTAGTGACCCCAGTTACCTCCCCAAGACTCCATCTCCAAATATCATCACACTAGGAGTCAGGGCTTCAAACACCACATCCTATCAGCCAGAATTAGTCACATGACTAAACCAGCCTGCCATGGATGCTAAGTGTGGTCCCCGTTTTGCCCTGAATGAACCAGCTAAAGATCAGGGTTTATATCACTGTAGAAAAGGATAAGAACAGGTGTTGGTGTCAACTTACAGTTCTGCCACAGTCTGCTTCCCTAAATATCTATGTGTCCTCTTATCAGATGGAACCCACAGACCCACTCCACCTCAAAGCTCTTCCCACTCACTGCATGTCTTGCAAAGTCCAGAACTTTGCTCTGTCCTGGCTCTGCTCTGTTACTGGCATCTGTGCCTTGCCTCTCTCTCTCCCCACCGTCCCTCCCCATCTAGTAAAGACCCTCTTGGGGCCATCTGAAGCATAGCTTTAGGGGAAAAACCTATCATTTGATGATTGCTACTGTGCTGGATACCATGTCTGGCAAACAACCTTTAATGGAAGGTGCTGGAAAAAGGCTTAGGACCACAGTCTTACTCTGCTAAGGCCATTGTCTGGAATCCACACTTCCAAGGGCTTCTCATCAGACACAGAGGGTGTTGGCTGTTTCAACCATCCGAGGCTCTAGACTGTAGGTAGAGAGGGCCTCCTGGGACAGACTTTTATTCCCTCACACCTCCGTTTGCACACGGGTGCTCTCCAGCCTGGGTTCAACTCTGGGAGACTCCACTTAAAGCAGCAGAAACATCCAAGTCATAGCAAAATTCTGAATTTGTCTTACCTTTTCCCCTTCATGCTACAATCTCCCTCAGCAGGTGACAGAGCTTTCAAGGTAGAGTAAGGTCAATTTGAACTAAATGTTTCCACTGCCAAACACAGATCACCAGATTTCTAGTCTGTACGATTCTGAGCCCTTGCCACCTCCCACCTGAGAACTTGAACTTACACCACATATTTTCATTTCTGCCATATGCAGCGCTGCTCGACAAGGTACTGAGTTCTATATTAATTTTAAAATGATGTTCAGCTATAATAATGATCATAAATAAGAGTGAGGTAGGAACTATGAGTGTGTTCTCTCTGTTGTGTGAAATTCCAGAGGTGAGTGGGTGATACCTTCTCTGCTGGTTCTGCTCTATGAAGTTCCAGGGACCTGGGCTACGGACAGCTCCTCACTCGGCCATCCCTGCAGTGGGGCCACCACCATCACCGCCAAGATGGTAGCCATCATAGAACCTTCCAGGCAGCAAATGTAGGAAGGGTAAGGATGAAAATGACATAGGTACCAATTTGCCTTTTAAGGATATTTCTAGAAACAGCCACACAACAGTCTCTTCAAACATTATTAGATGCAAGTGAGACTGGGGATTGTAGCTTTTATTACAGCAGCCATGACTCCATCTAATAACGGCAGAGATTTCTAAATGTGGGAAAATGGGCATTAGTAATATTGGCCACAGGCGCTCCCAAGTCATAGAAGAGGTTTCGAATCAGTTTAGCTGTGCAACTTAGGTCAAGTGATTTGAACTTTCTGAAACGCTTTTCTAATTCTGCAAATGACTGTAATTCCTCTTTTGACTGCTACAAGGATTAAATGAGTTGACAGTGATAAAATGCCTAATGTAGGGTCTGGTACATACCGACACTCAGTAGACATCCGTTTCCACTATGTCCCCTATGTAAACCCTGACCTTAAACTTCTAGTTTGTAGCCATGAGTCTGGAACCACTTGAAATCTATAACACATTTCCGTCGACATTTTTTAACCTGTTTGTTAAGGGTATTTTAGTATTTATTTAGAGCTATGGATTTTTTTTATATATATAACTTTATTTTATTTATTTATTTTTGGCTGCGTTGGGTCTTCGCTGCTGCACGTAGGCTTTCTCTAGTTGTGGCGGGCGGGGGCTACTTATCATTGTGGTGCGCAGGCTTCTCATTGCAGTGGCTTCTCTTGTTGCAGAGCTCGGGTTCTAGGCACGCGGGCTCCGTAGTTGTGGCTCGCGGGCTCTAGAGCTCAGGCTCAGGAGTTGTGGCGCACGGGCTTAGTTGCTCCGCAGCATGTGGGATCTTCCCGGACCAGGGCTCAAACTCGTGTCCCCTGCATTGGCAGGCGGATTCTTAAACACTGCGCCACCAGGGAAGTCCTGGAGCTATGGATTTTTATAGAATAAATATTATTTTAATTCTTTGTTATCTAAAAGAATTTGCCTGCCTTTGGGAGTATACCAAAAAAAAGAAAATATAATGTTCTACTTTGATTTTTATTCATGTTACTATTCAGTGTACGTAGGCCACTTATGTTGATATCATTTTGGATAAACTTTGGATCTTAATTCTCTTTCTCCTTATGATTTATTTTTGGCTGCGTTGGGTCTTCACTGCTGCACACGGGCTTTCTCTAGTTGTGGCGAGTGGGCGCTACTCTTCATTGCAGTGTGTGGGCTTCTTATTGCAGTGGCTTCTCTTGTTTCAGAGCACGGGCTCTAGGCACGTGGGCTTCGGTAGTTGTAGCTCGCGGGCTCTAGAGCTCAGGCTCAGGAGTTGTGGCGCACGGGCTTAGTTGCTCCGCAGCATGTGGGATCTTCCCGGACCAGGGCTCAAACTCGTGTCCCCTGCATTGGCAGGCGGATTCTTAAACACTGCGCCACCAGGGAAGTCCTGGAGCTATGGATTTTTATAGAATAAATATTATTTTAATTCTTTGTTATCTAAAAGAATTTGCCTGCCTTTGGGAGTATACCAAAAAAAAGAAAATATAATGTTCTACTTTGATTTTTATTCATGTTACTATTCAGTGTACGTAGGCCACTTATGTTGATATCATTTTGGATAAACTTTGGATCTTAATTCTCTTTCTCCTTATGGTTCCTATTTGTTCTCTCTTTCCTTCTGACTTCCTCCTTTCTAACTTCTCTGTCTCTCTATCTCTTCCTTTTTCCTTTCAAAACAATTACGTTTCAGTCACTTTGCAAAGTACCATGTACTAGGCATGCAAATATTTAATATATGTTACAGGCTATTAAATGGAACATCTTCTTGACATCTTGAAATTTTGGCTGAAGCCGCAAAGCTGTAAACATGGAGGGTAAGGACCTTTATCTTCTAAAGAACAGTGCTAAATATAAGCACGCAGGACTAGCTGATAGATGCCAACTTCTGGTTTCAGGTTTCATCTTCCGAACGTTGGGTTTCGTCTTCTAAACATCAGGTTTCATTTCTGACATGAAGTCATCATTCCCTTCTTAAACAACAAAATCTGGATAAACTGAAAATAACTTACTTTTCTTTGACCCATCAGAAAACTGAGGGCAAAACCTACTGTACAGCACAGGGAACTATACTCAATATTTTGTAATAACCTATAAGGGAAAACGATCTGAAAAAGAATAGATATATTGAATCACTTTGCTGTACACCTGAAACTAAGACAACACTGTAAATCAACTATACTCCAATTAAAATTTTTAAGAAAAAAATAATAAACTATATAATGGAATCTTTTATACCAAATTCTGTGTAGTTGTGGTGCTAAATGTGATTATAGCTTCATGCGGTTTACTGTCTTGCTGCAAAATATGGATGGGATCGTTAGTTTAATGGTTTAAACCTCCCAATAGAAAGAAATGAACATAAAAAAAAGAAGAAGAAGAAAACTGAGGGCAAAAACCACCACTGCAAGCTCTGGAGAAGTTGGTTCAGAGAGACGGAGCCATAGAGCTGTTTACCTGGAGCAGAAACCACTGGAGCTGTAAAAGTGGTCGGAACACTTAAGTGGCAATTCTGACAAATTGCTAGAGGCTGAGGATGAACTCATATGACAGTGAGAAACCCTTGGGAATCAAAGTTAAGGGCCCTCACACTTACGTGGGCTTTACCTCTGGGAACCCTAGCAGGTTCTCACAGTGAAGGTCTGAGAAAGATCCCTTCCTGGCTCTGGGGTAGAGGGATCATTGTGAAAGAAGCCCAGGGCCTTCCCCACACAAAGCACTCTCCAGGGGAAGGAACTTTGCCAAAGCCTTCTCTCGGCAGGACGAAGGTCATTCTACCCACTTCCGGCTCTACTGTCTCACCTAAGAGGAGAAAATGGTCAGCTCGGGCCAGGGCTTCCAGGAAGTGGATTGGGAACACTGCAGCCAGGGAAAGAAGATGGACAGGGAAAAAGCTACACTCCTGGAAAACATTTATGAAGATTACAGCTCTGAGAAACAGGTCCCCTAGAAGGTGAGGTTCAGTCAGAAGTTTGTAGACTGCCACCCTTCTCCCCACACCTTACTGCACAACAACAGAGCTCCAGTGTAATAACAGTGGATTATAGCTGAAAACATTGCAACATGCAAGCTCTCTCTCTAAAAAGAAATACTTAGGGAAACCCAAAGACCAGAGGGGAGACAGAAACAAGGGCCGTAGAGGGATTTGAAACCTCTGGCACCTAGAGCTACAGTAAACATTAAATATATCCCAGCCCCTAAATAGATTAACATCAACCCTCACATCAAAAGCCTATTTACCCCAGTTCCCATAACCCAATAAAACATGCTTGGCTTTCAACCAAAAATTACAAAGCATGCCAAAAAGCAAGAAAAAACAGTCTAAGGAGACAAAGTATTATCGAAACCAGACTCAGATATGACACAGATGTTCAAATTATTGGGCAAGGAATTTAAAATAACTATGATTAATATATTAAGGACTCTAATGGAGAAAGTAGATAACATGCACAAACATGCACATAATTGTGATACTGTGATTTATATTAAGATATATATATTCCTCTTCCCCATTTCTGGCACAGAGCTCCTAAAACCCTCGCAATTCCTAAGTGATAAGAGTGATAAAGATGAAATGGGTGCCCTATTATTCATCTGACAAGTTCCTTTCACCCACACCTGAGTTTATATTAATGAGGGGACTTTTGGAAAGCCCGTAAGGGTGCAAGCTGGTTGCCTGGGAAACCTTTGGGGAGGGAAGAGGAACCAGAGGTTGAATCAGTCACCAGTGGCCAATGATGTAATCAATCATGCCTATGTAATGAAGCCTCCATAAAACCCAAAGGACAGCCTTCAGAAAGCTTCCATGTTGGTGAATGCATCCCCATGGCTGGAGGATGGGCACCCCCAGTTCCATGGGCACAGAAGCTCCTGCACTCGAGACCCTTCCCAGCTCTACCCTATGGACCTCTTCTCCTGGCTATTCATCTGTATCCTTTATAATAAACTTATAAATGTAAGTAAATGTTTCTCTGATTTCTGTGAACCATTCTAGCAAATTAATCAAACTGGAAAAAGGAGTCATGGGAACCTGCAGTGTCAAGCCAGTTGGTCAGAAACACAGGTGACAACCTGTGCTTACAACTGGCATCTGCAGTGGGGGCAGTCTTATGGGACTGAGTCCATAACCTGTAGGATCAGATGCTATCTCCAGGTAGATAGTGTCATAACTGTGTTAATTTATAAGACACCTGGTCAGTGTCCGCTGAGAACTGGAAAATTGCTTTGTGTGGGGAAAAAAAAGCACACATCTGGTGTCAGAAGTGTTGTGAGTGTGGTAGTCTTCCCAACTCAGTTGGTGGTGTTCGAAAACACCCATCAGAGTAATGTAAACAGAGAGATGGAAACTCTAGGAAAGAATCAAAAAGAAGTTAGAACTCAAAAGCACCATAACAGAAATGAATGCCTTTAATGGGCTCATTAGTAGACTAAACACAGCCAAGGGAAGAATCAATGAAATTAAAGATGAGTCAATGGAAAGTTCCCAAATTGAAACGGAAAGAGGAAACGATGGGAGGAAAAAAACCATCCAAGAACCGTGGGGCAATTTCAAGTGTGTGTCATAGGCATAACTGGAATACCAGAGCATAAAGAAAGTAGAAAGCAGAAGAAATATTCCAAGTAATAATGGCTGAGAACTTCCCAAAATTAATGACAAACACCAAACCACAGATTCAGAAAGCTCAGAGAACAACAGCAGGATAAATACCAAACACACACGTACACACACACATGTATCATATTCTAACTAAAGAAAAATCAAAGATAAAAAAAAGAGAAAATTTTTAAAGAAAAATCTTTAAAGAAGCCAAAGAATAAAAACACCTTACAGGGCTTCCCTGGTGGCGCAGTGGTTGAGAGTCTGCCTGCCGATGCGGGGGACGCGGGTTTGTGCCCCGGTCCGGGAAGATCCCACATGCCGCAGAGCAGCTGGGCCCGTGAGCCATGGCCCGTGAGCCATGGCCGCTGAGCCTGCGTGTCCGGAGCCTGTGCTCCACAATGGGAGAGGCCACAACAGTGAGAAGCCTGCATACCGCAAAAAAAAAACAACACCTTACAGCTAAAGGAACAAGGATAAGAATGTCAGGGTGCTTTCATTAGAAACTATGTGAGAAAGAAGAATGTGGAATTTAAATATGTAAAGTGTTCAAGGAAAAAAACTACCAACCTAGAACTCTATATCCAGCAAAATTATCCCTCAAAAGTAAAGAAGAAAGAAAGACTTTCTCACACAAACAAAAACTGAAGGAATTCATCACCAGTAAACCTACCTTATAAGCAAGGAATGTTAAAAGGAGTTCTTCAGAGAGAAGAAAAATGCTATATAGGTCTGAATTTGGATCTATATAAAGAAAGGAATAATGTTAGGAATAAATGAAGGTACAACAGAACTTTTTATTTTTATTATTTAATTGACCTAAAAGATGTGTTTAAAGGAATAATGGCATCAATGTATTATATGGTTATAGCATGTAGATTAGTGGAATGAATAACAGCAATGTCACAAAGAATAGGAGGAAAGAAGTGGTAATACTCTGTTATAAGGTACCTGCAGGCCACACAACACTATATGGTTTACTTCAGAGTGGACTTAGATTAGTTAAAACTACATATTGTAAACTTGAGAGCAACCGTTAAAAAAATTTTTGACATATAATCAATATGATAAGTGGGGAGACAAAACAGAATCATATAAAATGTTCAATTAAAACCAGAGAAGGCAGAAAAAGAGGGGGAAAAAAAGAAACAAAGAATAAATGCAACAGTAGAAATCCTTAATTCATCTACATAAATAATCACTTTAAATGTGAATGATTAAATACACCAATTAAAAGACAGAGATTGTCATAGTGGATTAAAAAACCAGGACTCAACTATATATTACATATATAATTTATATATTAAATATAGAGACTCAGGTTAAAAGTAAAGGGATGAAGAAAGATATACCATAATAATACTAATCAAAAGAAAGGTGGAGTAGTTATATTAACTTCAGACAAAGCAGACTTCAGAACAAGGGAGTTTATCAGGGATAGAGAGAAGCATTACTTAATGATAAAGGGGTCAATTCTCTCTGAAGATGTAACCATTTTAAATGTGTATGCGTCTAACAACAGAGAGTCAAAATATATAAGGCAAAAACTGATAGAACTGAAAGGAGAAATTTTAAATCTACTATTATAGTTAGAGGCTTCAATATCCCTCAATCAGTAATTCATAGATAAAGCAAGCAGAAAATCAATAAGGATACAGATAATCTGGACAGCACTCTCAGTGGACCTAATTGACATGTATAAAATATGCCACCCAACAACAGCAGAATATACATTCTTCTCAAGGTCATTTGGAATATCCACCAAGAGAGACCACATACCAAGCCATAAAAGATACCACAACAAATTTACAAAAATGGAAATCATACAAAATATGTACTCTGACCGAAGTGGAATTAAACTCGAAACCAGTAACAGAAAAATATCTGGAAAGCCCACAGATATGTGGAAATTAAACAACATATTTCTAAATAAGCTGTCTCAAGAGAAACTTTAAACATAAAACATATTTTGAACTAAGTGAAAATGAAAATACAACTTACCAAAATGTATGGAGGGAAATTTACATCATTAAAAGTACCAATGAGAAAAGAAGAAAGCTCTCAAGATAACAACCTAAGCTTCCACTGTAAGAAACCAGAAACAAGAAGAGCAATTTAAGCCTAAACTAAGCACAAGTAAAGAAACAGTAAAAAACAGAATAGAAATCAATAAAACTGAAAAGAGGAAAACAGTAGAAAAAAATCAATATAATGCTAACAGAGGAGATAAAATGGGATCATAAAAAATGCTCAAAACCAGAGGAAGCAGCAAAGGAGATCAACAAAATTGATAAGCCTCTAGTTTTCTCAATGTCTGGTGGAAAAGTCATCAATGCATTCTTTCTAAGGTTGACTTAAATTATCGTGGACCTTAGATCTTAACTCCTGCGTAAAATTTTTAGAGCAAGTGTATAAAAGTTCATTTATAAATCTAACTGGGTTTTATTTCAGTATTAATCAACCAACCTATTTGTAGAGTGGGTGGAAGGCTGGGAGTTTTCAGTGGCCCAGAGTAAGAAAGGGCTCTGCAGCAAAGTGGTAGAAAGATGGGATTTTTAATTAATGGAATTGGGACAATAGGAAAACAAACTCGATGCCTTACACAACAGTAAAACAAACCTCAAATAAATAGAAGATGTAAATGGACCAGAAGAAAAACATGAGAATATTCAATTTATAAATTCAATTCATAAAGAAAAACATGAGAAACTTTAATTCAAAATACACGAAAGTATTGGAAGAAAAACATAAGAAAATTCAAATAGAGCCTTGGAGTAGGGGAAGCCTTTCTAGTTAAACCTCAAAGGAAGGGCTAACAAGTCCAAATACATAAATATAAAAGCCTTCCTTACAGCAAAGAAAAACAGCTTTATATTTGCTTTTAAGAGGAATGTGTGGAAAGCTTCTTCATTAAGTATAAAGTTTATACACTTAAACACTTACAGTTCCACAAGTATAAAATCTTTTAGTATATAAACTTTATCAAGTGAAGAAAGTTCTCTTTTATCCCTAATTTTCCAAGAGTTTCTTTTACTAAGATCTCCCCCTCCTCTCTCTCTCTCTCTCTCTCTCTCTCTCTCTCTCTCTCATTCCAGCTAAAGCAATCAGAAGATGTTCCGTGACAGTGTGCTTTGGTAATTCCCCCTTTGGCCATGCACCCTTTCCCTTCACCTGATATTCATCTGTTCATGTTACCTGTCTTCCCACGTAGACATTCAGATTTTGGATGCTGGCGTCATATTGCCTGTGAATACAGTCCTTTCGCTGTCTTGCTGTGGATGCATTACCAGGAAATGTAAGCCTCTCTGCACAAACCCTCCATGTCCTGCAGGTCTGGGCCTACCAACCCAGCACCCCTGCTATCTGCTCACACCTGCCCAGTGACAGTTGTCAACCTGGATGCTCATACAAGCCCTATCCAGATCTTTATTTTTTTAAATAGCACATGAAATCAGAGATTTGCTACTCACTCTTAAACTTGTCATTGAGAAGTATTATATGTTTGCATTACATTAAAAATTATGTTTCTAAAAACTCCTATGATGATTGAGAAGTGCTTCTGACAATTGATACAGGGCTTTGAAAAACAGGAAAACAAATTGTGCATAATCATAACTATATAAAATAAAATTTAAAACAACTTAACATCATTTGGAGAAAAGCTTATGGACATGCACCCCAAATCTCTCTGGTGTTGCCTCCATGGGTAATGTGACTAAGGGTGCTTTTTTTCACTTCTCCTTCCTGTATCTCTCAAATTGTAATGAGGATCTCTGCCAGGGGGCCCTACCCAGATTCCTTTTTCCCCGTGATACACCCACCCCAGCTGCTGCAAGGGATTCCTAGCAGCTGAGGCTTGTGACTTTCTCCCCAGACTCCTTCCTGCCTGACTGAGCCAGTGCCCCACCTTCAGGGCCTGTATTTGTTTGACTCGGGGTACAAGGAGTGGACTCAGTGATAACAGTTTAAGCTCCAGAGTGCCCCCTCCACCCGAACGGAGGCGGGCTCAAGGGAAGACTTTACCTGCCCATGCCTGGCTTTGCTCTTTCCCCTTCCTTATAGAGCTTCCCTCACTGCCGTGCAGGGTTTTAGCAACCAACCCATACTAAGTGCTGGGGCAGGCTAGGGGTTTTCAGTAGCCTAGAATAAGAAAGGGCTCTGCAGCAGAGCTGTATAAGCTGTGGGATAAGCAGCCCCGCTACCTGGGCCATACGACCCAGAAGATCCCATGATACTGGAAATCCAATAGGAGACATGCAGGCACGCTTCCTGGTTTCTGGAGCAAGACCCACCATCCGTAGTAGGAAATTAGCTCCTGGGTCCAGCTAGGCCCTGGTAGAGATGAAGCATCTGGCTGTAGAGCATCAAGTAACTATGCAGCAAGAACTCCCCACATTAAATGAGGACCGTCCCACTCACCGGGACATAGGATCAGGCAAAGCCAGCTTCAGTCTAGCACAGGATGGAAGTGGTATATCCAGGATCGAGCTTGACAGGCCCAGAAGGCACAAGTAAGGGGCACAGACAGGCCACTCAGGCTCCCTGTCACCTTCCATTGCTGCATGAGTTCCATTCTGTCAGCTCACACATACGGGAAGTCCCCTGTGGCCAGATGACAGGAAAACCCCAAGCTTTGTTCACACGGGGATGTTCAGTGTTGGTACAAGTCAACAAAGGAGCGATGCGTCACCTCAACCCCCTGGCGGGGGAAGGAGAGGGTGTTAGGAGATCGAGTGGGATGGAAACCATCCCAATTGCACAGGGGTCCAGGCTGTGTACCCAGCCATCTCCTTTGTAAGAGAGAGGGGTTCATAGCCAGGATACACACAAACTCATGCAGTGGAAATGGCTTGGTGGGTGATCAGGACCTAGAAGGAGCAAATCTGGGATATCAGAGACAAGAAGGTCTGGGGAAGGGGCATGGAGATAAACATATGGGAGTGGCCGTAGCATGTGAGGGTCTTTTACCACATGTTGATGTCCACCACAGAGCATCCCTTCAGCAGAGATGTTAAACTGAATAGACAGGATGGCTTGGCTAGGAGACATCAGCCAGCCTCTGTCCTCAGCTTCGGTTACTTTGGGAGAATCTTTGACTATGGTTTGCAGTTCAGCTTTAGCCCAGGAATATAAGAAATCAAGGGTTTAGCCTCTGGCTGCTCAGAAGTCTCACTTTTAAAGGGACAGGTTCTGATTAGTTAAGAGGAAAAGAATGCAGGGAGAGTTTCAGAGAGAAAGGGAAGTTTGGAGAGAGGTTAGTACAGAGGAGCTGAGGGTCTAGAGGAGGTGTAAGTGGCAAGAAAGGAAAGAGAAAGATAGTACGAGAGGCAGAGTGTGACCACGAGGAGACAAGGGACAGAGCTGAGATGGAGGAGGAGGTGGGGTCTGAGGACAAGAAGCCAAGGAAGAAGAGCCTGACGCTCCTGAGCCATTTTCTCTCTCTTTAATCATTACTTTGCCTCAGTTAATCTTAAAATCTCATTTTACAGAGAGGCGAGCCCCTGATAACATTTAGAAGCCTCAAAATAACATTCAAGATAGGCATTCCATTCACTTCCAGAAATTCTAGACCTCTAGATGTCCAATTTGGTTTTAAGAAGATTAGGTTTGGGGATTTCCAAGGTTCCCCATCATAGCCATTGATGTGCTAACCTGCCTTTGGTCAGGTGGGTCCATTTAGTTAGAAATGGGCATGAGACAGGACCAGGGTTTTCAAACATAAAATCAGCTAGAATCCCTGTAGGAGGGTACATGCTCAAAATCTTTACATGACCAGGATCCCCTTTCTCTCTCTCTCTCTTTTTTTTTTCCCCTAGAGTAAAAGAATAATTTTCAAACAACCTAAATAGCTCATTACAGCTCATATGACTCAATTCAAGCAGCTTAAAGAGTTCAGACATCTCAAACCACCTGCAGGCCTAATGCCAGCCAGTTCTAAGGCAACAGCTTGGTCCCAGAGGAGCAGGGCCAAGGGCTTTTCACCAGGGCCTATAAATCAGCTCCTCTTCCAAAGCCATGGGCTGACAGCTGAACTGGGACAGTTTCAGTAAAACAAATCCTACAAAAATCAGACCAAAGAACCAAACAAGTATGCTCATACAGAACAAGGCCTTCACCAGAAGAAAACAAAACCGTGAAATAGATCCCCATTAAAGCCCAGAGAGCTTCAAATGCAAAGAGGGTGGAGGTTCAGACTGAGGAGAAAGACTCCAGGGTCTGGGAGAAAAACCATGACCTCAGTGGGGTCCACTGTGGGTCCCGCACCTGTTTGCTCACTGGCCCCAGAGCTGGCAGTGGTCTTCTCTGTTGCCCCCACCAGGCCCCCAAAATGTTGACCCGAAATAGGCAGACTGCCAGATGCTTCTCCAGCAAAGAGGGGCTTCCCTGGGACAGCAGAGTACTGCAACTTGGGGTCGGCAGCCACGGCAGCCACAGCAAGTCCCTGCAGGGCAAGGGAAGCTTTTATGGAGGGGAAAAGAAGTGGAGAGGGGTGCATTAAACGGAGCCCATGGCTTGTCATTGGCTGAGTCCTTCCAGAAAAAGGAGGGGTCGGGCTTCTTCCTGTTCTGCTCCGCTATAGTCACAGGGTGTGAGAGCTCCCCCTGCTGGTCTCCTGGCGCTATTTAACTGAGGTTTTATTAATGTTTTTACAACTTCATCTGTAACATGTAGATAGTGACAATATTTACCCTATAAAGTTGCTGTGACCATTAAACAAGTTGATATAGGTTAAAAAAAAGCTTAAAATAGTGCCTAGCATATAGGAAGCACTCAACAAATACTAGTTTACAAGATTCTAGGATATTACTCCTCCAGCTTTGAGCGGAAACAGTGTTTTCCCATAAGTTACACCTTCAATTTAAACCACCTTCTGTCACTCTGATATCTAACAATTCCCCCAAGTTTTCCCTCATTCATAGAATTTGAACCTGGTTCCCTGGCTCATGGATCCATCCCCCACCCCCCGTTTTACCACCCTTTGGGGTAGCTCAGACTCAAGCATCAATGGTACTTGAGGAACCCCCTTGTTTGTGGGCTTCCCTAGAGCTCACTGTTATGTGCTGAATGTGTCCCTTCAAAATTCTCAGGTTGAAATCCTAGGCCCCCAATGTAATGGCATTCAGAGGTAGGGCTTTGGGTGGTAATTAGGCCTTGAGGGCAGAGCCCACAAGGTAGGATTAGTGTCCCTATAAGAAGAAGAGAGCTAGCTTATTTTTTGTTTGTTTGTTGTTTTGTTTTGTTTTTGCTGTACGCGGACCTCTCACTCTTGTGGCCTCTCCCGTTGCGGAGCACAGGCTCCAGACACGCAGGCCCAGTGGCCACGGCTCACGGGCCCAGCCGCTCTGCGGCACGTGGGATCTTCCCGGACCGGGGCACGAACCCGCGTCCCCTGCATCGGCAGGCGGACTCTCAACCACTGCGCCACCAGGGAAGCCCGAGAGCCAGCTTATTTTTTATAGCAGCCCAAGCTAAGACATTTGCCTGCCAGACTGCCTTGTCCCTGATGCCCTAGGTTTCAGTTTCCCATTCTGATCACAGGGTCTGTCCGTCTACTTCCCTCAAAAGATTTATGCCTTTCTCCCCCAAATCAACAGGTTCCTTGCATTCTACCAGCATCATCCTATATTCCTTTATAATACTATCACCAATGAACATTTTTTAGTCTGTTACTTATCATTGTCCTCTTTATCACCTGAACTGACACCTGGCCCCTATCACAACCTTCCTTCCACTTCACTGACCTTTCTCTTTGTTCTTCACATCTCTCTTCACCACCTCTGAAGTGCACGTGATCCCCAGGGTTTCTGCCTGTGTCACAGCAGTTGTCACTCTAGGCACCTCCCAAGGTTAGACAGACAGTCGAGTCTATTTCACAAAACAAAAAAAAAATCATCCCTCTTATTTTCTTAGCAACCACACATAGGTCCATGGCTCCCATATCAGCATCTGAGGCCCAGCCCTTGCCCCTAAACCTGAATTTCTAAAAGCCTGATGGACGTCTGCACAAATCCCTTCCTGCAAAAGAAAACCAAAACAACAACAACAAAAAAACACAGGACGCCCTCCCCTTGTATTCTCTGTGTCAGTGGATAGAACCACCACCCACCCGGGCACCCTGGAATTCATCCTTTATTCTCCCTCTTGGGATTCAGTTTCCCAATAGTCAGATCTAGTATGTGTTCAAGGTACCAGTAATGGAGAGACACCAGAAAAAAATATTTGGAAAGCATTCAGTATTTGAAATTGTACACACACACACACACACAAACTTACTACAGGAAAACAAAACTAAAATAGAACTTTGCTGAATTTTCTCATACTCGTTATATAGACCATTATAGCTTGTTTTAAAAATACGTACAATGAGGCAACAGATTCATTTTTAACACTTAGGGTCCCTAAAGATCTTAATCTAGCCCTGTCCTTCTCTTTTAGCTGCTACTAGTCACCAGGTCCTGGCAATTTGGCGTCCCAAATACTTCCGGCATCCCCACCGTCGCACACGCCGACCTTCATCCTTAACGGCCACCACCCTTGGTCAGGCTCTTATCCTCCCACTGGAGTTTTACAAGCGCTTTCTCAACTATCTCCCGGTCTCCCTCCCATCACAGCGTCCTTCCCTCAGGACCACTGTGGTGGCTCCTCTCAAAAGCAATTCCAAAGCCATCTCAGTCCCTTGCAAAACAAAAAACAAAAACAGAACAAAATAAAACCTCTTTAACAGTACCACACAACAACAGGGAAGTCCATGCACCTTAGCCAGACTCGGGGATCCAGGATCTATGTATTTAACAAGCTTCCCGCATGTAAAATGTGAAGACTCCTGTCTACCTTCCCAGGTCATTTGCTATCACTCTCTCCCCAGCAGAAACAGTTTCCCAACACTGGGTGCTTGTTAAAATCACCTAGCGAATTTGTTTTTTTTAAACACCAGCACTTAGGCATCTCCAGATGAATTAAAGACTACCTGGGAATGAAATCCAGAAGTTGGTGTTTTTTAGAAAGTCCCCAAGTGAATCTAATACGCAGCCAGGATTGAGAACCACTGCTAGCGTTTAAGATTGAGCTGCTTGGAAAAGTACCCCCACACCTATGACATGTTTCACCTCCATTCCTTCGCCCATAACACTCCTCACCTGGAATGTATCTCTGCCCTGACATCTGCTGAACTAATTCCATTTTATCCCTTAAGACTAGGCACAGGTACTGTTAATTCCAGGGAGCTCTCCCACACTCCCTCCCACAGACTGGGTTTGATCCATTTTCTCTGGGCTCGCATAACGACAGGTGCATATCTCTACTACTGTAATAAGTATAATTGTGTACATAGTGTGATTATGTTTCTCTCTGTCTCCTCCAAATAAGTTTTGAGCTAAAGGCAAGAAGCAAAACTCATGCATCTTTGCATTCTTTGAGCTTAGCAGTATCTGGCATATAGAAGGTACTGAATGAATGATTGTAGATTGAATAAATAAAAGAGTGAAAAAAATGAATGGCTTGATCTTTTTGATAAAATAGTAGTTGAGTCACCTGTCTAGACTAAGAGGCCTAGGGTGATGTTAGAATATTGGAAAGAGGAGGATATTTGGGATTACGGTAGTGAATCACCAAGAGAAGAACGGAAGAATTGAATTTTGCAAATATATTCATATAAAATACAGAAGTAGATTTCTTTACTGTAGTTAAAATATTGGCTTAGCCATGCAATCCATTCTATGTGCAAGTATTGTAAGTGTCATAGGGCCATATGTATGTATTTAGCTAAGACCCAAAGAGGATTTTGTAACTGTTCTAATGGACTGTCAGCCCTTTACACCTTAGTGTAAATAAAAGCTTTGAAGGTGGGAGAAGGGCGCCACCTACTGAGAAAATGGAGCATAACAGAGACGTGAGAGCTTCCGAGGTTTCTTATTTTTAAATTGCTCCTAGGAATTGTCTCACCAAATTTCTTACTCTGTCCGCTGCATATTTTATCAAGTATTTTTCTAGATTATTTTAAACATGTTACTTAGGAAAACTTTGTATTGTCTCAATAAATATCCTGTGCCCATTTTTAAATACATCAAACTTTGTTCATATTTTCCGTAAAATTTGCAGTGTTTTTTCCTTAGATGTCCTTAATTAAAATTTAAAACATAGAAATCAATGGATAGCACAACTGCAAAGTCCAGACTTATTTATTAACAAACAAACAAAAAATACTACTTGTTTTGTTCATAAATTCAGGGGGTAAAAGGATTTTTGACACAAGGCAATGGCCAGATGTGTTCACCTTATTTAACACAAATGCAAACAATGTGCAATTAAATGCATCATTGGAGCCTTTGCAAGAAGGCATCCCTGGCCTGGCATTGCAGTCCACGTGGTGGAGCAGATGAAATCACCCGGACAGTGAAGAGAGGGCCACCTGAAACCCATTCCTTAGGTCCTGTGGCCGTAGGATGGATAATACTTTACATTGTACAATACTTTGTACATTGCATTTTCTCAAGAGCCTTCCTCGTGCACAAGAGACTTAGTTAACATTCAGAGGAGGCTGAACCAAATAAAGAGTCTGTTCCATGACCTTCCAATACTTTGTACATTGCATTTTCTCAAGAGCCTTCCTCGTGCACAAGAGACTTAGTTAACATTCAGAGGAGGCTGAACCAAATAAAGAGTCTGATCCATGCCCCTCCTGCTGAGATCCCCTGAAAGTTCAAACAAGTAGAAACAGCATTTACTGAGCAGTGTCTATATGCCAGGCACTAAACTTTTCACCTTGTAGATGGTGTATCGTTTAATCAAAACATTCCTAGGAGGTAGGTTTTTATACAGAGTTTAATGATGAAGAAAGGAGACTTGAAGAAACGCAAGAAGCTTACCAGAGCTCATACATTTAGTAAGTTGGTGAAATTCCAAGGCCAATCTCTTTGTCGCTCAGATCTATTTTGTCCCCTCTTGCCCAGGCTGTGTCATAAGGGAAAAGTAGACAATCTAGCCAAGAAAAATGGTTGTGGGCAGCATCAAAAGAGAAACTAATTCTTAGATGAGGGAGGCAGAGTTGAGTGAATCCCCATTAGTTTGAAAGCAATATCTATAGGAAGTGTTTCTCAAAATGTTTACATTGTAATACTCATCACTGTGGTGCTTCTCTGGAGAAAGGGCACAGCACATGCAGTTGGATTTGGGAAAGGCTGCATCTCACATCCCCTCTCAAAGGGTCAAAACGTTCTGTTAGTATGTTAAGAGCTCTGAGAGGTAAAGAACTCTGTTTAAACTGGTTTATACAAGGCTTTGTGCCGAATTTTTTCTTGCAGCACTTCTAACGCCCCAGAGAAAACCAATCTGAAAGTGCCAGTGAGGAGTGGATGGGTTGTCAGCAGGGTGAGATATGGTGACATTTCCATTCTCCCACAGGCTTCTGGCAGGTGGCACTGGGGGCTGGGAGAGACATTAGAAGAGGCAGCCAGGGGCTTCCCTGGTGGCGCAGTGGTTGAGAGTCAGCCTGCCGATGCAGGGGACACGGGTTCGTGCCCCGGTCCGGGAAGATCCCACGTGCCGCGGAGCGGCTGGG
>NW_006790942.1:4930665-4941719 GCF_000442215.2 Lipotes vexillifer | reverse complement strand
AACAAAAAAAAAAAAAAAAAAAAAAAAAAAAAAAAAAAAAAAAGAGGCAGCCAGAACCTGAAATAGGATATTTGGGGAAATAGGGATTGAGAGAGAGACAAAAATGGAGAAATATGTAGGAAGTAAAATTAATAGGACTTGAAGATGGATTAGGTGCAGAAGGGAAATAATAATATTATTTTATTATATATTATTTACAACATATAAATAATATGTAATATATACTATAAATAATATGCAATAAGCAACCCACGGATTTCTTGCTTGGGTGACTGGGTAGATGTTGTACCAGATGAGACAGAGTTGGTTTAACTTTTTAAATTCAGTGCTCTCCAAATTTATTTATCCCTAACATTTTTTTTTTTTTTTTTTTTTGAGATCTCCAATGGAACTGATAACCTGCAGAACACATTTTCAGAAACACCACTACAGGTGTCTTCTGCGTTAGAAAGGAACTGGCCCAGAAGATCTGCTCAACATCATTCAGCTTCTGTGGGGAAAATCCTAAGGAACACTTTAGGGAGACAAATGGGTTTCACTGTACAAATGAATAGTGCGCCACTATAAGATCTAGAGCAAAGCAATCTGGAAAGGGGAGTGCTGAGCCTTCCAGCCCACCACAGAGGAAGGGAGAGGACACTGGGAATGGTTTGGGGAGATGTGAAGCCACAGTGTCTGACTCAGAGCCTTTGCTCCCACCATTGTCTGGGAGAAGACAATGCCACCATGTTGTCGGTGCCCCATGTGGACGGTCCCACTGGCCTTGCTCAGTGTGTGTGCCACAGCCTCCTTTCCTCATAACTCTGGGCCTGGTGGATAACACGCTGTGGAACAATCGGCAACACAGCCCCACCTGACTGACTTCACCATGGGCCCCTCCGTTCTTATTCTGAAGCTTGAAAGAAACAGACTTCTTCAAGAAACTCTTGCCCATGTCCTCTCTAGCATCTCATGGTAGTTCATCTCTGGGGGGTCCTTCCAGATACCTCCAGACATGGCAGAACCTACAGGTTCTTACAGCTCAGTATCCCACTCTGGGATCCTCACAAATCAAAAAGGTAGAGCCGGACAAAGTGGATAGAAATAGGGTTTCAGTGTGAAGGTGGAGCCTACAGAATGGAGTATTTATGGAACACCTACCACTTGCCACAAACTTAAAGTCTATATTTTAATTATAAAGTATTAAACACAGTCAATAGAATAGAAAATATAAATTCTATATTTTAATTATAAAATATTACATTCAATAGAATATAGAATATTAAAGTCTACATTTTAATTCTAAATATTTTATCTATCTAAATACCAGACCAGGACTTCCCTGATGGTCCAGTGGTTAGGATTCCTTGCTTCCACTGCAGGGGCCATGGGTTTGATCCCTGGTCAGGGAACTAAGATCCGCAAGCCACGCGGCTTGGCAAAAAAAAAAAAAAAAAAAGACGTTCTTGGAAATATGGTGACTAGTAAGGAATCATGTTCATAAGTTTGATAAGAATTTGTACTTTGATGACTGGATGAATGGTTAGTTGGTTGACTATTATTTTTGGTTAAAGTCTATGATAAAAAATAATACAAAATATAATATTGAGTATTCTAAAAAATAGTCTTGCATTAAAATCAATCAGAGTTTTTATTCTTCAAATTAAAGAAGTTATATTCAACTCAAGTGCATCACAAAGTAGATATTTACCCCTTTACCAAATATATTGCTTTGGTCATGTGTGGACATTAACTAGGAATCTATCCAATATTGTGACATAACAATAAATAATTCTGGTGTAGAATATCCAGATCCAATTCACGTGCATTATCTCATTTGACTTTTTCACAATTATTAAGTCACTCCATTTTCTTCAGATCAGATTTGCTACCCCAGAAACACGACTGCCTTTATCATAGGCAAATTTAAGGGGCCTTAGTTAAGGGCTCCCTATATCCCCTAAATATTTTTGCAACCTACTCACTAATGCTTGACACCTTTTCATAAGAGGTAAATCTTATGAATAAAGACCAAAAACAATTTCTACGGGGTAGGTGATATTTTATTCAATTTCACACATAAGTGTGAAGGCAACATAGTAAATAAGAGTTCAGGCTCTAGACAGACAGGCCAATGATGAAACATGGGCTCAGCCATCACTAAACATGCTTCCTCATCTGTAAAAGGGAATCATGCTTATGTATTATCTCTACCCCATGTGTTTTTTTCCCAGGTTTCTTTTTTTTTTTTATATAGGAGAGATTTATTTGAAGAAATATTGCAACATACAAAAACTACATAAAGTCTTAACTTCCACTCATACGGTGGTAAATTCGATACAATGCATAATAAAAAGAAAACTTTTTTATGCTTAAAGTACTGCACAGTTTGATCACTAAGACCAATTAGTTGATAAGCAAACCTCACAGAACAGCTTCATGTCAGCCAAGGCCACAAACACAGTAAATGTTCAAGTTGTTCTGGCTCTCCTTCGTGGACTGATGGAAAAGGAGAGACAGTATGAAGGGAATCAAGCTTTCTAAGGGGATGAGAGACATAATCCACAGAGGAGAAAAGAACGCCAGAAGAATTAAGAAGTTCGTGTTGGGCGTAGCGGACCAACAGGCCAAATCCCCAACTTTGCATGTTAGCTGGTGGACCAGCCCAGGGCCAGTGAGTCTGACTCACCAGCGAGGCAGAGCAGCAGTTTACCACCAGGTGGCAGCATAGACCAACTGCCATTTTCACCCTTGGGCAGCACTGCAGCTTCATGATGCAGTACTATATACAATGTTCCAAAGAAGAACCGAGTTCACAGCTATGGAAGCAGGTGTTATCCCAGTCAGACTCCCTTTACTTGCACCATCTAAGACTGGAGCGCTGATGTTTCTGAATTCCATTTCCATCCACTTTCCCTCACTCCCCCTTTTCTTCTTGCTGTCCTTGGGAAGGTAGAATAACTAGTAAACCTGATTTACTACAAAAAAGAATCATTCCACTCCCAAATTGAAGAATTGCAGGGTCCACTCTGCAGCAAGCATCTTAGCTGTTCTTTCTAAACCCATAGTGGTTCAGCTACAGCTAAAACTTTTATTAAAACAAAACACCATTTGCTATGCTTAACAGTACCACCAAAGTAAGAGGTAAATCACATTCTGACAAAAGTAGTTCAAAACAGAAGACGCCACAGAAATCCACTTGCTTTTCTGCAGGAAAGTCAAGCATTATGCCATCAATATCCTTTAAGATTAATTTTCAGATACTGAATAGCTTCTAAATGGATTCATACGAATAAAGTATATTGCATACAAAACCCCAAAGTCTTTATGAGCTTTCATTGTTGATCTAGGCAA
The DNA here is from genome assembly GCF_000442215.2 of Lipotes vexillifer. Classification (NCBI taxonomy): domain Eukaryota; kingdom Metazoa; phylum Chordata; class Mammalia; order Artiodactyla; family Lipotidae; genus Lipotes; species Lipotes vexillifer. The sequence continues at coordinate 4,938,386 of NW_006790942.1, read as the reverse complement.
ACAGATCATTTTTCTTTATAGCCACCAACAGGAATAACATTGCAATGATCTACCATAGATCAACGTACTATAGGACCATCAGTCTGAATCCACTCATTTTTCATTCGCGCCAAATAAGTCATTCAAGGAGAATTTCACAAACATACATAATGTCCCCCAAAATGCTATAATTTACATTTGCTGCTTAGATTTTGTCGACAGATATGAAAACACATGTATCCAAATGATTCCCTAGAAATTATACATTACGCAGAAGTTGAAAACAACAGGTTATTATTCTTGCTTATGTCACTGTTTACCTGTACCTGAAGTTTTCCCTTAATCTGCCTTTTTTGTTGCTATTGAACCTGGCCTGGTGTTGCAGTTATGCTCATCCCTTGTTCTGTAGGTACGCCTAACTTTAATGTAGATTAAATGTGAGCCTATGTTAATTTTTAAAATATTTCCCAAACTATCTATTAATAATGACACGACACTGAGCTGAAGACAACAAAAACATCTACTATTTGAAATATATAGCCTTACCCTTAAGTTAACATCACCAGTAATTAACCTCATCAGCGATACTAACTAATCACATCATGTGTTTCTAGTATGATGCACCGGAAAGGCCACAATAGCTCTTAGATATAGGACTCTTTCCAAAAAAAGCACAACCTGAATCCAGTCGTGAGGAAATCACAGATAAGCCCAAGCTGGAGAACATTCTACAAGTAAAAATGGGTTGTACTCTTGGAAAATGACAGTCATGAAAGAAAAAAGGAGAAACTGATCCAGATAAAAGAAAACTGAAGAGATGTGGAAAAAAACTCAGTGCAACGTGTGATCCTGGATTGGATCTAGAACCAGGGGAAAAAATTGCTATATAGAACATTACTGGGACAATTGGTGGAATTTGCATAAGGTCTACAGATTAGATAATAATAATGTATCAATGTAATGTCCCCTGATTTTGATGATTGTACATGGTTCTGTACGTGGATATCCTTGTTCTTAGGAAATATACACTTAAAGTATTTAGGGGTAAAGGGCAATGTACTCTCAAGTGATTCAGAAAGAATACATAATTTTCATGTGTAGGGGGAGAGAATGTGCAAACATAGCAAATGTTAACAATTGGTGGATCTGACTAAAGAGTTTGTCAAAGTCCTTTGGATCATTCCTGCAACTTTTCTATCAGTTTGAAATTGTTTCAAAATAAAAGGTAATCCATTAAAAAATGGTAGCCAGAAAGTCATTCCAGGCTAAGATCCAGTTAAGTAATTTTTACTTATTCTTTTCTTAATGAAACAACATGTACCAAGACAAAAAAAAAAAAAAAGAATATTTACAAAGAAAGTAAAATCACCCACAGTCCACCTCCCTACTCTGCAGGCATTCCCATGATGACAGTTTTCCTCCCCTGTCCTTGCTGTCATGCATCTGTTGTCCCCTCTGTGTGGTTACCATCACCTGTTCCAAGACTCCATCATCTGTTGGCCAAAGATTGGGCTCCCCGCCTCTACCTTTCACCTCCCCATCTATTCTCACCAGAGAAGCTGAGGTGTGCCTTTTGTGTTTGGCACTTTCAACAAAGTAGTGCACATTCGCCAAAAAACCTCACGGGAGGAGAGATTTGGGCGAAATACATAATGAAGTGTCTGGCTGAATATTCTTGCATTTGAAGACATCCAAGCTTTGCTTAATCCTAGTAAAATCCCTTCTCCTGTCACTCATCCCTAGAGTTCACCTTCTACCCAGTTGAAAAGGAGACCAAATGTCCCCAACTCCACTTTGATTCTCCCCCCTCCACCCCTGCATTTATCTCACACTATGGCTCTCTACCTGGGCACTTCCGAGGCCAGGTGGTGGTGTCCAAATCTCTCAAGTTAGATCAGATTGGGCTCTGCACTCCGAGGGAACCAGAACCTCCTGGGTCTCACCGAAATCAGCAGGGCAAGGGTCAGGCGTCTGATCCTGAGTGGAACTCCGCCACCAGCCAGCTGTAGGCTCTTCAGCAAATTGTATAATCTTTCCTGTTCCCAATTTTCAATTAAGTAAAACAAAGGCAGGATTAAATAACTTCTAAAATCGCTTTTAATTCTGAAAGACTATGATCTATGATTGTATAGCCGGGAAAAGTAGACATAATCAGATAGAAAATCAGGAGTAGAAAAATTTTGAAACGCAGCAGGATGAAAGATGATTATGAACAATATAGGTTTACTTTAGGACCTAGATGCAGAGAATGGAAGAATAAGACTCTCTTTACACATAGTGGTGGAGTAGAATTAGAGACTAGGAATTGCACAATGAGATGATTAATGACTTAATAATTAACAGTTGACCATGCCTCTTACCAGCTATGGATGAATGACACATCTCCAAATGCTGTAATTAAATCTCTCTGAAGCCAAATTCTAGCGATGAGTAAGCTTTTCTTCCTTTGTACTTTCAGTAGCTTAGGAAGGAAATACAGTCAGTTTTTTAGGTCAGTAGATCAATGGTTCTCCAAGCATGGTCTATGAGTTTAGACCAGAGATCAGAGCATTTCAGAGGGAGAAGGGTTGATGGCCACCAGCCCAACTTTTCAGTTACTGCACAAGGAGAGTAAAGACCAGGCTGGTTGAGTGACTTGTCGAAGGTCACACAGAACGGTGGTTCACTCCCAAAATGTCTGATGGGCAGGGTGTCCCACTGCCACACATCCTCATCCGGGAAACACTTCTCACTAGTATCAGACTGGTCTCTGGTGCTCTTACTGAAACCATGGCCAGGCTTCACCCCTGTATACACTTCACCCCTGGGACTGTCAGGTTAGGCAGGTCACGTACAAGGAGACCTCTTGCAGTACTAGAGTCATTCCACCGCTCTGGGATGGCATCCAAGATGCACACCTTCTGCCTGCCTCCCTGATGTGGGTCCCTCTGGCGACTGTCCAGGTGTTTTCAATTTTTGCAACGGCAGTAGGTGAAGGGCTCCACACTGCTCCAGGGGCATGTATCTCCATCAATGTGTCCTCTAGAAATTTGGGAAGTGTGAAAGCCAGTACATGTTCCGAACTCAAATGAACACGTTCAAGAAAAAAGCCAAGTCCACTTACAGAACACCCAACAGCATGTCTCTTCTCTGGTTTTGCCCAGAGAAGGGGGCAGTTGCTAAGGGGGGACTCCATGATAGAAGCGAATTCCTTGCATTAATCGCTATTGGCAATAGTAAAGATAGCTTTCGTTGCTTGACATGGTGATGGTGTTTCCACTGTGGGATGGGATGGAACAAAACAAGCAAGCATCATGCCTTTTGCTGGTCTTGCAGCGAGCTTTCCACAGCACCCCTTGTGTTAATCTCTAGACCTGGCAAGGCTAGATGAGAGCGATGCTTTTGCAGTTCACCTTCCTCTGGGCAGGGACCACTCTCTGCAAAGCCTTGGGATCCAGAGAGATAGTGCACCTGCCGTCACACATCGCCTTGCAACGTTTTCTCGTGAAAACAGACATAACGTTTTTTATCTGGTAGAAAGCATCTTCAGTACAGAAAAGAATGTCATTCCTTGAATCTGTCAATTAAACCTCCCTAATCACCTGGAAGGTTTTTTTCTACACCTTTCCAGGTCTCTCAAGTTCTTTAGTAAAAATCTATAATATTCCAGAGGAATGAAAGAGATTCCTCACCAATTCAAAAGTTTGAGAATTCCTAGCCCAGAAATTTGGATTTCAAAGGACATGGATGCCAGGCCCTCATATGAGAGAATCTACACCTACAACTTAATTGGTGAGAGCATTCCCAGGAAGGGGAGGTGGTAGGGCTACGGGATTCGATTTCCCTGTTTTTGTAAATCAGACTCTGCCTGAATCTGAATCTCTATCCTTTAACTTACTGGCCGTGGGAACTTGGGCAGATCACTTCACCTCTTCAAATCTCATTTGGGTCATTTGTAAAAACAAGTCTGATGATAAACAACCAACACATTTCAGATATTACGGTTGTTATTATCATTGCTATTAATTACTAGTTGTTCGGAAGGGAATGTCACATAAAATTTCGGGTTGTGGGTTCTGAAATTACACTGCCTAAGTAACAATCCTGGCTCCATCCCGTGTTAATTATGTGACTATGAGAGAATTATTTAACCTCTCAAGTCACAGGTTTTTCTTCTCTGAGGATGAAGGTTGTTATGAGGAATCAATGAGGAAAAAATGCAACATATCCACAAAAGTACATAGCACAGCACTTGGTGTGTAGTAAGCATTTAAAAAGTATTAGTTGTTGTTATTATGAGTGGAAATGCAGCGGCAGCAATGGCAGCAGGAGTGGTAGCAATACTGCTTTATTTGGGAGACAACTTGTAATTATTAACAGTGGAATATCTCTGGAAAATGTTCTTGGCAGAATTAATATTTCCATCTTTGACTGGAGCTCATTACAAATACCCATCTTCTCTGAACAGCGCAAGAAGCTTTGAAAGAATGTTCCGGATGAATTGGGAGTGCGCGGCATCCAGTAATGTGTGGACAAGGAAACATTTTTTTCCCTCCTGAACTGTTCCATTGGACTTATTAAAAATCTTTCATGTGTTACTTTAATAGCTGGGATACTAATAAAAACAATAACAATTCCTGCCAATATTTACAATATAAAATTTTACACTGGTCTGACACTCTTGAGTATTTTAAGTTTTACCTGAAGTCCAACTTATTCTCGAGAGGCACTATTACATGAGATGTGCACTGGATTTTAAGTTGAAACAGAACCAAACATACTGTATGTGAAACGCTCCTCCAGCTACTGTCTTGGATAGAATATTATGGGCCTGGACCATCGTCGCATATTTTTTCACCTGTTTCCTCCCCTTTAGTAGCTGTCCCTCCTGCCTTCCAAGGTGGTTATTGCAGATGAGACGAGGAAAACCTTGGCTCCAATTGTAAGTGAAGTTGTACAAATTTAAGTTGTTCTGTTTCAAGATGTGAGCTCACTGCCCCCCACACACACTGGCTCTTGGATCCTGTTTGCACTCACTGAAAAACAACTCATTTGGTTGGTACATTTCCTCCGCCGTCGGGGCCTGAATTTGGCTCCCAGAAAGGAGGACAGGCCGTCTCAGAACTTGCTGGAAGGTACTCGGATGCACACCTATCTGCACTGGAAACAGGGAGGCCATGCTTCTGCGGCACGAGCCTTTCCGAGACTCCTTTAAGGAATGTTACCAGGCCTTCTCAGAGCTGTGCGCAAGCCAAAATATATATTGACATGATAGACCACAATGGATTTAAGTGTTTAAAGTCAAAAATACACTTTTAAAAATAAGTACTTAAGTTGGCTGCTTGAGCAATACCTGGGTGCCAAAGTGAATTTGTTTAGAATAAACCACCAAGTATACTTTTTTTTTTTTTTAACATTTTTGCACGGAAGCAAGGAAAACCAAAGGGGAAAAACACAATTCCGTGGAACACTCCCTTGTGTCTACCTTACGGAACAATTGCAACTTGTAGCAGAGCTCTATCGTGAGGCCAGCAAATTCTGACAGTCTGTATAAAAATGTTTAGCTTCAAGTGAAAATTAAAGATGCTTCTATGCCCCCGGCTCTGTGCCCTTCTCTGTCTCATATGTGTCCCTTACACTTCCTGTAATCCCCTTCCTGACGGCCAGAAAATCTGCTGCAAAAGAATCTCCCAAACTTGGGAAAAAATTGCGAAAATGTCGGCTGCCTATTTTTCACTGATGTGTCCGTGGGCACACAGACTCTGCTCTCTCTTCCTTTGGTTACAGCACACAGTTCCTATTACTCTCCCTGGTTGTCTCCATTGTTTTAATTTGGGTGGAATATTGTGAAATATTTTGACTTGGGCAACGTCGTGTGTGGGTGGGCTATGTAGGGTGTTCGGAATGTAGAGGTGAATTTGTCTCATTCGTTCGGTTCCTTTTGGGAGACACCAATGCCTCCAGCATACTCTAAGAAGTGCTATTTCATTCTTTTGTGAGGTTTCAAGCACCAGCTTGAAGCATCAGAGGGGAGAAACCGTGTTGACCTAGGTAGGTGGTCAGAGCATTCCTGGTCGTATCATGTCCTCGGATACGCAGACACCTGGGCCATCACACTCAGGGGCGGGGTGCAGGGTGGCCCTGGAATTTGCCACAGGGTTTCCCGCTCCTCCACTTCTCCGGACCCAGTTCTTCAGTCCAAGGCTGGGAACTGGGGAGCGGGGCCCGACTCTGGCATAAATGTATAGCAGTAGGTCAGAGGCGGTCAAATTCTCCCTCTGGCTTAGAGGCGCCCTCCGCAATTGAGACAGATTCATCACGTTTGCTTGCCTCTGTCAGAGGTGAAGGTCCACTAAATAGTGTTTAGCAAGGTGCCCGGCAGCTAGGACAGGGCCCAGCATGTTTCCTCAAAGGGAAAGAAGTTTTTCTTCCCTCTACCTGAGATGACATTCCTCCAACCTCAAATGAGAATCCTGATCATCTTCCACCAGCCCCTGACCACAGCTCCGAGCTTGACCACGGGTACGCAGTGCCATGTCCTGGAGGAAAGAGAGAAACTGAAGCAGCCATGTAGGTGCTGGGAGTCACGTCAGCAGGCAGTTAACTGAGTTTCTCACTTGGGATCTTAGAATCCCCTGTGGGAAGAGATTTTCTTCAAAGGCGTTTAGCACTCTATAGATCCAAAATTGAAAGCGTTTTTGAATCCAAAACCTTCCTGCAGAGCCTTTGTTTATTTTATGTATGACAACAGCTCTCACTCCTTGCTGCGTGTGGTTTTTGAGTTCATGGCACACACTCACTGTCCTGCCTTCCCTGTTGTCCTTGGTTGCCTGGACCCTGGGAAGCTTCAACACTACTTTTCACTCTGCATTTCCATTACCTCAATAAATGTGATTTCCAGGTTCTTTAAGTGCCTATTCCTGCTCTCCTGCTCTCCCAGGGACACTCGTATGACCTCTTTTACCTCCATATCCTAAAACCCAGGAGACGTCCATTAGAAAAGCAAAGTCAGAATAGCAAGAAGCAAAGTCACCCGTTGTGTGGTGGCCCCAACTGCTGGCAGAGGAATGAGCATACTCAGCACAACCACATCCGCTCCCCCTCCGACATCCATTACCCCTCACCCCTCTTCTGCCTTAATAATCCCTTTGTTCACAGCACTTATAACTTTCTACTACACTAGTTCATTTATTGTGTTATTGCTAATTCATAGTCTCTCTGTCTCTCTCTCTGTCACTCTCTTCAGTCATATAAGTCCCATGAGGGCACAAGTCTTTGCCTATCTTGTTTGGTAATGAACCTTAAGTTCCAAGGACAGTGTAGCACATAGTAAGTACTCGATTAAGTATTTGCTGAAAAACAAACAAAAAGGTTTTTGCTGTACAAATGAATGAATGCCAAAAGATAGATATTTCTCTAATGCTCAGGTCATAAAGCACATACCCTATAGACTGCTAAATCTTTCCCTTGCTTACTTTCCTTATCTCTACGTACAAAGCTTTGGCAAAATTTTAAACCTTGTCCGTTTTTCTTCTGCACTCTTTACATCCTTCCGTAATCCCTGTGGCCCAGAACTTTTACTTAACTTAAACAAAACCATTTCTTTCGTCCAGTCTGACCCATATTCTTCAAAGAGCCCCATGTTTCAATATATAATGCGTTCTCTCTCGGTTGTTCACCCCTTCTAAGTAGATCCATCCCATCATTTGCTTTATCGTTTAGAGAAGTACTCAAAACTTCAGAGCCATAAACATTTCAGCAGG
>NW_006790942.1:4925983-4930521 GCF_000442215.2 Lipotes vexillifer | reverse complement strand
CAGCAGGAAAGTCTCTTCAAATTAGAAGACAGTCAGAGTACCTTTGTAAATATGCTACTGCCTTCTTGAAGATTACTGGCGCCAAATCATACAATCTTATGCAGCTGGCCCTCTCCCTTAAAGATACCCAGATAGTAAAATTACTATAATTAGTTTTGCAATCACTCAGCACTAAGGAACTCTTAGTCAAGACTAGGATGCTCTTTTGAGAGCACGAGGAGGTCAACAATGTGGAAATAAGTGGTATTGATCTACTATTCCCACGAAGAAAAAATCAAAGTATAAGGTCTCTAATTTTCAAAATTTAATCTCCTTGAATGGAGATTTCATGAGGATATTTACTTTTCCTTCTCCTCAAAAGGGAGGGATACAGAATACAAATAGCTGATACTTATTCGTGCTTTCCTATGGTCCAGTTACTGTGCTAAGCTTTTTTTTTTTTTTTTTTCCGGTGCGCAGGCCTCTCACTGCTGTGGCCTCTCCCGTTGCAGAGCACAGGCTCCGGATGCGCAGGTTCAGCGGCCATGGCTCACGGGCCCAGCCGCTCCGCGGCATGTGGGATCCTCCCGGACCGGGGCACGAGCCCGCGTCCCCTGCATCGGCAGGCGGACTCTCAACCACTGAGCCACCAGGGAAGCCCTGTGCTAAGCTTTTTACAGACATCATCTGACTCGATGCTCACAGGAACTATAAAATGTGGGCATTTTACAGCTGCAGAACTTGAGGTTTCTGCATCTAAGTAATTATCCAAAGCCCACAGTTTAGGACAGCTAGAAAGAAGTGGGGTTACAAATCTAGCCAGAACAAAGCAGAGCCCTCACCTTCAACCACCAACCACACCCCTCCCACCCTGTCCCTGATTTCCTCTGATTTCCACATCTTCACCCCACCCCCATCCCCAAATGATAGATAAAGGGGTTTCTAGAGACATACAGGTAACTGACCCAAACGCTGCTCTAAGCTCTCTTGTGCTGGATCTCGGGGGCCACGCGGCCATGCAGGGCTGGAGCCGCGCCCACCCGGGAACAGGACTCAGGAGAGTTAACCAGGCGGGGTTTGCTGCTATTCTTGGCGTTGTTTGGTCTTGTTTTCCCAAGACGTAGAGAAATATAGTCTATTGAGGTTGTGAAAGACATTCTTCAAGAGTGGGAATTACATACAGAAGCTGTCAAGGCTCTGGAATGCTGCTCTACAAGATGACATCTACGTTGAAAGGGAGAAGCAAGCAGGGAGACAGATGACAACTCCAGCAGCCGAGCCCATGAACCACGAATTGAAAACGCCCCAATCCCTGGCCACAAGTCCCCAGTCTCTAAGGGGCATAGGTATGTGTCAGGAAGCACTTCGGCACAACAAGATGACAAAACCCACCTTTATATCCAGGAAAGAAGTCTGCTTTGCAGATGACCCAGACCTTGGCCTCCCCTCTGTGCTCTTCTCGACAAAGAGCATGGTCATCTCAGCAACGTCACGTCCCACTGTCACCTCAAGAGCAGAAGCAGCAGGAAGGGTTGACAGGGCACCCGGCACCAAACATCTGAAAGACTTCTTAGAAGTTTAAGTAAAGAATCAGTCACGCAGTCACAGACGCTGATTAATCTGTAAATTTCTTCCTAGAGTATAAATCCTCATTCACTTTTACATCCCGTGCAGAAGCCTTTTATTTGTGTCCAAGACTCAATAAGTACTAGATGGTGAAATGAATAGTAATTGGAACACTAGGCAGAGTCAGGCGCTGCAAAGGAGAGGAAAGACGCTGAGGAGGCCGGGTCCACGCGGGAGAAATGCGAGGGTAGGGAGGCAACTGCACCAAAACGCAGTTTATAAGCTGCAAGTCTCACTCCTGCATCTGCGAGCCGGGAGGACCACCGGCTTCCCAGGGGTGGCCTGCGAGTTAAATACGACCGTGTTTCTGACGATACCTTGCAAATTGCAAGATGCTGCACAAGGAATCACGGTGGTCCCTGCTTTTGCAGTTCACTGCAGGACGTGACGGGGACAACCTAGGTCTACAGTCAGGGACACGATGGAAACCAGCATCTAATTACGGACAGAGCGGACTAGAGCTGCACTTAGCGCTCAGGCACCAGGAGGTGCAAAGGGTGAAGAGCCGCTTCTGGCGTGGGACTAGGCCTAGTGTGAGGCAGAGCTGACCCACCAAGAGGCCAGCGTGATTCCTGAAGGGAACAGAGGACAGCTTTGGAAGAGAAGAGAGAGAGGGCTCCTGTGCGCTGGCAGAGGGACCATCCGGCCCGCGGTCACTTCTATTCACGCAAGTGCCTCGTAAGTTTCTTTGGAGTGACTTGGTAAATATTTCCTGTTCTTCTGATCTGACCCCACCCCCAAAATGAATTTTTTTGTACTTGTTCTTGCTTATTAGAGATTTCAGGTATACATGAAGTGACTAGGATAGTGGTAGAGTGTGAGAAGAAAATTAGGAGAGAACATTCTGGGCCAAATTACATAATAAAACTGTGGAAGTGAGGGTGTGAAATGAAACGATGATCAGTTTGGCTTCTTGCAACCTCTTCTAGCAGAGATGGAGTTTGGGGGTATTTTTTAGGGAGGGATTGAGGGAGGGGGCTCAAGTAAGAAGATTGGAGTCGTTGATATTATGGTTTTCAGAGGGGACCAAAATCAGCCAGCCTTTTGCTGATTACATACAAATCCACCATCTTTATCAGTGCATTACAAATATTAATAATATTAATAGTAGCTACTTGCACAACACACGTGAAACCTGCTTTGGGTTTCACAACAACCTACAGGACAGTTAGGGCATATTCACAGTACAAAAGGCTCTAGAAGGGTAAGCGATTTGCTCAGGACTGTGCGGGCAGTAAGGGACAGAGCCCAAACACACACCCGGATACTGTGGCTGCGAATGCAATGCCGCTTGCACATCATGCTGTGCCTCGCTTCTGGGTATCAGGTGAGGTTTCTGGTTTAGGCCCTGGCGTTGGAAGCTTTATTTGCAGCGTGAACGATCTTCACCCCCGGCGCTCACTGCACCACTCCTCCCGCATCTCAACGCCCTACGCTTGCCCCTTCCTCATCCTGTCCACCCTGAAGATGGGCCGGGACACACTTGCCCCTTCCTCATCCTGTCCACCCTGAAGATGGGCCGGGACACACTTGCCCCTTCCTCCTCCTGTCCACCCTGAAGATGGGCCGGGACACACTTGCCCCTTCCTCCTCCTGTCCACCCTGAAGATGGGCCGGGACACACTTGCCCCTTCCTCCTCCTGTCCACCCTGAAGATGGGCCGGGACACACTTGCCCCTTCCTCCTCCTGTCCACCCTGAAGATGGGCCGGGACACACTTGCCCCTTCCTCCTCCTGTCCACCCTGAAGATGGGCCGGGACACACTTGCCCCTTCCTCCTCCTGTCCACCCTGAAGATGGGCCGGGACACACTTGCCCCTTCCTCCTCCTGTCCACCCTGAAGATGGGCCGGGACACACTTGCCCCTTCCTCCTCCTGTCCACCCTGAAGATGGGCCGGGACACACTTGCCCCTTCCTCCTCCTGTCCACCCTGAAGATGGGCCGGGACACACTTGCCCCTTCCTCCTCCTGTCCACCCTGAAGATGGGCCGGGACACACTTGCCCCTTCCTCCTCCTGTCCACCCTGAAGATGGGCCGGGACACACTTGCCCCTTCCTCCTCCTGTCCACCCTGAAGATGGGCCGGGACACACTTGCCCCTTCCTCCTCCTGTCCACCCTGAAGATGGGCCGGGACACACTTGCCCCTTCCTCCTCCTGTCCACCCTGAAGATGGGCCGGGACACACTTGCCCCTTCCTCCTCCTGTCCACCCTGAAGATGGGCCGGGACACACTTGCCCCTTCCTCCTCCTGTCCACCCTGAAGATGGGCCGGGACACACTTGCCCCTTCCTCCTCCTGTCCACCCTGAAGATGGGCCGGGACACACTTGCCCCTTCCTCCTCCTGTCCACCCTGAAGATGGGCCGGGACACACTTGCCCCTTCCTCCTCCTGTCCACCCTGAAGATGGGCCGGGACACACTTGCCCCTTCCTCCTCCTGTCCACCCTGAAGATGGGCCGGGACACACTTGCCCCTTCCTCATCCTGTCCACCCTGAAGATGGGCCGGGACACAGTCCTGACTCTCTTCCTTCTCCAGGAGGACGGTCGGAACTGATGGAGGAATTCAAATCAGTACCAAGCCGACGTAGCTGTAGTCTCTAAACGCAGTGATGAGATAAAGAGAGAATCTGAGCGCACAACCCCACCGTCTCGGGCTTCGAGTGTGGACACGACCAATGACAGAGGCGGCTCCTGATGCGGATGCCCGTCCACGAAAGCTGTTCCTATGTTCATAACTCAAAGCACAACCGGTTCACCTCTTTCAGTCTCCTTTTCAGAATAAAGCATTTCACACTTAGGAGACATTTCTCTTACTCTGCTTCTGCAAAATAAAAACGAAAGGTGAAAAATTAAAAGCCCATCTGGGTGACTTTATTTGCCTGGTTCTACCTCGTCTGATCATATGAACTCATGAAGTGAGAACCACCGC
>NW_006790942.1:4914572-4925927 GCF_000442215.2 Lipotes vexillifer | reverse complement strand
GGGGGGGGGGGGGTGAGCGGGGTGCGATGGGCCCTGACCGGGGCGGCAGGGAGGCTGCAGAGGGGGCGGGGGCTAAAGGCCCTTTGAGACCTGACTGCGGCCTCAGGAGGCCTGGGCGCTCGGCGGGGAGGACCGGGCCGCCCAGGGGCAGCGATGGTGCAGGGAAGACACTGTGCCTGGAAGGAGTGGCGGGTACATTCCCGTCTGCCTCCCTCTCTGAAGTCTAAGGTCCTTGACGACAGAGCCTGGGCCTCGTGTGTTCAGAAACACACCCTCCGCATCCTGCTCAAGGCTGCACCCTTTACAAATGTCACCAGATCTAGAGGACCTTGGCAACCAGGAGAAGGAGTGTGGATGCCTATCCTGAGGTAATGGCAAGTCTTGGGAAGCTTAAGCAGGGGGCTTGCTGGGGTTGCATTTAGGGAGGTTCTGGGGGCTGCGGTCCCAAGAAGGACCTGGAGCTGGGCGAGGATTCCCGAGGGCAACAGTGTAGATGGTCGCAGGGATCCAGGGTCATCGCGATAACCTCTGTCTCAGCACCTCCAGAACTATCCTTCTAAACACGCACGGGACTTGACCTCCTCCATCTCAGAACACTGCAGAGCTTTTCTTTCAGTACAGAGGGAAGTTTAAGTCCCGGGAACAGCATTCAGGGCGACACACAACGTGAGCCCAGCCCACCTGTCCAGAGCCCCTGCCGCATCCCCTTCGCCTACTCTGCTCTAGTCAGTGAACAGGACAGGGCCCCAGATATGCCCCATAGACGTGCCCCTTCATGTCTGTCGAGGCCACTCACCCTCTGGGAAGCCTGCTCTGGCCACTCCCGGGAGCATCCTTAAGTCCCCTGCGGCCGGCGGTGCCTGGCTCCTCCCGCACGGTTACCCCAGCACTTTGCACGTTGCGGGCACCTGGCGGATGTTTGCTGAGCAGAAGTGAATTGCAAGTGCAGTGCTTGTACTTGGATTCATTTAGTGTTTATTGACCACCAGAAACCACAGGCAAAAAGACTGATCTACTTAATTACCTTAAAATGTAAAACACTGCTCAGAAATGAAAACACAAAGTTAAAAGACAAACTGGGAGAAATATACAGGATACATTTGACAAACAGGTAATTCCCTTACTATACCAAGAGTTCCCCAAATTGCTCACACCAATCTAAAAAAAAAAACGAGCAAAGGAAATAAATACACCCATTCCATTTTTCACTCATCAACTTACAAGGATGAATGTTTTAAAGTGCCCAGTGGGACTGAGGGCGTAAGGAACGAAAACTCTCAGGCTTTGCTTCTGGGAGTGGGAGTGTGCTTCCTGTGGGAGGGGGTTTAGCAACATCTACACGATGCAAACTACTGAAACCTTCCACTCCTACACACGTAGCGTACACATAAAAACGGAACAAGCAAAGAACCGCAGCTGTCACCTCATTCCTAAGAGGGGACCCCTCAGTGGGAGACTGGTTCCAGGACAGTGTACCTGCACAATCAAAGAACTAGAGTAAATCTGTAACCACGCGTGGGGAATTGTTCCAAACTATATCGCTAAGTGAGAAAAGCAGAGGGCCTCCACTCGTGTACTATGATGTGCCTTTTGTGCAAAACAAATAAACAAATATACAGATATGCTCGTGCATACATATAAAACCGTGAAAACCCTTGACGTTGGCTGCTCCTGGGCAGGTTTATTTACATTGTAAACCCGTTGGCATTGTCTGAACCTGCGTGTTTTTTTTTATTCTTTTTTTAAATCAATTTATTTATTTATTTATTTTTGGCTGCGTTGGGTCTTCGTTGCTGCGCGCGGGCTTTCTCTAGTTGTGGCAAGCGGGGGCTACTCTTGGTTGCGGGGCGCAGGCCTCTCATTGTGGTGGCTTCTCTTGTTGCAGAGAACGGGCTCTAGGCGTGCAGGCTCAGTAGTTGTGGCATGCGGGCTCAGCAGTTGTGGTTCGCCGGCTCTAGAGCACAGTCTCAGTAGTTGTGGCACACAGGCTCAGTAGTTATGGCACGTGGGCTCAGTAGTTGTGGCTCGCGGGCTCTAGAGCGCAGGCTCAGTAGTTGTGGCACACGGGCTTAGTTGCTCCGCAGCATGTGGGATCTTCCCGGACCAGGGCTCAAACCTGTGTCCCCTGCACTGACAGGAGGACTCCTAACCACTGCTCCCCCAGGGAAGCCCTGAACCTGCAAATTTTTCATTGTGTTAATTTTAAAAGCCTTCCCTCCCCAAACACATACACAGCTGTTGATCCTTTATTATGTACTAGACGCTTGCCAGGAGTTTTGGGCAGAACCACAAATGACACTGCTGCATCCTCCAGGAGCTTTCAGATAGATACAGTGGTTCTCAAAAGGACTGGTCTTGCATACCACACACACGTGGAACCTGTGATGAGACGCTCCCTACCAGCGTGAGATGCACGGGAACACAGTAAAATACCTTCTATGCATCTTGTTAGTCGACAGTTGCTTCCAAAGGCCTGCCTGCCTCCCAAATTTCTCAAGGCACCTACTCACGTCCTGACACAATTAATTTATTAGCTTCACCTCTCCCAAAGTTGAATCGTAGAAAGAGAAATTAAAAGAGTGGCAAATTTAACAGTGATGATGAGGGAAACCCCTGGGACTCTGTCCCTTCAATTGGTGTAACAAGATCTCTAACAACCAGGTTACAAGAATAGTGTCCCGAAGTCAGCAGGGTGTGTGCAAAGGTGTAAACAAGAAATTAGCACACTACTGAAGACAAAGTTAGAACTGAACAGTGTTGCCTGGGTAGAGCCTGGATAGAGCCACATTATGCTCACATATGTTAAGAGTTGGCTGATCAGAAATCCCCAGTTAGTCTGTCTTCAAAAGCACTTCACAGAAAACCCACCTATAGATACCAATCATCGAGGAGCTGTGCCATCACTACAAAACTACAGTGATCAGGACAGTGCACGACTGGCATAGACATCAACACAGGGATCAGTGGGACACAAATGAGGTCCAGAAACACTTTCACAAACACAATCAGCTGCTGTGCCACAAAGGTGCCAAGACAATTCAGAAGAAACCACAGGCTTTTCAACAGAAGAGGCAGGGACGACAGGCAGGACAGCCACGTGTGCAACAGAACGAAGTTGGACCCCTACCTCACACCACATTCAAAAATTAACTCAAAATGGATCAAAAACCTAAACATAAAAGCTAAAACCATAAAACTCTTAGAGAAAACGTAGATGTAAACCTTTGGATCTTTTCTTAGATATGTCACCGAAAGGTACAACAAAAAATGAATTGGACTTCATCAAAATTAAAAGCTTTTGTGTCTCAAAGGACACCACGAGGTGAAAATACAACCCACACAGAATGGGAGATAAAATTCACAAACCATGTATCTTACAAGGGACTTGTATGTAGTATGTAAGGGACTCTGACAACTCAGTAATAAAGATACACAACCTAACTTAAAAATGAGCAAAGGACCCGGAAGAACATTTCTCCAAAGAAGATATACAAGTGGCCAACACACAAGTGAAGATGCTCGGCCTCATTAGGCATCAGGGAAATGCAAATCAAAACCACGTGAGATACCAGCTCACGCCCACTAGAACGGCTGTGATCAAAGGCAGATAATAAGGGTTAATGAGGATGTGGAGAAACTGGAACTCTGATACATTGCAAAATGGTGCTGCCACTTTGGAAAACAGTTTGCTGGTTCCTCAAAAGCCTAAACGCAGTTACCATATGACCCAGCAATTCAACTGCTAGGTATACATCCAGAAAGAAATTAACGTCCACGCAAACCCTCGTGCACAGAAGTTCAAGAAGCAACATGACTCATAAGATAGCCAATAGGGCAAACAACCCAAATACCAATCAACTGATGAGTGTCTAAATCAAATGTGGTACATCCATACCATCGAAGGTTACTCAGCAGTGAAAGGGAATGAACCTTGAAAACACGAGGCTAAGTGAAAGAAGCCAGCCACCAAAGACCACATGTTGTATGATTCCATTTCTGGAAACGTCCAGAATAGGCAATTCTAGAGACAGAAGGTATGTTGGCAGTTGCCTGCGTGCTGGGGAAGTGGAGGAAGGGTGGTGTTAGGAGGAAAGGAACTGTGTGCTAACAGGTACAGGCTTGCTTTCTGGGGTGATGCCTCCTAAAATCCATTGTGGGGACAGCTGCACAACTTTGTCAGTACACTAAAAACCATCACATTGTACACGTTAAATACATGGCTTATACGGTTTACAAACTGCATCTCAATGAACCTGCTGTTAAAAAAAAAAAAAAAAAAAGAGCTAGGCCAGGACAAATAGCTACCGGATGAATGCTGCTGTTAGTATGTACCTTTAAAAGGGTGACATTAAAATTCCAAACCCTTGAACAAGCTTAAAAGTACTGAAATGCTTCTTACACAGTATGCATTAGTTTCTTGTCAGCTCCTATTTTAATCCATCATTTTAGAGCAATCAGTACAAATCAAAGAATTTCTGAAAGAATCCATCTTTTATTCAAATAGAATCACATTTGGAAATCAAGATCATATGGTTTAAAAACATCTGACCTGGGATTTGGATTCAGACCAACGAGGATAGTCTGTTGTCAGCATCCGTTAAAACACTACTCTTGCACCAGGACCAGATGAAAAAAAGGGACACAAACTATTTGTTTTCACTGACTTTATAAGTACATTAAATTTTATCAAATAATGTAACTTTTACAATTCTATAAACGAAACAAACTGGATTTTAAAAGGCGGTGAGTCTGAGAGCTGCTCCACAATCCACCCGGTCACTATGCTGAACGTTCCTGCTTTCCTATCATTAAATGAAGCTGAGCTCCGGCCTCACCTGGTGCTCCAATCACCGGATAAGCCCTAAACCCTCCTGGTCCACCTCATCCTGCAAGCAGAGATCCTACTTCTGAAAGTATCACCTTTTCTTTCCATTACTGTGATTCAAGGATACTATGCCTTCCCAAGGTTGCCCGCTATTCATAGATTTGAGTTATAGAATCCTTTGACTAAGCCTTTCCTTAAAGAAAGAAAATGAAGACAGCCAGTTCTTCATGCCACTTCAGCCAACCTTGCCTTTCCCCTGCTCCCCAACCTTTTTAAACCGAGGTACGTGAGTGAAGTCAGGGCAGGGATCTAACGCACTGGGATTAGATGCCCACCACGCAGCCACCCTGGACTTACCTTCCCGTCTTCTCCCCACCACTCAGTCCCCCACCTCACCCTCCAGGGGGAACTGTCTACACACTGCTCTCCAGATGTGGCTCCAGCTTTCCCTCCATCATGTCGTCACTCACATCACAAGCACTGCTTCCCTTTCGCCCCCATTAGGTCCTTCCTCGTTCCCGACTTACTTCTCTTTCGAAACTCAGTGGAAAAGCTCGACTCTTCATGGACTTTCCTGACGCTCCCCTGCCTTCAGGAAGTCTTGTAAACTCGGTGACACGGCACAGCCAGAGCGGCCTGCTCTCGTTATGGCACTGAGAGCAAACACAGAGGACACAGGGCTTCCCCTGGTGGAATCAGAGATCTGTCTGGGTAAGGCCTGGAAGGTCTTAAGAAGTTACCGTAACCACTTATTAAACATATTCATCTGCTTCTGAGTTAAATAAACCACTTTAATGCAAACATTCAATAGGGCATCTTGCCCATTGCTCCCAAGATTATGTCTCTCTCTGCTGCTGTAGGCATAGATGGCTTCACTCCATCCCGTCTTCTCTGGATCATGATAGAATTCTGTGTGTATGTGCGAAAAAGAAGAAACCAAGATCAGTCAAGTACTAAATGCTAATCAATTGCCAGTAATCTGCTATTGTGGTCTTCAGAAAGGAAACATAAAAAACTGAGTCCTGCGCGTCCGGAGCCTGTGCTCCGCAACGGGAGAGGCTACAGCAGTGAGAGGCCCGTGTACTGCAAAAACAAAAACAAAAACAAAAACAAACCAAAAAAAACCGAGTTTAAAAAAAAAAACAAAGAATGAATTCTAGGACTCCAGATACTGTTTTCAGATGATTATCAATTAAACAGAAGTGATTATTCCTACAGGAATATGTTAACTGTAACTGGGGTGGGGACACACTTTGTAACTTCAGGCCCATCGAGAGGAGCTACGGAGTAACTGCCCAATGAAACCAACAGGTAAGCTAGCAGAGGGACAGGAAGTAGCTGGATCCAGTGCTCAGAGAAACAGAAATTACACGGCAACGTCTGCCAAAAATGGGACCATGGGTGATGGCGGGAGAGGAGGAAGAGAAAAGGAAGCCTGATGCGTGTTGTGACGGGGCGAGCCACCTATTCTGCTCACCTCCAGAAAACTCCAGTTGTAACAAGGCTATCACTTTAGGGCCCCAGGCACTTATGCAACTAGGAAGACCCACCTCTATCAGAGCTGCGTCCTTACACGTGGGCGGAGGGTGAGGCAGCTAACGAGAGCGCCCAAGGATCCTTTAGGGGTAAGTTTCCGACAGCCATCGCTAAAAAAGGACTTTGGGTGCTGACAAACTTCAGGCTTCAGTTTCAAGCAGAACAGATGAGTTTTAACATAAAGGTAACCAAACTGGGCTTACCCAGAACTTCCGGCAGTTTTTGTACTTCAAGAAGTGAGTGGAACACCTTTCTCTGTCATAGTTATTTTCATCCATACATCTGGTGGAAGCATCAGATTCCTTAAATATGTAAGAGAGGCATCACTCAAGAGGTGGAACGGCAGCTGCAACAAAACGAACTTCTGAAGCTGCTTCCCCCCCAGGGCAGGTAATGTGAAATAGTTCTTTTGTTCATCTGAACGAACAGATAATGAACAGGAACAGAATTATCTTTCCAACTATCCCAGCATTAGTTCTGCTCAAAGCAGACATCTTCCTTTTCACAGTGGCGTCAGTTTTCTGAACACCTGATCACAGGAATTTGAGTCGAAGCACTGACTGAGATCACTTAACCCAGTAACCGTTCAATGAAGAGGCCGAGGCAAGGTGCGACGTGCTCAAGATCACGGTGCAAGGAGTCCCCTGGCGGCCCAGTGGTTAGGACTCGGTGCTTCCGCTGCCGGGGCCTGGGTTCAAGCCCTGGTCTCGAAACTAAGATCCCACAAGCCATGCGAGGCGGGCTGGAGCGGGGAGGGAATCACTGCTGTACGTGGAAGCAAAACTCAGTCTCCCAACTGGGAGGGCAGCTCTCCGCCCCTCCAAGTTCTCACCTGGACTTGAATGTTTGAGTTAAGGTGGTTTCGAGAACCTAAGTTGCTAATGACTGGTCTGCATCAAGGTAACTTAACGACATTCATCTCAACGTATGTTCGGCTATCATTTGCTCCATTACGCAAGTAAATACACAATTATGCAAGCAATTTTAATAGGTTATCATTAATATCACTTTAAAACCACAAGGAGCAACACAGGGCTAAGAGTTCAAAGGAGGGTAGCTGCCATTTGGGAGTTAAATTTCAGCTGTCTGAACTGGAAGTAGATTGGAAAACAAACTTCAAAGTGAAAGGCATGATTCCGAGACTCCAGCTAAAGGAAAGCTTTAAATAAAGGGGAAGGTAACTTGCTTCACAGATCTAAGAAACATGGTCTAGCTAAAGAGACTTAGTAAAGCTGTTAAACAGATTTCATATGTGTAGCAAAGCTAATTTTCAAAGCTAAATATTTAATGAATGTGTATATTTGGAAAATGCATATAGGATCGGGAATATAATTTTCATAGCACCAGTCCGATGACTGCATTATTCAAGGGTGACAATGCCACAAGTAAGAACCGCTAATCTTACCAAATAAATGCCAATAAAACCTTACCATTACAACAAAATGTTTTGTTTACGTGATACCTTTGTGAAAACCTTCAGGCTTTAAATAGTCTAATTCAGTTATCAGCCCTTATCCTCAGCCAGGCTGCCTCAGGGACATGATGAAATCATTGCTATCAAAACATAAATTTCAGTGACCATTTAAAAATACCTACTTTCCATCCTTGCATGTTTGGACTCAAGAATTTCCTCAATGTTACACGTGCTTTTCTAGTATAACAGTGATGTTATACAAATTAGGGAACCTTAAAAGAGATGAATCCTTGTTAGCTAGATTATGAATATCTAAAAATGCTCTAGTGAAATAAGGATACACAGGCCAGGAATATTTCTCGTACAGAAATAACTTTATTTAAGAACTGCAGAAAACTGACGCCCACAAAATCAGAAGAAGCCTGTTTTTCCAACTTAATACTCGCGACAATTAAAAGCGATCTGGCTTACCAACAAGCAAGGATTTATGTCAGGATCTCTCAGCCTTCCAGCTACCACGGACATCCTACCTGTCTTCTTCCTGCAGGCAGATATTGGGGAAGAGTTACACAGTGGATGACAATATAAGCCAGTAAATCTCATCAGCTCCACAAGTACTTGAAAAGTTAATTCTGCCATAATGATTATCCAGTGAGGAACTCATATAACCTCTGTATTTTCAGAGTAAAGACTTGGATGTGATTCTCCTTTGCACTGACGTGTGCCTCAGCACAAAGGCCTTATTTAAATTCCTAAAGTGCATCTACTGAAATTTGATTACCATGTCCAGAAAGAAAGATAGTTCAGCTAAAATTTGGTTTTAGTTTACTCCTATTTCTAAAGGTTAAGCAATTAAATGTATTCACGAAACCTAAGAATAACGCGTGCACTCTGTTACTTCCTTATTATACATGGATTAGCACACAAAATAAGGGTGGAATACTTTAGTACAACCCAACTTTAGCAAAAACATTTGTTAACTAAAGTACGTGAATGTCTACTCCATGGCCGGCCCTGGGGTGGCCGATATACCAAAACCAAAACAAAGTTGTTAACTTAGTTGACATTCTGAAAAGTTAAAAAAAGAAAATCTGAAACTTAACTTCCAGGGGCATCTTCTATTTAGCTGATACTTCCCAGGGTTGAAGGAAGTCAGGGAATGCTACTGTGGAGTATTCATCTTCCAACTAAAGCCTGATACAGATA
This sequence comes from Lipotes vexillifer, assembly GCF_000442215.2. NCBI lineage: Eukaryota > Metazoa > Chordata > Mammalia > Artiodactyla > Lipotidae > Lipotes > Lipotes vexillifer. Next base: position 4,916,946 of record NW_006790942.1, on the reverse strand, counting down.
CAGCTCTGAAGAAGCCTTTATCCATTAAAGATGACCACAGTTCTCTAAGGGCCAATTAGTGATTCCAAGTCAAGTCATATACTCATATAACAAGTTAGTATGTCGACTCTATCCCAGGACAACTACTCTCTATAATGAAGTTAATTGAAATTGGTATACTATTATCTTCTAAGACATGTCATAGAAATGACCTAAAAGGGAAAACTAAAAAAAACTAATAATCAACTGTTAATTACTAAAAGGTAATTTTTTGTTTATTTCAACGTATTGGCATACTATCGATTAAGCCACCCACAAATATTTTTAAATGCTCTGCACTAAGTTTAAGGAACTTACTCCTGAATGGTGTTCTAGCTTAACTGTCTGTTACCTAGAGATCAAAGGAGAAGCCAGCAAATAATGCAGTATGACCTACCAAAAACACCACTGAATAAAAACTGCATCAGTATAACCAGACAGAGCTCAGAATTTTTGTACAAAATGGTTTCTACTTTTCTTGCCCAAGATGGGACCATCAAAACATATCAGTCATGTTAAAAGAAATAAAGTACATTCAGGAAAAACAACCAAACCCCACCAGCTCCTGAAAAGTGAAGGTATTCTGAATCTTGAGTCAACTAGTTCCGTTCCTCTATTAAGAGAAAGATCACGATGTCCAGGCTAAAGGAGACAACCTTTGCAAAGAAGGATGGAAAAAAGTCTAATCGTTCGGGGGTCTTTTCAGTACCCACTAAGTAATCCGTCTATTTTATGATCTTCACTGACCAATACATGAGTATACCTGGCTAGCAGAAACATCTTAGCAAAAAGGAAATTCAAGATGCTGTTCAACTATATGTAGAAGCGTCTTCCTCTCCTGAATACAATTCTTTTGCAGGCTTCACTTCTTCTTATGAGAGGTGAGGGCACTAAGAAAATTCACAGCCTTCCTTTCTACATCTGTCCTATGCTGTGAGAGCAAAGGACTCTGCTTAGCTGTTCATATGCCTTGGATATAATCTCAACAACGATCAGACGCAGACAAGAACTCAGGTTGCCTGCCTCCTGTGAAAGTGTTCTGCTTCGCATTTTATCGTTGTCATGGGTCAGGAATTCTTTACAAACAACACCGAGGTCACATCACATGTACCGAGTCAGGTCTGTTGTAGGAGTTTATCCACCTTTCATTTCCTCTCCCTTCCGGATTCTAAATACAAGTCAATCTAAGTTTGGATTTCCGACTGTCACCTTCTTTGCATGAATCCTCATGTATCAACTGGAAATGAAGAGGAAATGTCAGTTTACAGTGAGGAGCGGGGCTGAAGATCGAGTGTTCCGCCAGCGAGGCCTTATCTACTTAGTTTCTGAAGGTACCAAACAAACGTGACGAAGCTCTACTTGCAGGGGACAGTCAGAAAGAAACCAACGATTTGAGAGAGGGGCCGCAAAAGCACAGCACGTTTGAGGAATAGCTCTAAAATCTTTTCCAAAGGGCAAACTGCTTTAAAAACTATTTCTTGATTTCCCACCCAGTGGTTCGGGTCGCCACTCCGAGCAGCTCTGCAAGGGAAGGGGCACGCGAACGCTGCTGACCCGTCCAGCCCACCCCTCCCGTGCTGGTCCTTGCCCAGGCAGGGGTTGCGGCCCTCCCACACCGCAGGGCAACCGTCGGGAAGCTGAAACACGTCCTGCGAGGCCCTCAAGCCTTTAACCCACGGCTGGGTGCAGGCAGGCAGGGTCAGGAAGTAGCGGTGGCCCTGCGGAGGGGGCGGGGAAGGCGAGCGGAGACTCTGGAGCCAGGCGAGCCCCAGGCCCCGCTACCTCCAACGAGCTGCCCGGCCCCCCGACGGCGGGCGCAGGTGAACCCACCTTGCCCCGACCTTCACCTTCGACGGCGCCCAGAAGAGCAGGGGGAGAGGAAAAACGCAGGGAACTGGGGGCAGGGCTAGGCATTTAGGCTCCAAAGGCTGGGAAGAAGGGTGAAGGAAGGGCCGGGGGTGCCCAGGCAGGGGGCAACTTCCTCGTCCCCGGCCCGAGGAGACTCGTGTTGCGGGTAGGATGTGACGGCAAGGGGCCCGCGCCCAGGCGAGGCCCGGTGGAAGCGGCGTCACGCCGGAGAAGCGGATGCGAGCCCCGCGGCGGCCCAGGCGCGCCAGTCTCTTCCCGCAGCCCGGCAGCCGCCGCAGAGGCAAGGGCGGGGAACTACTCACCTCGGGCTGCCGCTTCACCAGCGCCCAGGCCGTCTCCAGCTCCAAACACGTCAATGGCTCACGCAGCGGGACCTTAAGTAGCGCGCATCCCAACATGCTGCCCCCGCTCCCCGGCGGCCGCCGGCCCAATCGGGGCGCGCCGCCGCCTGACTGACAGCCGAGCGGGGCCTGGCGCGGCGGGGGCG
>NW_006790942.1:4888733-4914031 GCF_000442215.2 Lipotes vexillifer | reverse complement strand
GGCAGCGGTGGGCGCGACGTCGGCGGCGGCGGCGGCGGCGGCGGCGGCGGCGGCGGCAGCTGCAAGTTGGGCTGCAGGGGCAGCGCATACACTACAATGGCTGCTGGAAAGAGGCGTAAGGAAACAATTTCCAGGCCCGCCGCGTCCAGCCCGAAATATGAGAAAAAAATTATTAGAAATTCCGCGGGCGGTGTAAAGGCGGCGGACGGGCCGGAGGGAGGATGTTAAAGCCCCGCGGTGAGTTCTCCCGGGGTCCGGGGCGGCGGAGAGGCGTTTAGCGGGAGAAATATCAGGGTTATTTAAATTATGGGACTCGCCGAGGGGGCAGAGGAGCCGCGGCGGCGGCAGGAGGAGGAAAAGTTTGTGCTACTCTCAGCCCCTGCTCAGGACCCCAGAGAGAAAAATAATAATAAAAAATAAAATAAAATCATTCAGCGGGGGTGCGAGGACTCCCGGAGTCGCTGCTGACAGGGCAGGGGGCGATGCGGCTGGAGACCCGAAGGTGAGGTCGGTGGGAAAAAAAAAAACCCTTTCTTCAGGGTCTGGAAAGTTTGAAAAGTTTTCCTCCTCCTCCTCCGCTCTGGTGCTGTGAATATTGTGACAGCGGCAGCGGCAGCAGCGAGAGCGGAAGACATTAGAGACCCGAAAAATAAGGGAAAAATTAATATAAATTCAGTTTTACGAGTAAACTCTCCGCATTTTCCACCAAAACATCCCGGGGGAAGGTCGCTTCCCAAAGGGCCTGGCGGAAACCCGCAGTCGGCAATATTTGGGGGGCACTTTGAGTGACTTGGGGGAACTTTGCCCCTTTTTCAAAAGAGGTTTTTCTTTTTTGGAGAAACGGATTTGTTTTTGCCCTTTCCTCAGGTGGGCGAGTCGGGGTCGGGGTGCGGGGTCTACGAGGAGGTGTGAGCCCGGGGTGTGTGCCTGCGGGAGGAGGGGTGGTAAATGAAAGCAGGAGATCTGCACAGAGCAGGGACAGCTTGTTGTCAGTATCATAAACAACCAAAATGGAGGGAGAACTCAGGCATATAACCAAATAAAAATTTTTTAAAAATCGCAAAAAAATCCCAAAAAATCCGGGATGCTCCCCCTTTTCTCGCTCAAGGTAGAAGGATGAACCGCCTTTCCCCTGAAGCCCATTTTGACTTTGCAGGGACCAAGGAGTTAATATTTATTTATTTTTTAAAACTTTCGAAGGGCAAAAGCCTTTTATAACTCAACCGACAATGAGAAAACGTGAAAATCCGATGCTCGAGAAGGAGGGGGAGGGAGGGGGGGAGGTGGTAGTGCAGAAACTGCTAAACTTATTGGTAATGTGGACTGATCTGAGATAAGATAAACACTATATTTGCTATTTTATAACTCTCTTTTAATGATCGTTGCGGGGTTTCCCCCCCCCCTCCGTTGGAAAAAAAAGTGATGCCATTTTCTTAATAGAGTTAATATGTGTGATTGGAAGAATAAACCTTTCCGGCTTTAGATGGCATTTTCGTCGCATTTATGCTTCAGGTTTTGTTGGTGGCTCCCTCGTTTCTTCAAACTAGGCTCTACAGAGGAGGGGTAGAGAGGTGATGCTGCACACAGAGGCTGGTGTGCAAGACTGGAGCACCTTTTGGGGTGGGGTGGGCAGTTGCTGGGTTTATCCCTTCCTGACACGTTTGCTTCACGTGCTCATCCTCAGGAAGGAATGTTCAGCTGAGGTTTTCTGGTTTTACGTATAGAAAAGGATGGTGCCTCTTGCATCACATTGAAGTTAATGGGAAAGTGCTGCTGATGCTGGTTCCACGTGGGATATGGGACAGAGCAGGGCATTTTAAAGGGACAGCTTCTCTTTTCTGATGATTTTCATCACCTACACAGAATCCCTGCGTGAGGACCAGAAGCAGAGGTTCTGGGAGCGTGTGGTGATGGAAGAGTCTCCTCTTTCCATTACTCAAATGCACCCACCTTTAGCAGTGATGGAGGGAAAGGAGGGATAAGCAAGCCCAACAGAAGATGGATATTGTGAAGATCAGTTTGTATCCAAGCTGTTCTTTTGTGTAACAAGCCCTCCCAGGAACTTTGCATGTTACATTGCTTTGCTTTGGAAGCTGATTTTGGAAGGAATTGTGGAAAAATGGGAATAGTTTAAGGTGTGTGGTGTAATGGTATAGCATTATTGAACAGCTATGAATTCTGTGCAGTGAGATCGAAGAGCTGTGTATGCTCATAATGTGAATTTTACAGCCATTTTGTAAAAGCTGTAAAATACCTAATATTCAATTTGGCTTAAGGTACATTGAGGACTTCTGGTTGAAAACTGCAGACAGAGTGGTGGAGATTCTTTTACACTGTAAGCAGGAGACATTTCTTTAAGGGAAAAAAAGCACATACACCAACACCATGGAAAAGTTTACGCATACCCATTTTAAAACCCCATCCTATACATGTGCTGTAACTCTGCGCCTTTGAAATGGAAAGGTTTTAAAGTCCTGTGACCTACCAGTTTGCATCTTTTAGGTTGAATTTATTTGTGTTATTTAACAGGAAATGTTTACTGATCATAAACTACTATTGAGTCTAATGGCTTAGATTTTCACAGTATTTCCAAAATTTAAAATGTGTAGGTTGTTTGCTGTCCTCTATTGGAGATTAAGGTTAATCTCGAATAGAATTTACTTGTGTTCTGTTTTCCACAGGTATATGAAGTTTCTGGAATAGATGCTTACTTTCCCTTGTTTTTATGATTTATAGAAATGGATTAAAATTAGGGCTGGATTTTTAGACTTCTTATACAGAATATTTTGTCTTGCCATACTGTACAAACAAATTATTATTTTGAAGTCTAGTGTATGTTAACCTGTGTTCACCTCTGAGCTCTTATCTGCACCTTTCTGTAAACATCTCCATGACAGCATTACATTGGTGTAGTGTGGTTTCTGATTTTGGAAGCAATTGCAACTTTCTAAGAACTCATTAAAAAATTAATCCCATGAACCACTGTTAAATCAAAATTGATTGGAAAGTGATTAAACTGTCAGTGGAGAAGAGAAACTCCCCACCCCCCCCCAATAATCTTTCCAGAGGTTTCGGAATGCCATTAATACTTATAAAACCTTTGAAATTTATCTTACATTTTCATTGTTATTTTGGCTCAAGACAGTTACATTGACTATAAATGGTCAGAATTCAGCTATGTGTTTAAAATAAGTGAGACTTTTAAATCTTGAATAGTTGCCACTTTCACAAACCAGATACTAATATCAATAAATTCAGTTTCTGTAAAAGTGAAGGAAAAGTATTTCTTCCGGTTACATTAGACCATTGAGTTATTGAGGTTGTTTGGACACTTCGAGGTATGATTAGTTTACTGTCAACCTAAATAAAAGTGCTGGTACTGTGATTTTTTTTTCTATCTCACAAAGATTGGTATGAAACTTACGTCATGTTTGGGTTTTACACAAATAGTTACTTTTCTGAATCAGAAAATGCACTCAGAGCACACAAGTATAAACCTGTACTTCCTCAGAGAGCCTTATTTAGATAGAGCATAGCATGATTGCTACTTTGAATTGATTGTACTGAGCTTTTTTAATGCCTAAGAAATACTACCTGTTGAACATCTTTTTTCTGAAGCTACCATTAAATTGCACCAATGTACAGAAATAAGCTAAAGTTATTGTATACTCAAAATCTTTATTTCAGTTAGAATTAGAGAAACCTCATAGGCTGAGATTCTTATTTGAAATTTATATGCCTAATTTTGCTATTCGAAATTCTATAAGGTATTTAGCTGCTGTGGAGGATGATTTATAAATGTGGGCTAATTCTGATAAAATTCAATACCTGCATATTTATTATAACCTAAATATTTTAATAAACAGACATCTTACAGCTAACTAAATTAATGAATATGTTTTTATCAACATAGTTTCCCAATTTTAAGGATACTCTCTGTTTTAATATCATACAAAGGTGTTCTTTTTCTTTCCTTTGTTTTTAACATAATCCTGGTTGTCACAGTATACATTTTGGTTTGGTATTCTGGAAATTTTCCTTTGTAAGTATTAAATTGTTATTTGCTGAATGAAATACAATGCTCCTGTCTTTGAGATTTGAAAAGCCTGAGAACTGAAACATGTATCTATAGCTATCTTTGAAGTTTTGTTTTGATAATCATTTGCCCCTTAAGCTGTGTAATCAAAATATTGGTTCCTTCCAGGAATGTTTTAATGTTTTTTATTTAGAATCTTGTTCTTTGGAAAAATAATACATATAAAAAATTACCTGTTACACACACGCACACACACCCCCAAGAAAAAAGAAAAAAGTTCTACTGAATACTTACACACCCTGGTATACTTGTTCTTTTTGATGTGTTTCCAAATGTATAGGAAATAAATAACAAATTGTCCCCTTTATGTTGATAATGTCTTAGATTCTTAAGTTATTTGAGTAGGGAAGAGTTTCAGAAGAAGGAACAACTGAATCTGTTCAACACAGTCCAATATAATGAATATGTTAAAGGTAAAAGGGCTAAAAATTGTCCCTTGAGCCATTTTCTAAATGCTTTAAGAACCTGATAAACACCTTATCTGAAACATCAAATACTTTAAAAATATATCAGACACTGCAAAAGAACAAAAATGGACCTTTGATTTCTTTAATTTTAACAGGAATTAATGTAGGCAGCATATTTAACCAATTAGTAACTGTTTAGGTAGCCTTGGAAAGGTATTTACAAATAAGTTAAATGTGAGGGCAGGGTACATTGGATTGATGAACAGTAAAGTTAACTATGATTTTAGAATCCATGCAGGGGAATTCTTTCCCATTGTACAATAAGACCACTTTGGAGGCAACTAATTTTTACTTTTGTATGTATTTCAGTCCCTAATTCTTTTTTTGAAAAGCCTGAACCTGACATCTACTGTGTTACTACTTTTCACTTATACAGGGCAATTTTTATATCTCATTAGCAAATTTAATTTTTAAATTTAATTTGAGAAATTAAATGCAAAATTTGAGACCATAACATTTTATGAAAGTGTTGGTGTGTACTTCACATTTGAAGTTATGAGAAATATACATGTGTGGAAGCCTGGCAGAAATGATTGCAGGGCCATGATTTGATTTTTACTTTTAAATCACTTGGCCTACTGCCCAGTCATTTGCATTCTAGTCTGGGTGCCCACCTGTCTCCACCTTGTCCACCAAGTGTGGTATTGACAAGGGTATGAGTGTTGAGGAACTGCCAAAGGTGCTTTGGTATTTTTGTTTTCTGATTTTGTGTATGTACTGGTGTTTGTTGTTGTTAAAGTGTTAAGGTTTTTGCTCTTTTTTTTTAATGCTTATCAGAAAACAAAATCACAATTTCAGAAAACAAATAATATCTCATTTTTAAAAAGTGAAGTGATGTGATACTGCATTAAAATTGTTAGTGTTTATAAGTCCCTGGATGTCTTGTAAACAGAGTTACTGCAGGGTCATGGTATTAAAACTAACCACAGTGTGTGTGTGTCGGGGGGGATTTGAGATGGCCACCTAAGAAATGGGTATGCCTGCACAGAATGAATGAATTCAGGCAGTTATGTCCTAGCTTAATAGGAGGAGCAACTGGCTTGAAATGTTTCCCTGTATTTTTTTTTAAGTGAAAACTTTTCCTAATCTAAATACATAGAAAACCTAGAAATATGAATGTGTTAGAAAGCAAAAGTGTTCTTTTTTGATGTCTTAAAAAAAAATGAGTTTTCAATAATGAAAGTGTATTACAAGAACATAAGTATGGACTAAAATGTCCAAAATTAATGGGGAAGAGCTAGTGGATGAGAATATCAGATTAAATAATAATCATGGTAAATTTAAAATTTGGCTTCTGTGAATAAAGAATAACTAAATACAAAGCAAATAATAATAAATTTACCCCCCCCCAAAATGAGAGTGATAATTGGGGGAATCTATAAGAGAATATTTGTAATACAAATTGCTGGTTTTATAACCTTTTAAAAATAGATTCCCCCAAAGTATTCCCTCCATATCTTTAGACTTGTATTAAACTAAATTAAATTCTAAGAATAATATGTAGTGGTTATTTGGAATTCTTTATTTTTAAATAAGGAAAAACGATTTTTTGTTATTTTTTAAAAAGATTAAAGATTATTTTAAATGTGTACCTGAGTGAAGTGTTCTGAAAAATCTTAGAAACTGTTGAAAATTATTTTCTTCATTCTTCATCAGAAAGTTTAAAACTTTCCGTTAAGTTAGTGAAATAAATTTTAAAACCTTAGTGTAAGAACAGTGTACTTTGTGGACTTTTTTAGGGCAATTTAAATCATTTCTTATAGACTTAATAACATTTAAAAAGCTTCTCACAAGGTAAAGATAAGAACATTCACAAACTTCTTACTTTCTGGAATGCTTTTAGGTGTAGGCTGACAATTAAAGGAATTTTCCTTCCCATTTACTAATTAGCAATTGATTTTCTGAAGGAGAATCTAAACCTATTACAGTATTATGTTCGGGAGTGGGCTTTTCCTTCAATATCAGAAAATACTTTGAGGGTAGAGGAGGCATCTTTTCTTCACGGGTCTCTGCAGATTGTGATGATCTGCCATTGCAGACTCGAGCGCTACCTTTTTTTTGAGAGTGAGAGACTCATTTTAGGCTTTCAGATATTAAATGTTTGAATTATTTTCTCAAACCAGTATTGGAATTGCACATGTGTTTATTGATTATTTATGATATCCTATCTTTTAGTTTCTGAATATGGGAATGTTAATTCTCAGATGAAACGCTACAACTAAAGGGCTGCCACTTGACTTTTAAAAAAATTATCTTTTTAATCAATAGTTTGACCTTAGAGCCTTTAATTTTGAGATACATTTTTGGAGACTGTTAAACTAGAAATTAGAGAATGAGGAATTTAGTCCCTTTGTCTAATAGGCAAAATTAGAAAAATGTTTTAGTCAATTTTCTTCATTTGAAGATACTTTAGCAAAAAGTTGATTCACTTGTTCTTGATCAGAAGAATTTTAAGAAATTGAACCTGAAAGCTTGAGGTAGTTCAAATGTGCAGGTTCAAAATAGCACCAGTTGAATTTTAGCCTGCTAGATTTTCTCAATAACTTGATTTTATTTTCTTGTATTGTCTTAATGCTAGAATTACACAGAGCCCGCATCACTTTTCATTATACTCCAGAAGAGTTATAGTAATAGGTTTTATTTTTATCAAATTTGGGCAATGAAATGAAAATACTGTTTTATATAAGAGAGCATTACCTTTTTTAAGCTACTTTGTGCAAATTCCCAAACAGTTTCTATAACTGTTCCATTCCAAAGAAGAGAAATTAGCTCCTTTACCTTAAAACTAAATTTGCTCTAAATTTACAGTTTATGGGAGGGTTGTCACTTTATATATTTGGGTAAGATCTATTATAACCTAAAAAATAAATATTAATATGATCATCATATCTGATTATAAGCTACCTCTCAAACATGAATTTGCTTCCCTTGTACTTCTAAAATTATTTTCTAAATAAAGCTGAGAAAATGTTTTTCATGTGTTTTTCTAATTTGTTATTGTCTGAAGTAATTTAATTGGGTAAAATTTCAGTTTCAATTATGTTTCTCTTCTAATATTAATAGAATTTTACTTGAAAATTGCTGTTCAAATGCAGTGTTTCAGCACTAAAATAGCATTAGATATATAATAAAATAGGTATGTTGATTACACCAAGAGTGGTGGAAGCAGCCCTAGTAGTTCTTATTTGGAATAGTTTAAAATGTTTCCAGCAAAATGTCTATGAGTGTAAGGCACACCTCTAACAACAGTTAGTGATATTTTATGCTTTTCTTTTTCTGCTTCATAAAATTTGAGCATCCTCAGAGCTGCTGCCATGCAAACAAATAACTGATTTAACTATGCCCTGTGTAAAGTACACATATCAGGTTTAGCTTCTAATGTAATTTGCTTTAGCTTTCTTATAAGAAAATTGTATAAGACAGGTATTCCTTAGTAATAATTTGGTATACATCACATCTTAAAATATATTACGGGTAAAATATATTATCATAATCGTTTACCCAAATCAAAATGAAAGTAAACTATCAAGTAATCGTCTTAACTAGACATAGAATGAAGGTTTTAAGTATTTAACAGGATAACTTGATGTACTGCTGAAATATAGGGAATTTTAGTTGAAAGTTGTTTTTGTACCCGAATCTATTTTTGTATGCCTCAAAGTTTGTAAACAAAAGTGAACACATATAAAATCTGGCAGTTTATAGAAGTTCCTAAACATCTATCCTTTGACAGTTAATGAAAATGTACTTTTCAAATACATGGGCAAAATTACTTCAAAAATCATAACATATTCAATTATTATAGTTATTTTTCAAAGAAAAATGGAGATGAGTGGTTTAGTATTGCTTTTATCTACATCAATTGAATATTCATTGTATTTGAATATTTTAATCATTAAAGCATTTAATACTCTTAGGTATATTTTTGTTTTTTGTTTTTTTTTTAAGTAGTGTAACTGTTTTCCTTAAAACCCTTTCTTTTTGGACATTATAACCTAATTAAGACAGTTATTTCAAAACTTTAACTGCATTTATTTAATAAGAGAATTCCTGTTCCATAGATCATATTACTCTTAAAAGAAGTTCCTATCTTGAAGCACTCTTAATCTAGCTCAAGGTTATCTTTTTAAATCTATACTACATAGAAACTTTTCTTCTTCTAGAGTTAGGCATTTATCGCTATGAACTTACCTCTTAGAACTGCTTTTGCTGCATCACATCAATTTTAGTATGTTACCTTTCCATTTTCATTTGTCTCAAGGTTTGTTTGTTTTTTAATTTCTCTTGATTTCTTCCTTGACCCATTGGTTACTCAGTAGCATTTTGTTTAATCTACATATCTGTGAATTTTCTGGTTTTCTTCATGTAATTATCTTCTAGTTTCATACCACTGTGGTCAGAAAAGATGCTTGATATAATTTCAGTTCTCTTAAATTTATTGGAACTTGTTTTGTGGCCTAACGTATGATCTGTCTTGAAAAATGTTTCATATGTGCTTGAGAAGAATGTGTATTCTGTTGCTTTTGGATGGAATGTTCTGCAAATACCTGTTAACTCTATCTGGTCTAATATATCATTTAAGGCCAGTGTTTCCTTATTGATTTTCTGTCTGGGTGATCAGTCCATTGATGTAAGTTGAGTATTAAAGTTCCCTTCTATTATTGTATTGCTGTCTATTTCTCCCTTTAGGTCCATTAATATTTGCTTTATATATTTAGGTGCTCCTATGTTGGGTACGTAAATATTTACAGATGTTATATCTTCTTGTTCAAATAAGCAACCTAAGTTTTAGGGATATTTTAGGAACTAGAAAAAGAGCTCAGGGAACTAGAAAAAGAAAGGAAGGAAACATCAAAGATTACAGAAAAAATGAAATAGAGACTACAAAGATAATAGAAAAGATCAATGAAACTAAGAGCTGGTTCTTTGAAAAGATAAATAAAATTGACAACCTTTAGCTAGACTCACCCCGCCCAGAAAAGAGGACTAAGATAAATAAAATAAGAAATGAAAGAGTTGGTACAACTAATACCACAGGAATACGAAGCATCATAAGAGACTACTATGAGAGAATGGACTTGAGGACATGGGGAGGGGGAAGGGTAAGCTGGGACGAAGTGAGAGAGTGGCATGGACATATATACACCACCAAATGTAAAATAGGTAGCTAGTGGGAAGCAGCCACATAGCACAGGGAGATCAGCTCCATGCTTTGTGACCACTTAGATGGGCGGGATAGGGAGAGTGGGAGGGAGACGCAAGAGGGAGGGGATAGGGGGATATGTGTATACGTATAGCTGATTCACTTTGTTATACAGACAGTTATACAGCAACAAATGGACAACCTAGAAATGGACAAATGTCTAGAAACATACAATCTACCAAGACTGAATCATGACAAAGTAGAAAATCTGAACCGATGGATTACTGGTAAGGAGATTGAATCAGTAATCAAAACCTCCCAACAATCACAAGTCCAGGATCAACCAGACACCTTCACTGGTGAATTCTACCAAGCATTCAAAGAAAAATTACAGGCATGCCTCATTTTATTGTGCTTTACAGATATTGTGTTTCTTACAAATTAAAGGTTTGTGGCAACCTGCATCAAGCAAGTCTATTGGTGTCATTTTTCCAACAGTATTCACTTCTGTGTCACATTTTGGTAATTTCCACAATATTTCAAACTTTTTCATTATTATTATATTTGTTATGGTGATCCGTCATTAGTGATCTTTGATGTTACCATTGCAAAAAGATTACAACTCATTGAAGGCTCAGATGATGATTAGCATTGTTTAGCCATAAAGTATTCTTTAATCACATTGTTTATTAAGACACGATTCTATTGCACCCTTAATAGACTACAGTATAGTGTAAACATAATTTTTAAATGCACTGGGGAAACAACAACAAAAAAATCATGTGACTTGCTTTTTGCAATATTTGCTGTATTGCAGTGGTCTGGAACCAGTCCTGCAATATCTCTGAGGTATGCCTGCAATTCCAGTCCTTCTCAAACTCTTCCAAAAAGTAGAAGAGGAGGGAACTCTTCCAAACTCATTTTACAAGGCCAGCATTACCCTGATACCAAAGCCAGACAAGAATGCCATAAGTAAAGAAAATTATAGGCCAACCAATATCTTTGATGAACATAGATGCAAAAATCCTCAAAAAAATATTAGCAAACTGAATTCAATAATACTTTAAAAGGACCACATGCCATGATTAAGTGGTATTTATCCCAGGGATGCAAGGATGGTTCAACATCCACAAATCAGTATGATACATCACGTTAACAAAATGAAGGACAGAAATTATATGATCATCTCGATAGATACAGAAAAGGCATTTAACAAAATTCAATATTCATTTATGGTAAAAAAAAAATACTTTTAACAAATCAGGTATAGAGGAAATATACCTGAACATAATAATGACCACATATGACAAGCTCAGCACTAACATCATACTCAGTGGTGAAAACCTTTTCCTCTATGATCAGGAAAAAACAAGGATACCCACTCTCGCCACTTTTATTCAACATAGTATTGGAAGTCCTGCCAGGCCAGTTAGGCAGGAAAAAGACAATTGGCAAGGAAGAAATAAAATTGTCACTACTTGCAGATGACATGATAACTTTATATAGAAAACCCTAAAGACTCCCCCCCAAAACTATTAGAACTAATAAATGAATTCAGTAAAGTTGCAGGATACAAAATCATTACAAAAAATATCTATACATTGCATTTCTATATACTAATAATCAACTATCAGAAAGAGAAATTAAGAAAACAATCCCACTTAAAATTGCATTAAAGAAAATACCTAGGAATAAATTTAACCAAGGGGGTGAAAGACCTGTGTGCTGAAAACTATTAAGACACTGATGAAAGAAATTGAAGAAGGCACAAATAAATGGAAAGATATCCCATATCGTTAAAATGTCCATATTTATTTGTAGATGATAAAGCAACCTACAGATTCACTGCAATCCCTTTCAAAATTCCAAAGGCATTTCTCAAGAAACAGAACAAACGGTTTTAAAATTTATATGACACCATAAAAGACCTGGAATACCCAGTGGAATCTTGAGAATGAAGAACAAAGCTGGAGGCCTCACACTTCCTGATTTCAAACTATACAAAGCTATAGTAAGAGAACAGTATGGTATCGGAATAAAAACAGACACATAGATCCATGAAACAGAACAGAGAGCCCAGAAATAAACCCACGCATTGATGGTCAATTAATACATGACAGAGGAGCCAAGAATACACAGTGGGGAAAGCACAGTCTCTCCAATAACTCGTGTTGAGAAAATTGGATAGCCGCTTGCAAAAGGATGAACTTGGATGACTATTTTACACTACACACAAAAATTAACTCGAAATGGATTAAAGACTTAAACATAAGGCCTGAAATCATAAAACTCCTAGAAGAAAACATAGGCAGTAAGCTCCTTGGCATGGGTCTTGGCAATGATTATTTTAATCTGACACCAAAGGCAAAAGCAACAAAAGCAAAAATCAAGAAGTGGCATTACATCAAACTAAAATCTTATGCACCAAAGGAAATCATCAACAGAACTAATAGACAACCTACTGAATGGGAGAAAACATGTACACATCATATATCTGATAAGGGACTAATATTCAAACTATATAAAGAAGTCATACAACTCAAAAGCAAAAAAACAGTCCAATTAAAAATGGGCAAAAGACATTTTTCCCAAGAAGACATACAGATGGCCAACAGGCTCATGAAAAGATGCTCAGCATCATTAATTGTCAGGGAAATGCAAATCAAAACTGCAATGAGTTATCACCTCACAGCTGTTAGAATGGCTCTTCTCAAAAAAAAGAGAAGTAGCAGGTGCTGGCGAGGATATGGAGAAAGGGAGCCCTTGTGCACCCTTGGTGGCGTGAACTGGTGTAGCCACTGTGGAAAACAGTGTGGAGGTTCCTCACAAAATTAAAAATAGAAATGTCATATGATGCAACAATTCTACGTCTGGGTGTTTATCCAAAGAAAACAAAAACACTAAGTCAAAAAGGTATATGCACCCGCATATTCATTGCAGCATTATTCACGATAGCCAAGATACGGAAACAATTTGTGTCCGTCAGTGGATGAATGGATAAAGAAGATGTGGTGGGTGTGTGTGTGTGTGGTGCATATGTATATGAATATTATTCAACCATAAAAAAGAATGAAATCTCGCCATTTGCACCAACTTGGATGGACCTCGAGGGTATTATGCTGAGTGAAATAAGTCAGACAGAGAAAGATGTATACCACATGATCTCTCTCATATGTGGAATCTAATAAATATATTAATTTTTTTAAAACCCCAAGTTTATAGATACATAGAGCAGGTTGGTGGTTGCCAGAGGCAAGGGGTAGGTAGGGGGTAGGAGAAATTGATGAACTGTTTTTCGTTTTGGTTTTGTTTTAGTTTCAATGGGAAACCAAAACAAAAAAATATACTAGAGATCCAGTTGCTCTACTTAAACATTGGGTCTGCTGTGATGCTTAAATTTCATCATACCCATTTCACCTTTTATCAGCCAGTGAAGGAAGAGGAGGAGAAAGCAGTTTGTTTTGAGAGAAATGCAATTGATCACATTCAGAGGCTGACTCACTAAAGCTTTTCTAAAATGCATGATACCTCTGCCAGAATTAAAAGGAATTTCTTAATTAAAACCATAATACCCGTGTGTCTAAGAAGTGTTTTCATAATCAGATTTCAGGCACACTTGTATGCCTGCGCTGGCCATTCCAAGTGTTCTGCTGTTTGCACGTATTTTGCTCTCAGTGCTGCCACCCTGTGTATGGCAGTGCCTCGGTACTGTCTGCACTAATTTTCTGTGGGGTTTTTTTTTTTATTATTATTATTAAGCGATAACGTCCAAAACCACTTCTGGAAAATAAGCATGCATATTACAATAAATTTTAAAGATATTTTAGTATACTGTGCTCTGTGTTTAATGCTGTACTAAACCTAGATTTTTAAAGGTTACACAGTTCAGAAGTATGGCGTTCAACTGCCAAAAACAAAATTTGGGAATTTTTACAGATAAATACCTTTATCTGTTTCATCTGTCACTTCACTAAAGGCGGAATTGGACTAGTATTCTAAATACAGCTTGAAACTCATCAAATATGAAAGCAGAGTGTTTGATCCTTTAAAGATGAGAAATATTATAAGATCTTTTCTTTTAGCCAAGTTTTAGTTAAAAGTTCTTCCTAGTAAAAGCAAAACCAAAAATGAGCACAAAAGAGACTGTTTCTGTTTAAAAGAAAAAGAAACTAAACTTGATTGGTTAAATTATTCCCCAAATCATTAGCCAACATGACTTTTAAATTATATCACCCCAAATATTTTGAGTATTAATACTGTGCGTCAGCCATAAAATACTTCGGCTGGATAGCAATCTCTGTTTTCACCTATATTATCTCACTTAATTTTTACAGCAATCTTGTGAGATAGGAAGTGCAGGCATAATGTGTATGCAAGCAGCAGTAACGATTTCAGAAACTGGAATTCTGTTGCTTTTTATGAGTAAGTCTTTAGACTGGACAAGCCATAGAAACTAAATACATTAATTTGCTAGAGTAAACCTAAATTATCTCCATATTGAAATTTAAATATTTTAAAAATGGAGTTGTTGTAAAAATAAAAATTTCAGTCATAAAATTGACACTGAGTAACTCAAGTTAGAAAGTGCTTGCATGTCCACTTAATTTTTAAAAGTTACAGATAAGGGGGATAGTTTTTATGAATTTACTAAGTTAAGGAGATTTTTAAAGATATAAACCTAAGCTTCCTTTTTTTTAAAAAACATAGTAGACTATCTTTTATTTATTTGTTTTATTTGTTTATTTTCTTTTTGGCTGCGCTACCCGGCACGTGGGATCTTAGTTCCCTGACCAGGGATCGAACTTGCGGCCCCTGCATTGGAGGTGCGGAGTGTTAACCACTGGACCACCAGGGAAGTCCCTAAACTTTCTTTTTTGATGATCTTAAATAGGTACAGTTTTACTAATTTTTGCTTTCAAACACATTTACAGCAAAGCCTTCTGATTTCAGAATGAGCCTCTCTTTTTGCATTTTTGAATAGTTTCCGTTCAATAAATAATGTAATTCTATATCATGACAACTGAAAATATTGACAGTAAAAATTGCAGGTCTTCAAGGGAGGGGGAGAGGTGGCACTTGAGGTAGGCTTTGAACAAGGTGTGAGTCAAGAATAGGCAGGAAGGAGGGCAGACATGCCAGTGAAGTGAGTGGTCTCAGCAGGGGTTAGGAGGCAGAAGTGTGCTTGTTGTCAGCAGTCTCCAAGAGGACCAGTCCGACTGCAGAGGATGGTTTGTTAGGGGGCAGCACAACGTGGGACTGGAAAGGTGTGCTGAGGCCTGACTGAGAGCCACCTTGCCTGCCAGCCTGAGGCATCTGCGCTCTGTGCCTTAGAAGGCACTGCAGCTTTTTGAGCAGGGGAGGGTGTTCAGAAAACTAAGTCGATTCAGAATCCAGAATGAATCGAGGCCATGGGTGTGAGACTAGCGTTACAAAAACGTTAGTATAATCCAGGCTTGAAGTGGTGGTCCACTGCTGGGAGGGTGACTCAGGTCTCTCTCACTAAGCCCATTGTCACTAGCAAGTTCCAGACCTTGATTTTCAGGGGCCTCTTGGACATAACCACCAGGCATGGACGAATGGCGTCTCAAACTCAGCATCCCTACTACTGGCAACTCAGACTTGAGTCCTTTTGTGAACGGCCCTACCATTCTTTCAGGCCCCTGGTCAGGAAACCATCCTTTCCACGTTGACTTGGAACTTCTGTTGTAGGCTTAGTACTTCTGTCGTAGAGACACAAAACGAAGGGGACACGTAGCGGAAGGAGTAGTTACCGCCAGTGGGAGGATTCAGTTGGCACAGACGTGGTCCTGGCGCAGGGAGTCGGGTTGCCTGTGGGGGAGGACAACCAAGAACGAGGGGACGATGAGGGTGCCGGCCTGCAGCGCATGCTGGGCGCTCCCCTGTGACGGGGGCCCAGCGTGTCGTGAGTGAAAAGAACGCTGGTAGATGAGGTGGAAAGGGAAGCTGGGGTCAGGGTGGACCAGATCTCCGCTGTTGAGAGATCGACCCCTGAGGGTCAGAGCCGGATCTGTGGTGATGCGAAGCCATCTTCGCTGGGCCTCCGTGCTTATCCCTTCACTCAGCCCTCTCATCACCGATTCCCGGCACCTAACGTTCTCCTGGGCTCCCCTCAGCCGTCTCCCCAGGTCACAGAGGAGCTCCCCGCCCGGGGCCTCGTTAACTCCGGCTCTGAACTGGTGGCCTTCGGCCGGCCTAGCGGGGGGCTGGGCCCCGCGCCTGGTTCCTGTCCCCGCCTCTCCCATCCTGGCGTTTCCACCTACACGGTGCGTTCAACCCTTCCTCCCCAGGCAGAAACAGAATATCCTAGAAGCGCCCTGCCGTCTCACAGCCCCTCCTGCGTCGTCCTTCCGTCGCTGCCAGGCTCTCTGGAAGAGTCTCCGTTCCCTTCAGCGCTTCCTCCTTGAGCTGCCCTGCCCCGCCCACTGGAGGCTGTGTTTGGAGGGAGCATCCATCAGTAGCCCCCAGGTACCACAGCCAGTGGCACTTTTCCTTTTTGTCCCCCCTCGGCCCTCCTGCAGCAGGAGGCGCGTCGTGCTCCCCTCCCCGCTCCTCCGGCAGCTTGCACGGTGCCCCCTCTTCGCCGCCCGGCCCAAGTCGCTGGCATTTCCAGGGGCCCCGGGCTCCCCTGGGCCACCTCTCCTCCGTGCGTGCCCACTTCTCTGCACCAGCGTCCGCTCCTGGGACACCTCCACGTCCACGCCCGTGTGCAAGACACTTGGCCCCGTCTCCTCCTGAGTCAGCAGATTGACAGGCCAGGTACCGTGCCAGACTCCGAGCCAGGTGCCCCCCACCCCGCGCCTGGGCCCTTCCGGCGCGGATACACAGACCCCCTGTCTGCCACCAGCAGGCCAGCTTTGTAGTGGGTCTGCAGAGACAAGTGCACATACCCCCGAGAAGGACAGACGATAGACTGGGGGGAG
Source organism: Lipotes vexillifer (assembly GCF_000442215.2). Lineage (NCBI taxonomy): Eukaryota > Metazoa > Chordata > Mammalia > Artiodactyla > Lipotidae > Lipotes > Lipotes vexillifer. The sequence continues at coordinate 4,897,384 of NW_006790942.1, read as the reverse complement.
GAGGCACACCCACCCGGAACTGGGGGAGACCCAGAATCCCAGAGTAGAGGCACACACACACAGCCACAAGGGTCGAGGGGAGATGCGTACACCGGGGCTGCTGTATCTCTCTGTCTATAAATTATCGTTTGTACTTCTGCAGAGACGGAGGGAGTAGAGAGCACAGCAGCTCAGGCCCAGGGAGGGGACAGACGCACAGCAGGGAGAGATCCGTGCTCCCACGGGGTGGGCTGGGGGGAGACTGGTGATGCAGTGACACGCATCCAGAAGGTAGAAGGTGGGGGAGAGAGACACCCAGAAAGGGGGGTCAGTAGACAGTTCAGGAAGGAGTGGGTTGCTCACCTTGGGGGGATGAAAGGGAGACACGCACACAGGCAGCAGGTGGCAGAGTTACACTCACACCAGGATGTGAAGGGAGACTCACCCTCATACACAGGAGGAGCTGGACACCCACAGAGGCACCCGGAGCGGGAGAGAGGTGTCTACGCCCCCAGTTGGGAAAGCAAAAGACAGATTCGAAAGGGAGCTGGCACGTGGCGCACGTGCATGCACGTGCGTGCACATGTAGCGATGGTGTGCGGAGAGGCGCACAGACACCCGCTGAGGAAGAGCACGTGCGCACGCACACAGCTCCCCGAGTCACGGAGACACGCAACTCACCTGCGCCTCCCGTGGCTGCGCTCGCACCCGGGGCCCCGCGTCGGGGGTGACGTGTTCTGACGCCCCCTGGGTTTTCCCGGAGAGAATCTCTGAGCGGATGTTGTCACTTGACCTCTGTGCGGAGCTCACACGCCAGGCCGCCCTCAGGTCACAGCTGCACCCGGAATGCCAGACTTCAGTGCCCTTAACCTCAGTAAAGGACTGAACGCTGCCGTACGTTCCCATCCAAGTTGCATTTCTCCGAGGGTAACGTGCGTGTCATCGCAACCGTCTCCCGGGTCCGGGAGTAGGATCACCATGGCTGTGGCTGGGACTCTGCTCGCTACCGGCTTCCGGCCCCGGCGCACAGCTGGCTGGGACTTGCAGTGGCGGGTGGCCTTGTCGCCCATTCGTGGAACTGGGTCTTGCTTGTCATGAAATCGCCCCTCACCTCTGCCCAGCGAGCGCGCAGGAAGCCTCGGGAGGTGCCAGCTCCTGGGCTGAAACAGTCGAAGCGGAGTCTCAGGTCGCGGCTTCCCACCCACCCATCGCTCCTCGGGGCCGCCCCTCCCGGCTTGACTCCTGTCCCTACCGCGAGCCAGGCCTCCCTCACCTCCCCAGCGGGCCTCGCCCGCCACCTGCCTCCCTGTGCTGCTCCCATCTCATCACGGGGTCCAGGGAGCCTCGAAGCTTCTGTGGGAGCCCCGTGGAGAGCCAGGTGGGGAACTCGGAACAGCAGCAATCACCTGGCGTTACCAGACGCTCCCTCCGCGCTTCCAGCCAGCGCGCTCACACCTGGCCACTCCTTCCAGGCTCATCACAAGGCCGTAGATGGGTGCTGAGCTCCTCGAGTTCCAGGAGGGAGAAAAGGAGGCTCAGAGGAGTAGCCAAGTACAAGTAGTAAATGAGAGGATGCACGGGAAAGACTCAGCATAGGACCTGGTTCAGATACGTGCTCAAACGGTTCTCATTGTCTATCAGCCCCGTCGACTCAGTTCTGCGAAATTCTACCTGACAATGGTAACAGCGATAATAGTTCCTCTAATAGAACTAGGACCTCTAAGAGTCTAATGGTCTAGTAATAGACAAGTATTAATTTATTGCATGATTCATGTTTTCCTTTTATTTATATCCTACTGTAATATTTGACAGAATAGGAATATCTATTATTTTATGTTCTAATTAATACTAACCTATTAATAGCTAATAGTATAATAGAGAGCAAATTAGAATTTATAATAGACATTAGGTAACTCTGCCCAGGTTCACTGAGAAGATTGAGTCTATCGGGCTTGCCTGTCAGCAGCCTGTTCCCTGACCACCAACCCCATCTGCCCCCTTATCCCCTCTTTTCTTGGCTGCTGAGCAGCTGTGCTTTCCTGCCCAAGGCTCACCATCTCTTTTCCTGTCCCATTGAGCATGGAAATGTGTTCACCCCACTGGCTCTTTTTCTCCGGCCAGTGGAGATGTTCAAGATTCTCCAGAACAAGCAGTTGGAAGCTGGACTCTGCCACCTCCATCCATCCCGCCGTCCTTTCTCCTGCAGACCTTCGTGCCTTCACCTCCTTTCCCAGACCTCGCCACTTGGGGCTTCCACGTGCGTGAGCATGTCTGTGCACACGCACCACACACACACACCCCATCGCCAAGCCCGGCAGGTGCTCCCCTGTGCTGTGACTCAGGGCCCTTCCCCTGTGGGGCGCCTGCCGCCTTTGGGCCACTGTGTCCAGCCCCCTCCCGGCCCGACACAGTTCTCAGATCTTGCTAGACTGATTTGTCCTCTACCCTCATTACAGTTAAAAATGACCCAGTCATTGTATGCTAAATGATTGCTTGAACGCCTGAATGTTGAAAACCCTCTCCCAGAATATTTATTTCTGGAAAATAATTTACATAGTTGAAAGGCCATGACTAATAAAGGTATTTGTTCCTGTTACTTTTACATCCTCTCAAACTCCGAGCAGTAATTGCCTGGCTTCAGTAGAGTGTGTAGAACGGTTGGTTGGCCTGTGACCCTGTGTCAGGATTTCAGAAACGATCTCATGAACTCCGTCCTTCACAGAAATTGTGAGAGTCGGAAACTGCATGTAAATCATTTCTGGCTTCGTCACCATCAGCCAGGTTTTATTAAGCACCCACAGAGTTTGTAGTATATCACATATAGGTTTACTGTGGAGGTTAAGTTTAGTGCTGCCTTTAGAGATTTTTTTTGTAAAAGTTCTTATTATAGAGTATTTCAAAACTACTGAAAAATGGGCTTCCCTGGTGGCGCAGTGCTTGAGAGTCCGCCTGCCGATGCAGGAGACGCGGGTTCGTGCCCCGTTTCGGGAGGATCCCACGTGCCGCGGAGCGGCTGGGCCCGTGAGCCATGGCCGCTGAGCCTGCGCGTCCGGAGCCTGTGCTCCGCAAATGGGAGAGGCCACGACAGTGAGAGGCCCGCATAACGCAAGAAAAAAAAAAAAACTACTGAAAAATCAAAAGTGGAGAGAACAGTAGAATGCATCCTCACCTACCCATAATCAGTTTCAGCAGTTATCACCTCAGTGACTAGGTCCTCCTACCCACACCCACCCCTTCTCTTGCCCACTAATTTAATTCAAAATTATTTCTTATCACTTGTATATTTTTGGTATGTATTTCCAAAATGTACAGACGCTTTTTAAAGATATAATCACAATACAACTGTCACACCCCAAAAGAACAATAATGCCTTCATATCGTCAAATATCTAGTTAGTGTTCAAATCTCCACAGTTGTCTCTTAGGTTTTTTTTTTTTTTTTTTTTTAACCATTTGCATGATTCAAATCCAATAAGCCTGTTTATATAATCAGTTGACATATCTCTCAAGTCTATTTTGACCTACAGGTTACCTGTTCCCTTCCCCCCCACCTCTTAAAATTTCCTTGTTAAAGAAGTGGGTTTTTCAGTTCGGTTTGGTTTGGGTTTTGTCCTGTAGAGTTTCCCACAAGTCTGGATTTTGCTAATTGCATCCCTGTTGGGTTACTCGACGTGCTTCTGTGGCCCCTCATTTTGTGTAAGAGTCAGGTTCTGCTTTTTGCCTCCAAACACGTTGAAGTCTCCCAGAAAGAAAAGTGGGGAAGCTGGAATGGGGAAGAAGTAAGTTTTGAATGAAGTGCTACAAGCAATAAGAATGACATTGATACATGTGTGGAAAATCTAGATGTGTGATCCCTTATTTCTGGTGGAATATTGACGTTCACATCGTCAAAAATGTGGTTCAATACTAACAGGTATTTCCTTCTGGTATTTTTTTTCTTTCAACCTGTGGAATACTTTTGTAAACTGAATTGGGATCTTCCTTGTTTTGTATCCTAACACTGTATAAAGGTTATTTCCCGTGTACTTTTATGTTACTCCTACATATTCCTCAGAAGCTGGACTCCTTTGAATGAGCACCTTTGAATTCAAAGCATCCTTTTGAATGAGCACCATATTTACTTAGTCGTCCCTGTGGTCGGCCAGGTAGTTTATTTCTAGTCTTCACGTAATGCAGTGATGCATGGTCTTGTGCGTAAATCGTTATGTGCATCTCAGGTTATTTTCTTCAGATAAATTCTTAGGTATGAATGAGTGGAGAAAATGATAAGTGCCGTCTTTTACTCGGCAGTCGCGTGGCCAGTTTGACTTTTGGAAGTCGCCGTGGGAATGCGCATTTCCTTAGCCCTCCCCAGTGTGGCCATGACCACCGTCCATGCTTTTTTATTTCTCTCGTGTGTATTTATCTTTCATATCTTTTCCCCACTTAGCAGTCCCCTCTTGCCGCCATCATTAATTTGCCTTTGACACCTGAGGCTGCTAATCTTTCCGGGGCCAAAAATCTCAGCAACCCAACCTGCTGTGGTTTTGCCTGAGAGATTGGCCCTGAGTGAGGGCAGGCACAGCGCCCACCTCCGTTATGAAGTGTGTGATGTGCGCGCATGTGGAACAATCACTCTGGCTGTTCAGAACCTGTGTTCCTTCTCTTTCTCTTTCTCCCCCTCTGTTTTAGGTCATGGATGTTGCAGCTTAAATGAAAGATCGCTGTGTATTAATACTACAAGCTCATGTTAAGCTGAGGGGGGAGAAACTCGCCTGCCAAACTCTGAATTAATCGGAATTTGCAAAACACATAAATTAAGGGAGTAATTATTCACATTACCCGACAATTCCTTTTCTAAAAAAATAAGGATTCAGATTGGCACCTCTTTTGGTACCTTTCACCATTTAACTATCTGGGGGGACGTCAGTTAGAAGTCTAAAGTCTTAGAAACATTCAAACGTCCTAATCAAGATGCTCTGAAATTACAGTGCCTCCAAAGAATACCTCCTGTTTGTATAACGCTCTGCCACGTGTCACTGGCCCTTGAACCGCTGGCCTCTACGACCAGGTGACTCAAAGGCGGCCGCACGTGAGTGCAGAGTCGTCCTGAAGCGGCAGCGGAGTCCCAGGCCTGCCCCTCCGTGACTTGGTGACACAGCGTGGCTACTGCCAGCCCTGACTCTGGAATGTCCCTCCCTCCCCGGGTCCCGCCCCCCAGCACCAAACTGCCGCAGTTGCTCAGGCACAGCAGCCTGGTTTCTTGTGCCCGTGCTCACGTTGGCGGGTTTTGCTCACTGTTCTAAAGGAATCGGTCAGTTTGGGACTGATGGACATTGCCTGGGGCTCTTCCGTGGCAAAGGACTTGAGAAGTCCACACGGAGGCAGAACCACACGGGGGAAACGGAGGACCAGCATAATCTTAAGAAACAACATCAACACAACCTGCGTTGGGATGTTTTGAAAGGCCATGTCCTCTGCTGGCTGGTCCTCGGGCACGTTCTCACCTCCTTTGCCCACGTGGCCGGCGCCCGCTCCTCCTTGCAGACTGTGCCCCGGGGTCCCCCCTTCATGCAGCAGCCCTAGTTTCTGTCCCCTCTCTCCTCTGCCTGCACCCGGGTGTCCCGGTCTGGCGTCTGCACACACCCCGTCCTCCTGTGTATTCTTTTTTTTGCGGTCCGCGGGCCTCTCACTGTTGCGGCCTCTCCCGTTGCAGAGCACAGGCTCCGGACATGCAGGCTCAGCGGCCACGGCTCACGGGCCCAGCCGCTCCGCGGCACGTGGGATCCTCCCGGACCGGGGCACGAACCCGCGTCCCCTGCGTCGGCAGGCGGACTCTCAACCACTGCGCCACCAGGGAAGCCCCCTCCTGTGTATTCTTGTGTTCTGGGTGCCATCCCTTCTCATCCGTTGTTCTTTTTCTCTCAGCCTTGCCTTCTCTACCTGGTCCTTCCCGTCAGCCCTTAACGCGTCAGGCCTCTGCTGTTGTAAAAACAAGCAGCACGTGGTGACGCAAGGCTCTCTCTCTTTTTCTACCCCTCGCCCTCCAGCTGGTGCCATTTCTCCAAAGAGCAATACGTGCTGGGAGCCTCGGACTTCTCAGGTTCGGCTCATTCCTCAACCTCAGTGATCCATCCCGGTTCCTCCATCCCCTGCCATAGTTCTTCCCAAGAGTTTACTAAAAGCCTGCGTATCACTCACGCAAAAGGGAGTAGGATGTGGTCCTTACCTTGACCACTGTCTGCGTGAATCACTGTCTTCCTGGTTTTTCCTCCTATTCAAGGACGTTCCCTCTGCAGGCCAGCCTCTTCCGTCCATCCTGTAAAGGAGGAGTCCCTCCTCGAAGCCCTGTGTGTTGTAAGTGGCCTTCCTGCTGGGCCTCCACTCTGTCCTCACCTGCCCTTCGGAGCCTTTGCTGCCTCCGCCTCGTCTGTCAGATAAGCTGCCGTTCAAGGTCTTCGCCTGATTGGCTGTTTCTTAACATGGATAGCGTAGCCCTTACTGTGTGCTGGTCATTGCGGTATGTGCTCTGCACACATCACTTATTCCCCATAACAACCCTGTAGGGTTTAATTATCTCACTTTTCAGCTGAGGAAACCCAGGCTGGGAAATGGTAAGTCATTCACCCAAGGGCTCACAGCTGGTCCCCTTGACCCCGTAATCACAAGCCTGCCTTTCCCTCGCCTGCTCGGCTTCCTAAAGTGCAGGCCCTTCATAACCTCCTGGTCTCCTCCTAGCCTTGCCTTTCCCTAAGGTACCATTGGCTCCAGGCAAAAAGCAGTGACCACGCCTCCCCGTAGCCCCCTCTCCCCAGGCCGGGCGCTGTCCCCTGTCCTGCTCCCACTCTGGGCCACACTCCAACCTCTCCAGCCACACTCAACAGGCCCACACCTCACCTCTCTCACTCCCAGTTGTTGTTGTTTTTTTTAGAGACATTATTTTTATTTTACATTTTTAAAATAGTTTTTATTGGAGTATAGTTGATGTACAACGTTGTGATAGTTTCTGCTGTACAGCAAAGTGAGTCAGTTCCACATATACACATAGCCACTCTCTTTTAGATTATTTTCTCATATAGGTCATTACAGAGTGTTGAGTAGAGTTCCCTGTGCTCTGCCGTAGGTCCTTATTAGTTGTCCAGTTTATATACAGTAGTGCGTATTTATCGGTAAGTGTGTTCGGACATCCCATTCCCCCCTCTGTGCAGGTGGGGGGACTGCCCTCCTCTATGGAGGAAGACGAGATTTCTAGGCATGACCACCAGGTGGCACAGTGACTGCAGCATCCTGGTGTCGGTGAGCTTGGGCCAAGCCAAGACAGACAGCAGGTGCTCTTGACGGCTGGGCCCCGAGGGAGACCCGAGAGAGTTTTCAGATTTAAAGCATTCAGCCTATTCGTCGTCATTCACAAAGGCAGTCAAGGAGGGTGGCCCACTGTGTTCCTTCACAGGTCCATGTGGCCGACAGGAGGGAAGGCTTCCCTCCTTCCCTTCTTCTCTTCCTCCTCCTATTCGTCCAGCAAATATTTGAGCACCTCCTTTGTGCATCCACTGTTCTAGGTAGGAGGCATATGGAAGCAGATAAGAAAAGGCAAGATCTCAGCTCCGAGGGTACTTACCCTGCGGCCTTCGCTGGGACCCCATAGAAGATACTGGAGACGGAACCAGGAGTCTCTTTGCTCTTTTTGTTACCCCCAAAGCCCCTTTTTCCCCTTGCCTCCGGCGTGGATTGACCCCTAGTTTTATATTATCCAAATAGGTTTCAGTTTAAAAAGCAAAAGGACCACCAGTCAGTGTACTGTTGTGACTAATTTTGTTTTCTTCATGATTTTCTTTGGCCACTTGTGACCCTACTTCTCAGTTATCCCACTTAATCAAGAATTGACTGGGTTCTCTTTACAGTTAAAGATACTAAGGTTCAGAAAGGCCACAAGGCATGTTAATGTTGCATAGGTTAGTACACGAACAAATATGTACTCAGGTCTCTGTATCATCACTCCATCACGTTCAGGATCAGTGCCAGTGAAGTTTTTGGCTTTTTTAATTTATTGAAGTCAAGTTGATTTACAGCGTTGTGTACATTTCTGCTGGACGGTAAAGTGATTCAGTTATGCACATATATATTCTTTTTCATATTCTTTTCCATTACGGTTTATTGTAGGATACTGAATAGAGTTCCCTGTGCTATATAGCAGGACCTTGTTGTTTATCCATCCTGTATCTCATAGTTTGCATCTGCTCATCCAAAACTCCCACTCCATCAATGCCAGTAAAGTTTTTAAAAATAAAAGAAAACAGGCAAGTCCAGGGTTGTTACAGGTACCTGTAGATAAATTTGGCAAACATTGCATTTTTGCTGGAGGGAGCTTGACAAGGTGGGCCCAGTGTAAATTATTGAGTTAAAATTACATCTAGTGTTTCGAAACATTTCCTCTGCACGGGATGAGCAGGAGTGTGAGAGGAATGCACGTATGATCACTTAGAAACCTCAGAGATCAGGAGTTGCTTGTTTGAAGCTAGGGGGAGTCCCTGTCTGCTGGAGCAGCCCCCTCGGTGGGGTCAGCCTTCGCTGAGTACATGTGGACCCGCCATCTCCTCCCGTGTCTTCCCTCCCTTTCTAATCCCTCCACCCGCCTGGCTCTGCAGCACGGCATTCAGTTCCCAAACCCTTGCCAACCCTGCTTCGGTTTCAGCA
>NW_006790942.1:4838348-4888699 GCF_000442215.2 Lipotes vexillifer | reverse complement strand
GGTTTCAGCAGGATGAGGGGAGGGGACGAATTCGAGATGCCATGTGACAGGGACATTCCCACGCTGCAGCATTCACAGTGTGGAATGTTGGTTTACTACGTACTTTGATAAAGTAGCTGTTTCCTCTGATTTTTAGTAATCGTCATATTTCCACAGGTGCATTAGAATCTTGGACCACAGTTCAGCCACAAGCAGGGGTCAGTCCACCATCCCCGGAAGGTCAGCAGTCACATGTTCCCTGAGTTGCCATTCAACGCAACTCGCAGAGTGACTGCGGGCTCCATGCAGATTGGTGTTGTTTATCAGTGATATGGGATTATCTGTGCCCATGACCACCATGAGGTTTCGGCTGCGCCCCGCCTGTGTCTCACAGAGACGAGACGATCAAAAGTTCACTTCTTCACCAAATACCAGTTTTCATATGAACCTCACACCACACGTGACGGGTTAGTGTTCTTCACTTGGAGTCCTGCACTTGTCTGTCCTTCAAAGACGCTGTTGGCTGTGATTCTATGTAGGAGCCTGTGCCAGAAAAGAAAAAAAAAAAAAAAAAAAAAGAACCCTTCTTTTCAAGTGCACGTCTGGTCGTTTGGGGGCAGCACTAACTCTTGAGTCACCCACCGAATAGGAGAGTTTTGCATTTTGAGCCCTCAGAGCCCTGCTAAGAGACCTCAGGTACGTCCCCTCCGTGAATTCTCACAGGACTGCACGGCGTTCATTCCCATCCTGCAGAGACACTAAATTGTCCGAAATTACACTTAGGTAAGGGTCCAGCAGGATTCAAACCCAGTTCTGATTCTCAAAAAGCAAGTCCTTTGCCTCTGTGCCACTGTTCCCCATACTCTTGGCTCTGAACCGTGTAAGGCCTCACACTGATGGGTTTAAAATCCCTTTCTGTGAATTACCTATCAGCAAACACTGAAAAGGCTAAAGTGAGTTTATAATTGAGGAAGGTCACATTTCTTTTTTTTTAACTTTTTATTTTACGTGGGAGTAGAGCCGACTACCAATGTTGTGAGAGTTTCAGGTGCACAGCAAAGCGACCCGGCCATACGTGTCCATGTATCCATTCTCCCCTGAACTCCCCTCCCATCCAGGCTGCCACATAACACTGAGCAGAGTTCCCTGTGCTCTCCAGTGGGTCCTCGTTGGGTATCCATTTTAAATACAGCAGTGAGTACATGTCAATCCCAAACTCCCTAACTATCCCTTCCCCCCATCCTTGCCCCTTGGTAACCGTAAGTTCGTTCTCTAAGTCTGTGAGTCTGTTTGTGTTTTATAAATAAGTTCATTCTTTTTAGATTCCGCATATAAGCGATGTCATATGATATTTCTCTTTCTCTGTTTGACTTACTTCACTCAGTATGGCAATCTCTAGGTCCATCCACGTTGCTGCAAATGGCATTCTTTCTTTCTTTTTTTTATGGCTGAGTAGTATTCCATTGTATATATGTACCACATCTTCTTTATCCACTCCTCTGTCGATGGACACTTAGGTTGCTTCCATGTCTTGGCTATTGTAAACAGTGCTGCAATGAACATTGGGGTGCAATGTATCCTTTTGGACCATGTTTTTCTCTGGATATATGCCCTGGAGTGGGATTGCAGGGTCAAGGTCACACTTCTTTGAAAAAAAAAAAAAAATGCTAGCCTAAAAAAGTCGATAGGAAAATCACCACTTAATTCTGTTTCAGAAGGCAACACGACACACAAATGTTGGCTGTTTGCCGCATAATCTAAAAACATGGCTGGGGATGGGGGTGGGGGGAGCACATTATTCAGGCACCTACATTTAGGAGAATTTGTAAATCATGAGAATAATTTTTTTTTTTTTTTTGCGGTACGCAGGCCTCTCACTGTTGTGGCCTCTCCCGTTGTGGAGCACAGGCTCCGGACGCGCAGGCTCAGTGGCCATGGCTCACGGGCCCAGCCGCTCCGAAGCATGTGGGATCTTCCCGGACTGGGGCACAAACCCGCGTCCCCTGCAATGGCAGGCGGACTCTCAACCACTGTGCCACCAGGGAAGACCCATGAGAATAATTTAAAATGTTCAGCCCTCGATAACATGAGTTGTACAGGACTCCTCCACCATCTCCAGCTTCGTTCTGTCTCTCTCACTCTTGGCTCCAAAAATAACCAATTGCCTGAAGTTATCCAGATCCACCAACAGTGTCCAACTCCCTCCCTACCTGCCATACCTGCCCAGGCTTGGCTAATTCTTACTCATACTTTTGTTGTCTTGGCTCAACAGTCACTTTAATTTTTTAATGACTCAAAGGCAGGCCTACTAGTCAGCACAACACTTTTTTTTTTTTAAGGCTACCACTAATTAACATATTTAAAAGATCTGTACGCAGGCTGAAGTGAAACTCTCCAGTGAGTACTTCCTTTGGTATTTGATAAGTGGAACCTATCCCAGAACTGTTTATTATTTGTAGGTCTCAGTTCCAGTTAGAGTGTACTCCTGGAGCCTTTAAATCATGGAGTGTGATATGCCAGTGTGTAAGGGACAGGTGAGCTGCGCTGGCCTCCTCCAAGGGCGGCAGCTGAGAATGTGGCTCTAAAAACTGCCTCGACATCTATCCTTTCTAGTAAGGATTCAGTGTGACCCTTACAGTTAGGCCAGTAGCCCGCTCATCTTTCTTTTTTTTTTCCCCCTCCGCATGGGGAGAAAAGACTTTAGCCATTTTGAGTCATAACCCTCATAAAGGATTTAGTTCATGAGTTTATCATCTCACAGAAAAGTGGGGTTTGCTTTTTGGTTTTTTTTGCGAACTTCAGTAAATTCATAAGATTTTGTTTCTTGGCCTCATTAATTTTAAGTTTCTCTCAGTACGAAAACTTGGCCTTTTTCATAACTTCATTGACGTATAATTGATATTTAATAAACTGCACATATTTAAAGTGTACAGTTTGCCAGGTTGCGACATACATCCCTGATACCATCACCAAAACCAACATAGTGAACATAACCGTCATTCCCAAAAGTTTGCTCATGTCCCTTTGTGAGTGGTGCCCCCCGATCCCACCCAGTCCCCAATAACTACTGAGCTGTTTCCTGTCACTACAGGTTAGCTTGTATTTCCCAGAATCATATATAAATGGAGTCACGCAATATGTCCTCTTTGTTTCTGCCTGATTTCTTTCACTCCGCGTGATTATTCTGAGGTTCATCCATGTTACTGTGTGTATCAGTAGTATATTCCTTTTCATTGCTGGTTATTAGTCTGTTGCATGAACCTGCTACAGCTTGATTATCCATTCACACACTGAGGGACATTTGGGTTGTATCTAGTTTTTTTACTGTTACAAATAAGGTTGCTATGAATATGCATGTATAAATCTTTGTATAGACATCTGTTCTCATATCTCTTGGGTAAATACTTAGGTGTGAAATGGCTGTGTCACATACTTTTTAAGAAACTGCCAAGCTTTTAAAAAGTGATTGTACATTTTTACCTTCTTGCCAGTATGAGTTAGACTTGTCTCACATACTCACCAGCACTTGATACAGTCAGACAGTCACTTTTTCTTTGGTTTTTGGCTGCGTTGCGTCTTCGTTGCTGCGGGCCGGCTTTCTCTAGTCGCGGTGAACGGGGGCTACTCTTCGTTGCGGCGCGCGGGCTTCTCATTGCGGTGGCTTCTCTTGTTGCGGAGCACGGGCTCTAGGCGTGCGGGCTTCAGTAGTTGTGACACATGGGCTCAGTAGTTGTGGCTTGCGGGCTTTAGAGTGCGGGCTCACTAGTTGTGGCGCATGGGCTTAGTTGCTCCGTGGCATGTGGGATCTTCCCAGACCAGGGATGGAACCCGTGTCCCCTGCATTGGCAGGCAGATTCCCAACCACTGCGACACCAGGGAAATCCTTTTTTTTTTTTTTTTTTAAATTGTAGTCATTTTAGTGTGTAGAAAGCAGTATCTCCCTGTGGTATGATTTGCATTTCCCTAATGACCGGTGATGGTGTGCATATTTTAATGTGCTTATTTGTCACCCATATATCTTTATTGGTGAAATGTCGATTCAAATATTTTGCCCGTTTTTTAACTGGGTTGTTTTATTATTGTTGAGTTTTGGAAGTTCTCTGTATAGCCTGAATACAACTTCTTTACAAATGCTTAGCAAAGTTTTTCTTCTAGTCTTCTAGTGGCTTGTCTTTTCATTCTCTTAACATTGCATTTTGAAGAGCAGTTTTAAAGTCTGATGGAATCTAATTTATCAATTTGTTATTTTATGGGTTGTGCTGTTAGTATTGTAACCAAGGAATATTTGACTGACTGAATGTCACAAGATGTTTATCTATGTTTCCTCTTCTATGTTTCCTTTTTATAGTTTTGGGCTTTAAGTTTGTGTCCACGATCCATTTGTATATGGACTGAGGTATGGATCCAAGTTCGTTTTTTTTCCCAAAAAAAAACTTTTCTTTTTTTTTTTGGTAAAAAGATTTTTTCTAATTATAAAAGTAAGACATTTGTAAAATACAGAAGAGTATAAAGCCTACATCTTGCTAATTTTTTAATAACTTACCGAGGTACATTTAAAGGCATTGTGGCGGAGTGGGGCGGAGTAGTTCTAAGCGTGTACTTTACAAAATTGGAATCAGAGTATATTCCATGTCCTGCTTTTAAAAATTTTAGCATTATATCAGTGTTTAACCATGTGACTTAATGTTTTTTAAATGCATGTTTTTAATGGCTGTGTAGTTATCCTATCATATACACATATGCTACTTTACCCCTTTTATTAGACATTATCAACTTTTATTCTTAAAATATGCCTGTACTTAAATCTTCGTTTCTCGGCTTTTTTCCTTATACTTTTAGAAATGATTTATCAGGTCAACATACATGTACGCTTAGCTTTGATTACCTATTTCCACAGTGTATTCCAGAAAAGTTTCAATGGTTTACACTCCCAACAGCAATAACTAAGACACTTAATTTTTTCAATTAATTTTAAAATCATTTTTTGAAGTATAGCTGATTTACAATGTTACATTGGTTGCAGGTATGTAACAGTGATTCGATATTTGTATAGATTATAATCTATTTCAAGTTATTATGAAATATTGGTTCTATGCCCTGTGCTGTGCATCACGTCCTTGTGTCTTAAGAAATTTAATTTTTTATGGCAAGTGTGTTTCTGTGAAAGCCTCAGGGATGCCCCTGGACACCCCTCTCTTGTCCTCCGCAGGGTCCCCTAACCTTCTGCGGCTGTCCCCAGGCCAAGCGCCTTGCTCTCCCTGCCTCCTTACCAGATGCACCTCTCTCGCTGGGCTCTGTGGACACTGGCCAAGCTAAGCAAACTCCTTGCATCGCTTACCCCTTTCACCAGAAAAAACTTGCCTGGATGAGTGTGCATCTCTCTTAGGTCTGCAATCACGTACGAGGAAAGCGTGTCCGTTTTCTTGGCCGTGGTTTGCCTTGTCTCCGTCTCTCCCCTGCCTCTTTATCCTCAGCCCCGCAGCGTTCTCTGCTCTCTCCCGCCAGGCACCCCGATGCCGCCTCTAACCAGCGCCCTACGGTTTTTCTCCTTCAGTGCCCAGCTCTGCCCTCCTCGCTGCAAGTCCCTTGCTGGCCCTCCGCTGGCACCCACGTGGAGGTGCGCCCCGGCCTCCTGGCCCCGGCCTCTCACCGCCCGCCCCGCGCCACACTCTTCCTTGCTGGAGGCTGGTGTCCTCATGCCTGAGTGGTGACCCCTGTGCAGCAATGGCAGGGGCGCTCCAGAACCCTTAGCAGCTCTGTCTTTTTGTGGGTTGTGCCACCTCTTCCTTCCTTCTCGACGCTCAGCCTGCCACTCGGCCTCTAAATGGCCTGGTTTGGTCCTACCGTGGTGGTCAGGAGGCTCCACCGTGAGCCTACCGGTAACGGGGCTGGCCCTGAGTGACAGGAGGCGACTCAGCCGGATCTGCCCCCCAGCCCCGCATGTCCTTTGTCAACACTGTCGGCTCACAGGCGGCCTCCTTCTGGGACAGGCTTCTTCTTGCTGGTTTTCAGCTCTGTGCTGTGTGCTCATCCAGCACGTTTCCTGCATCCCTTTGAAGTCCCCGCCCCTGCACCTCCCCCGTACTTGTTCTCAGTGCCGCGGACCCCTTCGCTGCCTCACACTTGCTTCTCATGGCCAGTACATGAGCGCGACGGTCCCTGCACTTTTCGCATCTGAACCCTTAGGACGGCTGTAACTGCGCGGCACCAAGGGTCACCTTGGACTCCGTAATCCGCAGGGGTGACCTGTGAGTCCTGGCTAACTGGCATGCTCCCCACACCCCCTTTCCCATCTGTGTTGTACATCCTTCAGGGCAAAAGTCCACAGTATTCTCCTTTTCTGACCTTCTGTCACTTGTTTATACCATACAATATTGCTTTTGCTGTCGAGTGGCCACCCTAATACCGCCTTAGGGCAGCTTTTACTTTAACCGTCACGCTGCTTGCCCTGACATAGGCGTCTTTCCTGTAGCTGCAGCTCCTGTGCACCTCGAGAACAGGGGCCCGTGTGTTTGCATCCCCAGTGATTCAGATCGGTGCCACATGGGATACAGCCTAGTAACAGTTCTCACGTCAGTGTCAGCTGTCTGTCTTACTGGAGGGGTGGTCACATGTGGCTACATGCTGACCCCGGGTCCAGGGAAGTGAAGCAGGTGGCTTCTGCACAGAGCTCCTGGGGCTCCTTTCTTTCCTGGTCAGCGCCTGCAGGTGTAGGTCTTCATCACCTGCACAACATAAGGAAGCTCAGGACGAGCACACATTGGGTGCTTCAGAATTCATTTGGGGTTTTCTTTGTGTTGAAGATGGACTTGCTTGCCGCCTGCGAATTCACTTTAAAGGCCAGTGGTGGCCGCATCGTGAAGAGCAGCTCAGCAGCTGGGCGATCGCCCCTCTCCTTGTTCTGCCTCTTCTTTGGGGTGCTCGTGGTTTGCACCCCTCCCTGTGAGCCCACAGCCTGAGGGAAGCACTCGTCCAGCAGGATTTCTCCCTCACCTGTTATTCAGAACAAAATATACAACCCAAGAGGTTTTTCTCAAAACTGTGTTACAGAGGAAATCATGGATGTGTTTAGAGTATAAATGAAGAAAATAAGCAGCAATTTTGAGAAATAGCAGTAAACTTGGAATATAATTTTACCAAATAAAAATACAAACAACCCAGATAATTTCATTGTGATTCGAGGGGAAGTATGTAAATCTAGGGATATTGATTTGTTTACTTTTCATTTTTCAACGTACTGTAAATATTTTATTTGCTTCACATTTGTTGCTAACAGATTTTGAGATAGATTTTCCGATAAAGTATAAAGATGTGAATAAGTGATAATGAATTAATAGAACCAATTTGGTTCATATGCCTTTAACCAAGCTGAGTCTGACTTTTGGAATTTCAAACTAACTCTTCTTTTCTTTTTAGGTTGCCTCTTGGTGCTGCCTTGACCGTATTTGGCACCCAGAATGCTTCATTCTGTGATGGTCTATTAATAAGGTTGCCTTGCTAGAGTTTGGAGCAGGGCCCCAGGTAGGTGGCTTTTATCATTATATGGCATGGCTTTCAAAGTGATTGCTTATTCCAGCTTCTCAATAATCTAAGATATGACATTAAAAGCTTTGAAAAGCCTGCCACATAATAAGCATGCCACTTACTATTTTAAGGTCCATCAAAATGTATCATGTTTAACAGGACTTCGTTAATAGTTACAGAGTCTAATGGAAGGATTGGAATCCTGGCAACGAGCACTTTTTCCTTACCTTGTGCACAAAACGCAGAGCTGCTGTAAAAGCTTATTGGTCCATGTTCCCCAAATCACCCGCAGATAAACTCTTAAGCTCTTCCCTCTCCGAGTCTTGCCCAGCGTGATAGATTATCCCGTGGTACCACTGTATCTCTTTCTGTCCGCTGGGAAGGGTCTGGTTAACTCTGGGCAGGTGGGAGCTCGTTCCGCTGGCTGGGGGATACGGCAGCTGCTAGAACGAGGACCTCAGTGGGACAGCAGCAGTTTGCTGGCCTTGTCGGAAAGAGGACAACTCAGGCTTCTAGATTTCCCAGCCTGTAAGGTGCAGCTCAGTGGCACAGATCAAGGTGTAGCGATACTTGGAAATCCAGGCACACATGGATTTGGTACCAGGTAAGTTTGTCAGTGAGACCTCAAATACAGGATGGAGGTTTAGGAACCTGGGCCCGGGCCAGAGGATGGGCTCGAGGCCCTGAACTCCACCGACGGCAGGCGGGCAGCACCCCGGGAAAGAAGGATGCAGCCGAGGCTGAGAGCCAGGCAGGGTCTCACAGTGCAGAGGGACAGAGTTCTGATCGGATAAAAGGCCCATAAACTGAGCTGGTTGAAATTCTCTAATCTCAGCACACTCTGAAGAGTAAGCATGAAAATCAAGTCAGAATAAACTGTTAGTTGTTTGTATGTTGTAAGTATTCTTTAATTATATATGAAGATGTTAATGGTTTTCTAGTGTTACAGGTTATGGATTTTTTTTCTATTTCATTGTAGTTTTTACACTCTCTTGTAATGAAGCTGTTTCTGAGCAGTTAGAAAAAGAAAAAATGTTTTCATTACTTTTACTTAGGCAACTCTGTTTATGGAGATTCTCTCCTTTTTCATTTCTCTTGTATCTGTAACTAGTCAAAAATTTTCTCTGCCATTTTCAGTTTTCATCCCCCCATTTAATATCACAAGAAGAACATCCTCTTTAAAGATTTTGAACTTTACTTTGTTCCTTTTTCTTTCCCATAAAACCATTCGTCTCCCAACAATAAATCATAACGAGTACAGGTTCCATGTGCTCGCCAAGCTATGGAGCAGAACATCTGACGGCAGAAACGTTCTGAAAATCCAGGCCAACGGAGTGCCGCCCAGGGGGTGCCTCCCCGCCCGTCGGGTCCCCCGCGGGCCTGTGAGTGGACGTGCCCACATCTCCCTAGCTTTAGACACCCACGGCCTCCCAGGGGCTGCAATGCTCCCCTAGGTTTCCACCCCTGTGCCAGAACTAACGGCTTCATCCTATAGGGTTTGTCTTCTCAGCTTGCTTTTTAAACTCATTTGAGGTTTCCAGAACCCTAAAACATGTTTACCTGCTTGCTTCGATTCCTGAAATTCCTTAAAGGGATTATAGTGTGTTCCCCAAATATTCATCCAGTGTCACCACAGGCCAGGGCACCATGCCTGGGATGTGGGGTGACTGACGGTCTCCCTGCAGATGAATTTACAGTCCCGGGGGAGAGACAGGTAATTGCATCATGAGTTTTACAATCCATGTTAGAGGTAAAAAGCTCAGAGAGGTAGAGTTCTGAAAAAAAAAACTTCATTCTGAAAAAAGTTCATCCTCACTCAAGTAAAATCGGTCAAGGAGTATAATTCTCAGTTCTCTTCTAGTTGTGACAGCTGGGGGGAGGGCACAGGTCCCCTGACCTGACAGCCTCGCCCAGAGCAGATCCCATTCACCTTCAACTCTGTGGGGATCAGTAGAAGTGGTCTTGCCCTGGACAGTCACACGGGTGCAGCTCGGGGAGGACAGGGTGATGGCACACGGAGAGCCTCCCCTGGGCGTGGGTTCCTCTGTCCTTATGTTGTCTGGTGCTCCCGAAGATTTTACACACACACACACACACACACACACACCTCTCACAACAGTTATGCCTTGTCTCGTGTACCACCGCACGGGCCTACGTTTAAAGTGCGCTTGACTTTGAGATGGCTTGAAGCTAGTCCTTTGCATGAGCTTCTGTAACTAGGTGAAATTTTCTTTCCTCGCCCCTCTTGTCTTATGGTGCGCTATCTCTGCCTCCTGTTAAATGTATAGGTAGAGACAGACTGAGTGTGTATGCTTGGGAAGGTCAAACCTGAAGCCTGGGAGATGCTGTATCTGTGATTTTAATAGCATTAGGCAGTTAGCCGTTTATGAACAGAGGCACGCCCCCCAAATGTTCGGGGTCCTTCAGTGTGAACATTTTTATAGTTGGTGTCAAGCGTTTTTCTTAAAGCCCCAGTAAGTTAAGGGGTCAGTGGTAAGAAAAACATAAAAACAACTCATCATAATTTGGGACACATGCAGTTTTCAGATTAGCTGAACTGCGAGCTGCCTACCTTATAATCCTAGCCTGAGCACCAGTATTTTGGAAATGCTTTATACAAAAAGAAAAAAAAAGGAAAACCTCTAAAAATAGTTGACGTGTGATTAAGCAATCTTACTTTGTATTCAGATGTAATTGCGATTCTTTGTGCTCTCTCTGTCTCTCTCTCTCTCTCTCTGTCTCTCTCTGGCATCATTTCTTTTGCACCATTCTGCTCTCATTTCCTGTTTGCAAATACTAATTGCCCATGTGAAGAGAATGAAAATACCCTGGTATACCACCCATCTGTAGTTTTCAGGTTTTTTTATTTTGAAATGAATATACAACCATAGGAGGAAAAATCTCCCACATAGGAGTTAAAAGGAAATGCCTAACTTCTAAGTTATGGATCCTTAAAAGAGCTTTTAAAAGAGAAGAAAAACTTTATAACCTAACGTGACATTTTTGCTCCGTAAAATAATTAACCAAGGAAAACATTTCTGAATTGAAAGATAAAATGTGTTTGAATAATCCATCTTTATCAGATTGTCTCTTCGTTTTTCTGGGGCTGCTAGAAAATGAAATAAACAACCACACCCAGGCTCCAGGTGGCCCCCAAAGGAACCTCCTTGTCCTGCAGATAAGAGAACTAAGGTTGGAATTTGTTGATTCCACTTTGGAATTCATTGACTTTTTCCTCTTGGTTCCTAAAAACAAATAGGTCTGCTACTCCTTTCACGTCTCTGTTGGCTTTCAGTATTTGTATATTAAATATAAGCCTTTCTAAATATTGTAAGGCTAAATTGCATGGTAAGTTTCAAAAGTGTTGTCCTAGAACTGCATTTTAATGAATTGCTCAAAAGTTGAAAATATCACATACAGTAATTCTAAAAAGGCATCCTTATAATTGATTGATATCAGTTAACGACATCTACCACAGGAAGATAAGTTCTGTAATTTTTGGTATTCCGGGTGTGAGTCATTTGGGTACCTGCTTACAACTTGGATGGGTCAGGTCAGGTGCAGCCCCGCCCTTTGCCATGTCTCCTGCTTCTGGGCGGGTGCCCTTCTCCTTCCTGTCCTCTTGCGGCATCAGCAGCCTCTCTAACTACCTAACCATCCAGCCATCCTTCCTGCTCTATGCCAGTCATGGACGCAGGCTCCAGGCATGTTTGCACTTTAGAAGTTTTTATTAGGAATGAGTGTGGACCAAACGGATATTATACACTTGTACTAACTGATTGCTTAGCAGTAAGGTCAATCAGAGAATGCTTGTTTTCTGAAACAAAATGAGTATTTTAGACAGCTTTTCCTGCAGTTACTATTGTTTTAATCTAAGGCCTTACAAATAGCTGTTAGGTTTAGGGAGTCCCTTTCTAGTGACTTAATTTAGTGTGTTGGACCAAATTGTATCCACACTGTATTATTTTTCACTTGAACTTAGATATATGTATCCTGTCCTGTGTCTACTGTGGGGATTGAGCCTATAGTTCACTTCCTTGCTGGAAAGCACTTGCCCTGCTTTAATTATTTTCATTCAATCAACAAAAATTCTACTTCCGTTTTTGGGAAACAACAGCGAATGAAACTAACACAGCTCCTGCCCCAATGCTGCCTACAGTCTACTTTTAATGCTGTCTTAGATTTGTATACTTGCAAGATATGTTTTTTCCTTTAATTAATAAGTGATTTTACAGACCTACAAAAATTGAATGCTGTAAAAATGTCCACATTATCATACAGGATCAAAGAAGTGTTCTAAGTGTGCTGTCGCCCTTCAGAATTGACTGCAGTTATGTTATCGTGTTAATAATTTCTTGCACATTATTCAAAGCTTTATTGTATTTTATACGTGTAAATTAAAGTATTAACTACTGGTAAATTTCCTTTTGCAACCCACCTATTTACTCTATATGAAAAACATGTTTTAATCAAATGTTGACATTTTCTGAATTGTTTACTAATGAATGGTGTTTTATGATTAGCATGAAGGAGAATAAAGCTTTGAGTATGATGGCACTTGCCCTTAATTTGCAAAGTATATGCTTGAGTTTTAAATTAAATGTGAAAGAATTATTGATGCAGGTAAGTGTTGTAAAACTTCACAGCTCTTAGAGAAATGACTTTTAGAACTGTGAAATTTTAAGTACAGAAACAGTTTTAATTCAGGCCTGTTCTGTGGCCAGCATCCTCATAGGAATTCGTTTTAGTAGACCCTCTGATGTATGATTCATTTTCCTCGTTATTTTTTTGTGTGTGAGTCACCGTTTTAGAATGTAAAACACAGAGATAATAAACCTGTGTGTGTGTGTGTGCGCACACACTGTATCCCCTTTAATTATTGTTTTTGTGTATGCAAAGTTGCCCTAGGAAAAAAAATCTGTTCTGGTACCAGCAAAAACTGGGCAGGTATTCTGAAGTGTTACTTCATCTTAGAGCAATTTGAAATGGGTAGATGTATATTTTCTATGTTGCTTCATGATTCTTTAGATCAAGACAAAGAACTTTAGTTATTTGAAAAAGCATAGTAACCAATTTTCGATATGTAAAAAAGAAAAACTGGAGTACAAATTTTGTTGCAGACTTTTCAGAATAGTGGTCACCATGCTTTTTAAAAGTTTTTCTTAAAAATCTACAAACGATAAATGCTGGAGAAGGTGTGGAGAAAAGGGAACCCTCTGGCACTGTTGGTGGGAATGTAAATTGATACAGCCACTCTGGAGAACAGTATGGAGGGTCCTTAAAAAACTAAAAATAGAACTACCATACGACCCAGCAGTCCCACTACTGGGCATGTACCCTGAGATAACCCTAATTCAAAAAGAGTCATGTAGCTCAGTGTTCATTGCAGCACTACTTACAGTAGCCAGGACATGGAACCAACCTAAATGTCCATCAACAGATGAATGGATAAAGAAGATGTGGCACATATATACAATGGAATATCACTCAGCCATAAAACGAAACGAAATTGAGTTATTTGTAGTGAGGTGGATGGACCTAGGGTGTGTCATACAGAGTGAAGTAAGTCAGAAAGAGAAAAACAAATACCGTATGCTAACACATATATATGGAATCTAAAAGAAAAAAAAAATGGTTCTGAAGAACCTAGGGGCAGGGCAGGAATAAAGATGCAGACGTAGAGAATGGACTTGAGCATATGGGGAGGGGGAAGGGTAAGCTGGGATGAAGTGAGAGAGTGGCATGGACATATATACACTACCAAATGTAAAATAGATAGCTAGTGGGAAGCAGCCGCATAGCACAGGGAGATCAGCTCGGTGCTTTGTGACCATTTACAGGGGTGGGATAGGGAGGGTGGGAGGGAGACTCAAGAGGGAGGGGATATGGGGATATATGTATACATATAACTGATTCACTTTGTTACACAGCAAAAACTAACACAACAGTAGAAAGCAATCATACTCCAATAAAGATGTTAAAAATAAATTAATTAAAGAAAAGTTTTTCTTAACAGTATAAAAGAGAATACACAGGTAATTTTAGTTGACATTTTAGTTAGGATTCCATGAATGGAAACTGTGTATTTATGTTTATTATACCAAAGCCAAATAATAATGAACTCTAAACAGCTTCTGGTTTCCTTTGTTTGGGGAAATAATTAGCCACTCATAAGAACTCAGAATAATTAGGCTGAATTTAGGGAAGTTAACCATGACTTTGGAATTATGTTTTGTGATAAAAATGAATGAAAATGATATCTATTTAGTATTTTATTTCAAGCTGTAAAATATGTAACTGGGGTAATTTGTAGACTATTGTAACATTTCAAATCGAGAGACATACAATTTTAAACTGTACTGAAACATTTTGACTCTAAAGGATTTTTATTACAAACGCCATTGAACAGTAAGCGTAAATAAAATTTTTATGGATGTATTTGAGATGCAATAAAATTTATATTGGTCAGGGGAAAAAAGAAAAAAATATGTAAGTTTATTGTTCACTAGTCAACTTTGGTTTTAGATTTTTTTCTACCCAAATCACTATCCACTAAGACAGACATACTAGTTGTTCTTTTAACTGCTATTTAAATTACTTAAAGATTACTTTACCGACTGTCTTTATTTAAAAGAAGCTTTTTAAATCTTAAATGTGTTTCTGTTTGAGGGTCGTATTGGCAGCTCTGATAGAGAAATAGGCACTGACACCTGCTCTCGCCTTTTAAGTGCAATGACAGGATTTATCCGCTCTCGAATTGGTTTGCCAATCAGCCCTTCTCCTAGAATGCAGTAGAATAAGAATGACGTAGGGCACTAGCCCCTTCTTGACCACATATATGCTGTCGAGATGTTCAGCTTCTCTGGGCCTCTCACCTTAAAATGGATATGGTGATAAAAGCATCCACCTCTCAGGTCCATTGAATTCCAGGGAGGTAATAGAGATGAAAACACCCTCCACTTGTAAGGTATTTACATTATCAAAATAACGTAATGCACAAAATAGGCTTTCGTATTCTTAATTAGCCTACCCAAAACTTAGTATGTGCCCTGGGCAAGTAAGTATTTACAAAGTTAATTTTATTATTTTGCAATTTTGATGTGCAGAATTCAGTTCTTCCATTTATGCATGTCCTGTGCTTTACAAAAAAAATTGAGCTTTTGCTTTAACTTTTTAAACATCCTTTATTAGTCTAAATTTTTATTTTTCTTGTCTTTTAAACTATGAGAATAATGCTGCTTTCAAATATACCCTTAGTATTTTTGTAATGATGCTTGAATGCCCTCTATTGAATATTTTATTTACACATCATCAAATTCTTAAAGTATGTGAAAATTTGATTTCAGGGGAAATTAATTAGATTCGTGTTTAGAATGTTAAGTAAAATTATTTTCATTTAACCTGTCATTGGTGAATCTTATTCTAACTATTTGATTTGTATTATCCCTCTCAAGTTGTCATAATCATGATTTCTGAATGGTCATCTTTAAACTATTCAGGGTTTACTACCCTGTACTCTCTATAATAGATGATTCTGCTTTTTTCTGCTTTTTGACCATTATTCTTTTCACATTTACTTGTACAGTCAGAATGATTAGATTTTTTTCTATGCGCGTTCTTAGTCTACTGAGGATCATGCTACTAATAGCATTTTTTAAGATATTTTAAGACTTTTCAACAGTGATCTCTTAAAACCAGATGATGCTCTCTTCCTGACACCCCTTCTCCTGTAGCAAACCTATATTTAACTTCCCTTGCATGCTTTTGAAATCTAAGGAGCACAGAGTTATTGCTACATTTCAGCAGCGCTTGCAGCATTCTGAGAAATAAATTGGCGGGTATCGCAGGTAACACAAGTGCAGCCCAGAGAAGCCCACGTTGCACCGTCGTGTGCCTGTGAGCCTGGGAGGTGCTGTCCTCTGGAGCCTGCTGGGCTGCGGTCAGGCTACAGGTGTGCTCTCCCCGGGAGAGAACTGCGCTTGTCTCTTCCCGAATATTATTTGGATTAATGAAAACTTGATCCGTTTGGCTTACAAATAGTAACCCTAATATCCATTTCTCTCAGTAGGCGAGTTAGGTTTAAAAAATTAAATTGAATTTGGGAAAGAAGTGGGGAGTCATTCAGCATCACCAAATGCCATTTATCTAGGTAATACTGTTTTACTTTTTGTTTCTGCCTTAATTTGGTCACATGTAAACGTGCTTTGAACTAATAAAGATTTGCAATTGGTGGAAATTAATGCATGACTCTTCAGCAGAGTGCGGAATGAAAGCATGTGTCATGAAATTGCCATTCTTTGATCCTGTATTTTCCATCACTTGCGGACTGGTTCCGTGTAGAGTGTAGTCCATTCTTATTTTTTGTTTCATAGATTGGCCAAAATGGGAAGGACTGGATTCCGCTCTCTTCCACGAAGAGTCAATGGAACTGGCTAAGATCAAGGTCTGACGCTTTTTCCATCTGTCATCAGGTATGCATTGAACAGAAATCACTATAGTTTTATGCACGTATCTTTAAAGTATTTGATTGCTATGAATATTATGAATTTGGATTTTTATTCAATGTTGAGCTTGCAACTTTATGTTTATCCTGTAGTTCTTAAATGCACCTATAAGTAATTTGAGTTTTGTAATATATTGAGATAAAAGATATTGTTAGCCATGAAAAAATTTCAGCTGGTCTTAGAAAAGTGTAATATTTGAAATCTGCAATTCTTCATTGCTCAGTCTGTACATCCAAAGATAACAGAATTCATTTGTTACTCCATATTAAGTATCACCAATTTTCATATGATCAAATGTTTGTTGTTTCATGGTGCACTTTTAGTACATTCTTTTCAGTAACTTAGAAGTTGTTATTTTCCTCAACTGGAATTCTCTGCCCAATTATGGTTGGGTCTCATAACACAATAATGGCAAAATATGACCAGTCTTTGAAATATTTTCAGATATTAGCTGTATACAGGGATTTAGATACTTTGCATTCCATGTTGATTTTACAGTTGAAAAATTTATCAGCTTGTTTCCCACAATGTTCTAAATAGGTGCACAAAAGCATCATGCTAGGAAATAAGAGAGTCAAAATTATTCTTTTTTCCCGCTTTGGCAGAATGCTTTATACCAATTTACAGTGTCATTACTGGTTACAGCAGAATAGCTGTTTAGATATTTCTGAGAGAGGCAGAGAAGCTGTCTCTTGAATGAAAATATAAGAGGAAAAGAACAAGTCCTTGAGATGCAGAAAACTCTAAAACCAGAGGGAACATACTGTGTTAGCAGTAGTAATGTCAGTTGCATTAATTGTGTTAATGTCAGTTTTAAACTGCAAAGGAGACGTAGGCAATTTGAACAGCATGAAGCAAGGCCTTGCCTGTATCTACCTACTGAGTGTGAACCAGACACCAATTAATTTACCCATATGCTGTACACTTCCATCAAATGAGTGGATAATTGCTATATTTTGCCTGTTTAATGATAGCCTCTACATTAAAATGCAATAGGATCTGTTGTAATGTACACTTAATTTTACAAAAACGTAGGCTAAATTTGGAGCTCCTGCAAAAGGATAACTGGAATCTGCAAAAGTCAGATCATCCATCTAGCTCGCGAGGGCAAGTGTCAGTCTGATGCCAAAACACAAGTGAAACAAAGAAATTGGTTTTCATTGTTTTCTGAATATATAATAGGATGAGAAATCCAATTGATTAGTAGTTGATGACAGTCATTTAGCTGCACATGCCAATTTTCCATTTAAAATCAGATCTTTTTCAAAGAGCTTGCTGGAATTATTTCTGTGTCTCTTAAAAATAAATACCTTGCTAAAAACTAGCATTCACGAACCTGGAGGGACCATTTAACTTGTTTATGTCACTTGGATCTTTGGGGAGTTGGTTTCTTCCTCTGAGAAATACAGTTGATAATATTTCCTATCTCTGGTCCACAAATTTTCAAAGGTTTCAGTCAATTTAAGTTTTTGTCTAGGTAGACATACTCTTTGCCATACAATATATACATTTCCTTCCTTCTCACAGCACCGATAATGAATTGAAACTCTGACACAGCTTTTACAACCTGACACACCTCTACACTGATGCCTCCCTGCACAGGTATCGTGCTCTAAGCCACAAGGCCCACTGGTGTGCTCACACCCACACGGGTCACAGGTGTGTCAGAGACTGGTCCCCCAGCTCTGGCTCTTCCACTCACCTCGGGTGCCCAAAGAACAGCATCATTTTCTGTGATGTGAAAAATGGTGGGGAAAATGACTTCAGCCAAATCATTGCTTCCACCCAAGAGACAGGGAGCCATGATCCTCATCTAATGTAACACCAAAAGGTTTTACCATTTCAAGAATGCACGTTTGTTACGAAGACAAGTCATTTCTGCTCTTGACTCAGAAATCCCTCTGTGTGTGATGACACTGGTATAAAGAATCAATTTTCAATTTGGGTGATGCGTTCAACTCTTTCAGGCCTCTGGTGTCTGTGCCTTGAGTACTCCTTCCCAGGACTAAATGGTTCACAAGGTGCCTGAAAGAGTTTTCGGCTGCTAATCTATATTTTCCTATAACACAGAGCGTGACTAGACCTGGCTTGCACAAATTATTGCACAAATGATTTTTAGACATTAAAATATTTGTGGAAGCATTTTTATGTCCTTAGCGAGATTTATGTTCTCCAGTCCCTTGTAAAAAGTGAAGCTTTAATAATGCCACTTTTAGTATCATGTCTTGATGCCTCCCGAGAGTTCCTGACTGCTTTCCCTGAGTACGACGTTTGTCAGGTGGGATTTCAGGGGATCTGTGAACTGTTCATTCTGAGCAATGCGTTAATATGTGTTTTGACAAATATAAAGAAGCCTACAGATATTACATTAGACCAGCTGAATCCATTTTATGGTTTCTTTTTTTTTTAATTCAAAAGCATCACATAGCAAATAAAACTTTTAAAAATTAAATCTAGTTACAAACTAGTTGTTTCTTATTTTTTTTTTCCAGTCCCTTTTTGCTTTCTTTTACGACCACATGAAACTTGAGAAGCCACCTAAAGCTAAATCATTTAGTGGAGTTGGGCAGTTCCCAAGTGTCCAACAAGAAGGCCTGGTTTAGGCTGCGATGGCCACTGTCATTCCTGGTGATTTGTCAGAAGTAAGAGATACCCAGAAAGTCCCTTCAGGGAAACGTAAGCGTGGTGAAACCAAACCAAGAAAAAACTTTCCTTGCCAACTGTGTGACAAGGCCTTTAACAGTGTTGAGAAATTAAAGGTCCACTCCTACTCTCACACAGGAGAGAGGCCCTACAAGTGCATACAACAAGACTGCACGAAAGCCTTTGTTTCTAAGTACAAATTACAAAGGTATTAAACTCTATTTGTCTTTCAGATTCTATTTTCTATTATGTTGGCCATTTGAAGCCATTGTAAACGTATATATTTGTATCCACATCTTTCCGCTGATTTGCAGAGAGAAATGTTAAGTAGATTAGACGTTGGCTAGTTTTAGCAATTCTGAGTCAAAGACTTTTATGTGTTAGTGTTTTTGGATTTTTTTTTTTTTAATGCAATGCTTAATGAGAGTAGAATTTCCATTTGTACAAAAAAGAAATTGCAAGAAAAGGGTGTGGACATTAACGTGAGTATATTCAGCCTTGCTCGTTAACGTTTGTAATCGCTAAAAACCAGTGAAAACTAAAGTGGCGACTTAGATGGCTCCAGCTCTGCAGTGTTTAGGTGTGGTAACTACCCTCGTAGCAGATGCATATTAAGTTAAAAGAGTGTCCGAGCCGAGGGAGGTTCTGGGTTAGCCTAGCAGCTTAGCTTCCGTTTGAACAGTGAGGTCGGGCGGTTTTTTGTCGTGATGCTGACAGAATATGTCTGTGTTCAAGGCACATGGCCACGCACTCTCCCGAGAAAACCCACAAGTGTAATTACTGTGAGAAAATGTTTCACCGGAAGGACCACCTGAAGAATCACCTGCACACACACGACCCCAACAAAGAGACGTTCACGTGCGAAGAGTGCGGCAAGAACTACAACACCAAGCTCGGGTTCAAGCGGCACCTGGCCTTGCACGCGGCCACGAGCGGCGACCTCACCTGCAAGGTCTGCCTGCAGACGTTCGAGAGCACGGGCGTGCTGCTGGAGCACCTGAAGTCCCACGCGGGCAAGTCGTCGGGGGGCGTGAAGGAGAAGAAACACCAGTGCGAGCACTGCGACCGCCGTTTCTACACGCGCAAGGACGTGCGCAGACACATGGTGGTGCACACGGGAAGGAAGGACTTCCTCTGCCAGTACTGTGCACAGAGGTTCGGGCGCAAGGACCACCTGACGCGGCACATGAAGAAGAGCCACAACCAGGAGCTCCGGAAGGTCAAGACGGAGCCCGTGGACTTCCTGGATCCCTTTACCTGCAACGTCTCCGTGCCCATCAAGGACGAGCTCCTCCCGGTGATGTCCCTGCCTTCCAGCGAACTGTTGTCGAAGCCGTTCACAAACACGCTGCAGCTGAACCTGTACAACACTCCGTTCCAGTCCATGCAGAGCTCGGGATCTGCCCACCAGATGATCACCACCCTGCCTTTGGGCATGACGTGCCCAATAGACATGGACGCTGTCCACCCCTCTCACCACCTTTCTTTCAAATACCCGTTCGGTTCTACCTCATACGCCATTTCCATCCCCGAAAAGGAACAGCCGCTGAAGGGGGAGATCGAGAGCTACCTGATGGAACTGCAAGGCAGCGTGCCCCCCTCTTCCCAGGACTCTCAAGCATCGTCGTCTAAACTAGCGTTGGAGCCGCAGATCGGGTCGCTGGATGACGGCACGGGGGACCTCTCCCTGTCAAAAAGCTCGATTTCTATCAGCGAGCCCCTGAACACAGCAGCGCTGGACTTTTCTCAGCTGTTTAATTTCATACCATTAAGCGGCCCCCCCTATAACCCCATATCGGTGGGGAGCCTTGGGGTGAGCTCTCCCCAGGAGGAGGCACATTCTTCTGTGGCTCAGCTCCCGCCACAAACCCAGGAACTTCCGGATCCTGCCAGCACCATAGGTCTGGGCTCTCTGCACTCACTATCAGCAGCTTTCACCAGTAGTTTAAGCACAAGCACAACGCTGCCACGTTTCCACCAAGCTTTTCAGTAGGTTCCACGATGCGGATCCGTTACAGAAGTCTGTGTGTGTAGCCCTGCCTTAGGTGACCATTTTTATTTTAGTGCCTACTTGCAGACAGTATACAAATTTCTGCTTCTGTATAGTACCAGTTTTCATTAAGCCAGTATAAAATAGAAACTAGCTTTTTAAATGAGCTTTGGAACCATTTGTGTTCAGTTATGTTTACCTGGGTATTTTGTCCTGACTCACTGCCAACTGTCACAATTTAAGATGATTTCTCATATAGGAAGGCCATTACTAGTAGTAAAGTCTTACCAACCCCGTGTTCCAATTACTGTTAGATCTTAAATTTTTCATTTTTTGTCCAATAACAATGGCTCTACCTTTTGACATTTGGCTCATTAAAAAATTTTGCAAGAGAGTTAAATTTTCTAAAATGTATATGAATGACCCGAGAGTTGTAAAATTCTTACTAGCCTCTAAATGGATTAATAATCAAAAGCTTCAAATGAATTAAGAATCCAGTCTGGGGACATGACGTATGTTTCTTAGATAGACCATAATTTCAGGTCAGTATATTTTGAAGACTCGCTATCGTCTGGCTCAAATGTTTGCCGTCTTTATTATGCACATATAAGGAAAACAAAACCGAAACACAAAGCACCAGTATCTGTAGCAAAAAGAGACCCCTAGTAAGGTGACACGGCATTCCACGTTACTCAAGAGTTGGCCCTAATTTAGTACACAGGATGTTTGCCACGTTTTATACTTCTTGCTCTCTTTTCGTTCGGTTCACACTAATAGTGTATGGCGTCAGAGTCTTCAGTCAGTCTCTGGATGGATCTCTTTTCGTCTTTTCCACCTTACATGGCCAGAGGGTAGGTCAAGCACAGCCAGCAGTTTTCCTTGGATTGTCAGTGTACAGTCGGTCCAGAGTCCAGAGCCGCTGGGAAACACAGGTGTGTTTATCCCGGCAGGGGATGGGGGGAGGGGGGCAGGGGGAGGGGAGGTGTCTCCGCTTCTAGGGTGAGAGACCCTAGGCAGGGAGACGGGTGTGAGACCTGCAGCTCGAGGGGGGCAGGGGGAGGGGAGGTGTCTCCGCTTCTAGGGTGAGAGACCCTAGGCAGGGAGACGGGTGTGAGACCTGCAGCTCTGCCTGGGAACTTGTCTGGGGATCGCGTCCCCTGTCGCCAGGGTGGAAACGAGATCCCTTAGGAGTCAAGTCAAAGCACATCGCTTATGTCACTTCTTGCTGAATTTCAGGCAGTTCGTGGTCCCTAAGCGCCAAAAGCAGAAAACAAAACAACAGCCCCGCTCCCATGGCATCTTTCTTATTCAGTGTTAATTCATCTTTCCTTTGCTATTTTTGGACGGAGACTTTAAAGTTAAATGCATTCGAAAACTATTTGAGGAATGACCACAAAGTCTTAAGCGACTAAAAATATATACAGTAAAACCCCACTTTTACACGTCCCTGGGAAATAGGAGGAACG
Organism: Lipotes vexillifer; assembly: GCF_000442215.2. Taxonomy (NCBI): domain Eukaryota; kingdom Metazoa; phylum Chordata; class Mammalia; order Artiodactyla; family Lipotidae; genus Lipotes; species Lipotes vexillifer. The sequence continues at coordinate 4,866,593 of NW_006790942.1, read as the reverse complement.
TTGCAAAGAAGTTGAATTTGTAGAGGGAGGGAGAAAAGTAAAGCAAAACAAGCGCTATCTTAGTGATTGTGAAAAGAACAATCGAGAACATTGTGTTCAATGAATACAACAGTTACTATGGGCTTTCTTCATGTTAGGCAACCAGCATATGTTCTCAAAGGTCGGATTATTATTCTGTTTTGCTAATAATCAGTTGGGGCATCGACCTAAGAAACATATCTAGTAAGCACTTGTTAACACCTTATTTGGGGACCCTGTCTGTTGGGGTGGCTATGAGGAGGGAGGGTTTATAGAAGAGTATATATCTCTTTAAAAAGAGAGAGAAAAATATTTCTGAGCACTCATCTGCCCTATGTGGAAGCTTCTTTTCCCTTTTATAGGGCCAATTATCACTGCAGATTTCGATGTTTACCAAGAATTCCTAAAAATGAGTGCGGATTACTGAATAGAATACATTATTTAAAATATTGGGGAGTAGTATAATTTGTGGAGAAATGTAAATTGTAATAATGTAAGTGGGGGTTTCACTATATATATTATATGTATGTACACACACGTCGCACTTCATAGAATCAAAGTTGCTCTTAAGGAGCTTGGGCTCCTGTTATTTTATCATGCTCCTATGTTTGTTTGTTTTTTTTAAAATCCTAGGAGCAGTAGTTTTTATACGTATGTATTTAAATTTTATTGTTAAAAGTTACATTTTATTAAAAAAAAAGGTGTGTTCCAAAGGCATTAAAATTATATATGTTAATAAGGAAATACATTTTGAAATTTTTCAAACTGCTCCTAAGCTTTTGATTAGGAGAATATTTGCTCTGAAAGTAGGCGTTTAGCTCTGCTTTATGACCGCCTCCTTTAGTTTCTATGAAACAGATTGCTTACTTAAATCACTAGTTGAATGATTAGTGTTCAATATTGCTTTAATCACCATTGGGGGGGAAAAAAAAAAGAGAAAGAAATCTGGTGACAGATCACAAATAAATAGAAAACCTATTTTTAAATAGAAAAATCACAAATAAAAGGGTGGAAGCACTACTTTACTTTGTCTAAAATTTGCTTAAAGAGAAGTCAGAATAACGAACTGAGACGTTGGCCTTAGTAGGCTGTATTTCACTGCTAATTAAAAAAAATATTAAAAAGGGAGTACCAGGATTTATTAAATAAAGCATTTTGGAAATGGGGAATGGCGCCACGTAGGTATATATATATTTTTTAGCCTAATTCTCGCCCTGCGTGGAATTCAAATACGTGGAGGCATATCTTCCAGGACACCAATGCTAAAATCGTGGACTCATATTTTCATATGTACACCCTTTTGCCTGTTGCTGCCCCACAGACTTGAAATAAGACTTCCAAGTAAGAGGGAATTCAGCTAACTTGTTTTTTAAATTGACTGTAGTGGTCACTAAACCCCTTTTGAGAGAATCTATATTAAACACGAGGCTGACTCATTTATTTTAATTGCACAATGGTCTGACAAGGCTGTAACACCGAACTGGCTCTTTTTTTTTTTTTCCTAAAAAAAAATATTTAAAAAAATAAAAAAATTGACACATTTTTATGTCAACTGGATGTGATTAAAAATAATTGTTGCCAATGCTGTTTTCATTCTCGGGTGGCCAGAATCAGTATCCCTGGAATTTCTAGTAGTGCCTTTGCTTGGTTTAAAAAAAAAAAAAAAAAAAAATAGGGATTATCATTAAGTAAAAATATTTCAGTTTAGAATTTGGACCTCAGACAAGATATTGAACCTCATTCAGTTTGACCTTCCATGTGTTTGTACAAATTAGATCACCAGACACAGAAGCATGAGTGTGGAAGGATCTTGACACCGTAAGCAATATTCTCCACCGATGGATGCAAATACCATCTTTATAGCTGTTGGTCACTGTTACAATGTGCATCTTAAAATCCTATTACCAGGTTCCATTTTTCAGAACTTCAGTTGTCCTGGCTGATCATGCACTACTCTTGGTGCAGCTTTTTAATTTCATTTAGTGTTTCTTCCAAGCTGTGTATTTTTGCCTATTTGTTGCTTGTGCTTTATTATTCTTAGTCACTTGTGGAATATAGTGACATATTGTGTTAATTTGGACAGTAGCGGTTTTTAAAAACCATATACTGACTGAAACATGAGCCAGAGCTGATTGCTTTATTAAGCTAATAATGAATGTTAAAGAGTACATATTTCAGGATCATTCATCTAGAAAGCAATACACATATATAGGCCAATATTTTTTTTAAAAATAGAGCTTGGTCAACCTCTATACTACACATATTACAAGATATAGCACTTTCAAAACGAATCTAAACCTTTACAGAAACTTTCTTATAGGTTATGCCTTTTATTTTAAGACTTATTATAATTTGTTTCAAGTGCCATTAGATGATATATATGTAGGCCTTTGATATATAATGCTTTGTGTTCAGAAATGGTAGATGGTATTTTAAACAGGTACATTTTTACAGTGTTTTCTTATCGATTTGCTATATTGCACAGAATCAGTGTGTGTCTTTTCATAAGGTTTTACAATGGTTTATTTTTTTACAAGGTTTACGTGTCTCAAAACACACTGTCTTCCCAGTATGTAAATTAAAAAAAAAAAAAAAAAAAACAACCAGTTCACCCAAGTTGCTTCCAGCCCACTGAGACCCGTGTGGCGTCGGAGATCTTTCAGATACTGAGTATTCGTCATTAGCAGTGGCAGACCGTTATCTCTGAGAAATGAGTGCCTACGTTGACCTTGTCTTATTTTTCTCATACTGCGTCAGCAGCTGTCTACCACACAGATAGTCTGTTGTGATCCCATAGAGCCACGTAAGTTGTGTTGTGTAGTTCTGTGCTAAAGACCCATCCAGAGCTCCTTTCTGATCATCTAAATCGAGATGATCCCACCCACAGTGGTAAAGGCACGCTCAGATCACCCCCCAGGCCCTTCCCCAACGTTGTCAGCCCTCTGAGGATGGAAGGCAGTGTCTTTTGATAAGTTATCTAGCTTAGAAATAACAGAACTATTGCTAATGTATAAAACACTTCATTGTATAAGCTTCAGTGGTACAGATGAACCAGAATGAATGTGTATCTTCTCAGAAGCACTCCTTCAATATTCTGTCGGATCATATGCTGCTAATGTAACTTGGGATACAACTCTTCATGGTGCTACAAACTTCTCTGTCTCATTCAGTCGTGTTTTTTTTAATCCATAGGGAAAAAAAGGACTACATTAGGCGTAAAGGTGTACAATATATTTTTATACTGTGACTTCATTTGTCTTTAACGAGACTTTTACACCACCCACAACAGTGTATTCATGTGCACTTGCAAAAGGAAATCTCGGATGTGCAGATGTTACCAGAACAAAACCCAGCTTTGTCCACAAGGTGACTGTAACTCAGAACGAAACGTGGGCTTTATGATATGGTGTGGCGTGAAGAACATGCTGTATGTTACTAACAGCCCTTTGAATTTAACAAAAACTGGGAATCCATTCGGAAATGGATTGCATCATGCCTGAACATAAGCTGGACTGCTGAAATTGTATTTTTAGCTGATGGAAAAAAGTGTTTGGACTAGTACTCTAAAAATGTTCTAATGATAAAGTTTTGAGTCAAAATAGAAAAGAAAAACTCTGCATTCCAGGCTGAATTTTGTATATTTTTATTGCATTTAAAATCGCTATTCTGTGATATGGGAAATCAAGTGGCTTATCATGTATATCATGTACTTAAAATGTATTCACAAACTACTGTTGTATTTGTATAAAATATAGACAAAGATCGTATTTTTTGTGTGTGTATAAGCTCTGTAAATTAGCAATCACATTATGAAGCTGCAGTGATAACTACATTTTAAACATCCACATCCAAAGAAGCAGCTATTTATTGTCCAGTTACCCAGATATAAAATATTAATTTGCTGCTAATTAAACAAGAGTGCTGCAGCTTCTTGTGGCCTACAGTGTTATGTTTGCTGTAAGAAAAAGATATGTGAACTCCACAAAATATATGAATAAAAATTATAGAATGGCTTTAGATAATGTAGATCTTCCTGAAATTTTAATAGATGATAAATTTCTATTTGGTATAACATTTTTTCCCTGTGAATTTTAAATATTTTCTCATTCGATAAATATAAGATTCTAATAGCTGCCTCTAGGACAATACTTGGTTGCTGAAATGAAACGTAAAGTTCTAGGGTTTCTTTTGTTTTATAACTTTTGTACCTTTAAAGGAAGGACAGAAATTGTAAATTAAAAAGTCAAAACATCATGCATCAAAACTTTAATCCAGGTGAGAATTCAAAAAAAGAACCCCCCAAAGGCTGTAGGAAGGTATAAATTGATCATGTTTCTTGTTCACCTGAGATAAAACTGGCATTCAGCATTCCTTTAGCCCTTATTGTCTGTCAGTCCTGCCTGTAAATTATCTTTTTAGAAGTTCCCTTTGGGGTACTTGTCTAAAATTTTGCTGAAAGGCCTCCCTTGACAATTCATCTGGACCAAAATGATGAGCACACAATTTCATCTAAAATTCATCAAACAGTCATGCAGCTTCGAAAGAGAGACTTTAATTCTGAAAATTCAGTTAATAATCTGGCCAGGAACCAACTGTAGAATTTTGGGGTTTTTTTTTGTTTTGTTTTTGTTGTTTTGTTTTTTTGGTATATCCCATAGCGCCTTTTTTAGTGTGATAGGAAAGAATTCTCTTTACCTTTGGCTTTCCTGTCTTAAGGCTGTCTACCTTCAGAGAGGTAAAGAAAATGCACAGTGACCCCAAATTTTGCAGTTCCTCTTTTTACATACTTAATTCCAGCAAATCTGAAAGCATTACTTTGTTAATTCTTAGCATTAACACTAAATACGTTTTCATTTAAATTCACACACATGAAATATTTCAAGGACTATTTATAGAAAGAAAAATGCTATGGCTTTTTATAATTAGAATACTCTGAAAAAGGATGTTTGGGATTAATTCACTTAAGGTATATTCTCACTTATGGAAAAGTAATTAGAAATGCAGTTTGCGTACTGCGCCACAGACCCAGTGGGGCTAAAAGACTTTCTCATTCATGTTTTTGTTAACTGAAAAGTTCATACTGATGATGGTTTACCATTAAGGGGAGGGAAAGGTTCAGTCTGGCTATACACAGCTTGAGTTTTGCTGCCACTTTTCCTTAATTAAGCATTTCTTAAGCAAAAGGCACTGCTTTGTGCTAAGCCCTAGGGCTGTTCCAGAGAAGTCAGCTTTACAGAAAGAAGGCTGTTTCCTGATCAAGCATCAGAGTGAAGAGGACAGCATCACTGCAACTGTGGAAAAGTGTAAATATTGTATTGAGTTGTACCCAGTTACCCATTTTTGTAGATCAAAAATGGTCAAATATTGGCAATTCAGCCTAAAACTAAAACAAAACAACAAGAAGACCCAGAAGGTCTTGACTGCATTCTATTCAACACAAGGTCAATAATAAATCTGTCTATCCTGCAGATGTTTGACTCTTGGCTAATGTGATGGTTAATGTGTCCACTCGGCTAGGCCATGGTACCCAGACTGGATGCCTGGTCTAGTCAAACACTGGTCTAGATGTGGCTGTGGAGGTATTTTTTTAGGTGTGACTTATAACCAGCTGACTTCGAATAAGACAGACTGCCCTCCATAATGTGGGTGGACCTCATCCTATCAGTTGGAGGCCTGAAGAGAAAAAAGTGAGCTCTCCAAAGCAAAAGGGAATTCTGTCTCCAAACGGCCTTTGGACTCGAGCTGCAAGATCCAACTCTCCCCTGGTCCCCAGCCTGCTGGCCTGCCCTGCAGGTGTCGGACTTGTCAGCCTCGACAGTCACGTGAGCCAATTTCTTAAAATAAATCTCTATCTCTGTGGTATACATACGCCGTTGCTGCAGTTTCTCTGGAAAACACTACCACAGCTATAGTTCCAATTGCCATTCTTTAGAGGTGCTGGTTTTACCTTGGAAGTAGAAACATCTTTCTCTCTGATATGCTGTTATAGCAGAGAACATAAACTCCCAGGTTCTGACTGCTTCAGAAAAGAAACAGAAAAAGAGCACAGTACTTAATGGAGATTGTACCTATAGAGGATTTCTCAGACTCTCCTTTTCCACACTGTTATTCTGGCTGCCATTATTTTTTAAATTTATGTATTGGAGTATAGTTGATTTACAATGTTGTGTTAATTTCTGCTGTACAGCAGAGTGATTCAGTTACACGTGTATATATTGGGTTAGCCAAAAAGTTCGTTCGGGTTTTTCTGTAACGTCTTCCGTAAAACCCAAACGAACTTTTTGGCCAACCCGATACATTCTTCATATTCTTTTCCATTATGGTTTATCACAGGATACTGAATATAGGTCCCTGTGCTGTACTGTAGGACCCTGTTGTCGGTTGCCATCATTGCAGATGAAAATGGTTTTCTCCTACTGAGCAAGTTTTCTTTTAAAAAAAAAAAAAATGTAAACAGGCTAATCTTGTTCTGCCCAAGAGAGGCATACTTGGCATGTAAACCAATGTTTATTCTAAATGCACAAGTGGAAACATTTGTAGATTGAATCTTTTTTGAAAACATGGTCCATTTATAGTAATATCTTAGTCAAGGTCTTGAGATCCTGAGGGAGATGAGAGTTGGAAGTGCAATGGCTCCTCATATAAGCTGTGGAAGTTTCCTGTTTTATGGTAGTAGAATTTTTGCAAAGGTTTAACTTTTGGTTTATTCTAGCTGTAATTAGAGAACTTTAATCTTTTTCTTGGGGCCCCTTTCAAAGTGTCGTTCTTGCAAAACTGCTCTGTTTCTACAAACACATAATTGACCTGTTATTAGTATCCACACACACCTGGTGACATTTCTAAGACGGCTCCTGTAACCAGATTTTCATGCCCTAGAAATGTTCATTGTGGAAGTAGGTTCATAGCCTAAGCTATGCCCTATTTAAGATTTTAAGCTATGTCAGCTTTTCCCACCCAGAATTAGTGGTGATCGTCGGCTGTAATATACACCCTTATAAGCATCTCGAAGACCATTTTGTTTACAGACTACAGGCAGCTGAGTTCACCTCATCCCTAGTTTTCTAAGTTACATTATCTCTCACAGGAGTAAAGTGCATTTCCTGTTGTATTTTCTAGCATAAATTCTTTCCTATGCTATTTTCATAGATATTCCTAAATTGGATGTTTACTAAAAGAGCTTTAGGTTAGTACTAGTCAGTGATTTGAAGGACCCTGAAAATTCTCTTCCATTCTTGACAGCGTCCGCCCATTTGGTCCTCTTCCTCTTTCTGTCATTTTCATGTTAAGTCACTCGCTTGTTCCTTGTGCTGACGCATCCCTCTGTCCTGTTCTCCATCCCTGGAATGCCTGCTCTCTCTGTTCCTGCCTGTGAATGCCACATGCCAAGAGCTTAGCATCCTCTAGCCCTTTCTTGATGATAGCTCTTCCATTCACAATACCTTCTTTGCTCTCACCCACTGAAGAGTATCTTATTTCCCCTATGAATGTTTATTAGATCTCAGGGATGTGTCTGTCCTTTTTAATTCTTTTAAGCCCTGGAGGTGAAAGCCCTGTCCACGTGGTTCCCTGCACCCGGCAGAAAATCAACACATATTTGTTTCCTGAAGGGCAATGATGGCTCTTACGTTTCTCAACCATCTTAACAATTAGGACACATAGTTTAAAAGAAATACTCTTTCAAAAATTGAACCTAGAAAAAATTTGACAGGATAATTTTAATGTTTGGGTTATCTTTGTTCTATAGAAAGTCTTACTAAAGATTGCGTGGGGACTTCCCTCCGCTCTTCCAATGCAGGGGCCGCGGGTTCCATCCCTGGTTGGGGAACTAAGATCCCAAATGCCGCAGGGCGCGGCCAAAAAAAAAAATTGTGTGATCATACTTAAACCTTACATTTTGTTCTGCCCTCCTGCATCAAAATGTGCAAATTCTCCAATGCAGTACCATTTCTTCAGAAATAAACCACTCTAAATGCTCTCACTGCAATGGACCAAAAGTATTCTCCAGTTGCAGTGAGTGGGGGCCACTCTTCATTGCCGTGCGCGGGCCTCTCAGTGTTGCGGCCTCTCCCGTTGCGGAGCACAGGCTCCGGACGCGCAGGCTCAGCGGCCATGGCTCACGGGCCCAGCGGCTCCGCGACACGTGGGATCTTCCCAGACCAGGGCACGAACCCGTGTCCCCTGCGTCGGCAGGCGGACTCTCAACCACTGCGCCACCGGGGAAGCCCGGGAAGCCCTAGAGAGCCTTTGAGGATCCCAATTCTTGTAACTTTGTACTTCAGTACTTCTAACTATGGAGTCTTCAGCTCTGTTTAAACTTCCTGGAACTTGAGTGACTAGAGATAAGCATCAGTAAGTAGGGTTCTTTTTTATTTCCCTTAAAAATTTATTTACTTATTGGGCTTCCCTGGTGGCGCAGTGCTTGAGAGTCCGCCTGCCGTTGCAGGGGACGCGGGTTCGTGCCCCGTTTTGGGAGGATCCCACGTGCCGCGGAGCGGCTGGGCCCGTGAGCCATGGCCGCTGGGCCTGCGCGTCCGGAGCCTGTGCTCCGCAAATGGGAGAGGCCACAACAGTGAGAGGCCCGCATAACGCAAGAAAAAAAAAAAAAAAAAAAAAAAATTTATTTACTTATTTATTTATTTTTGGCTGTCTTGGGTCTTCGTTGCTGCCCGTGGGCTTTCTCTAGTTGCGGCGAGCGGGGGCTACTCTTCCTCACGGTGTGCAGGCTTCTCATTGCGGTGGCTTCTTCTGTTGCGGAGCACGAGCTCTAGGCACACGGGCTTCAGTAGTTGTGGCACGCGGGCTTAAGTAGTTGTGGCACGCGGGCTTAAGTAGTTGGTGCTTGCGGGCTCTAGAGCACAGGCTCAGTAGTTGTGGTGCACGGGCGTAGTTGCTCCACGGCATGTGGGATCTCCCCAGACCAGGGCTCGAACCGGTGTCCCCTGCACTGGCAGGCGGATTCTTAACCACGATGCCACCACGGAAGCCTGGTAGGGTTCTTAAGATTTTATTTCATCAAGTACTAGGATAAGTTCTCATTAACAGAAATTATCATTTTGAAATCTCCTTAGATCTTATTTAAATTTTAATTTGCCTTTTCTCCTTAGCAGTTAGGCCAATGAGTAAAACACCACTGAAGGGGAACCTTTTTGTTTCCTTATTCTACATACACAGTGAAAATCAATTTATTCTTTAAAAAAAAAAAAATCAAAACCAAAATAGACCTCTGAGGTCTTCCCCCCATTTTTACAGATGGGACCAGGTGGTTACAGCTGCTATACAGGGCCACACAACTAAGACCAGGGCCCAGGCCTCCTGACACAATCCTGGGCTCCTTCTGCTTTCAGGTGTCTGAAGTTTTCCCACCGGAGCCAGCTCTGTTGGAAGGAAGAGGCATAATTTAACGTGCAAGGCTACAAGCAGAAATTTCTTTAAAGTTTCATGTGTTACCTCAAAATTTCAAATTCTGGGAAGATAATGAAAATCATGTGTCTTTGCCTCCCTTGTCAGTACTATTACTGTCCTCATTTTACAGATGAAGAAACTAAGGCTCAGTGAGATTGACTTGCTAGGAAGTGATAGGATTTAAACCAGGTTATTTGACTCCAGGGCCTGTGCCCTTTATCACTGTAGTTTCAGGAGAGCCAGTATCTGGGCATCCACAGGAGAGAAGAAAGCAGAAACTGAGAGTTTGGGAGACTATACTCCCAAAATAACATGAGAAGTTCTCCCCGGACAGGATTACCAAAATGTCTGTTCCACCAAGACAAGGAAAACACAACCAACTCTGTAGAGTGTATGTGTGTGTGGTATACAGGTAGATGTATGTATATGTAAATACACACACACACTCACGCATATGTTTCCTAACTTGCCTCCTGAGAGGGCTTAGAAGTAGTGATACTTATAGCAATGAGCACAGTAACACCCAGATCTTGGTTTCTAAGTACCATTCTCCACCAAAAGGTTTGGAGCACCTTGGAAAAATGGCCGGCCGCTTCTACGACCTGGGGCTAGGAGAATACAAGATGATCCTGGAACATCTTTTACCAGAAAATAAGGAAATGTTCAAAGAATGATAAAGAACATGTGAAAAAATGACACAGGAGCCAACGTGAATGGGTACCCAGTGGCCTAATTTGGGAAACTTGGGCATGAATAAATAGTTACAGTAATAAATTATAATCCATGGACTGACAAGAATATATGAGGTTATGGTGATAAAAATGAAATGATTAAATATAAATAACTAGAGAAGTAGGATTACAAGTAATAACTGCAGAGAAAGAATAATGAAATTAGAAAACTATGAATTGGCAACTATCAGAGTAATAATTACTTCAGATGAGAACCATCCATGGGTGTGAAGCAGTGGGCTCAGCTACGATGAAAAACAGGATATTTGCATAGGATTAAAGTATCTTCCCACAAAATACTTATTAATTACAAAAAGAGTAACTTTGCATTAGAAAAACCAGTGGACACCTATTTAAACAACTGATCAAAGTGAACCTCGTCGGTAATTGGACAAGTCAAGAGACCTCCTAATATGCTACACTGAGAAGAACACAACAGCATTTACTTCACTGGTATTCCTGCCAACATTTCATAACCTGAATTTAGTCATGAGGAAATATCAAACAAACCTAAATTGAGGAATATTCTATAAAATATTCTTCAAAAGCGTCAAAGTCATGAAAGACAAAGAAAGACTGAGGAACTGTTTCATATTAAAGAAAACTAAAAAGCCTTGGTAACTGGATGAGTTTTCTGTTGCTGCTATAATGAACTACCACAAAATAAGAGAAAAGAGAGAGAAACTCAGGAAAGATCTATAAGATCCAGGACTCGCTGGCTTCAATATAAAACTATTATTATTTTCATTCGTTCCAAGATATTCAATTTGACAAAGAGCTCAGAGAGAAGATCAAAGTCAAAGTAGGACTATAATTCCATTGTTAATATCTCAGAAAGATCTAAGACGGTACCTCAGAGAACCATTCAGCCAGACAAAATGCCCTCGACGGCTCTTAAGGGCATGCCTAAAAGATCCTTTGCACTAAACAATAGGGCTTCTAAGAATCTTAAGTTTGTTGTCTCTAAGCAGCCTGACTGGAACTCAGTGACTCTTGTGGTTGGAGTGTTTTTTCATGGGGTGGATTTGTAAATTGATTTATAGAAAACCCACGATGTTTTTAAAGGAATTGTATCAGCATGACATGAAAGGGACAGAGACAATACAAAATGGAGAAGTGCGTGTCTCACAGACCTTCTCCATTAAACAGAAGGGCTTCTAAGAATCTTAAGTTTGTTGTCTCTCAGCAGCCTCACTTGCAGCCCAGCCAACAAGGTTTCAGGGTGTGCATTTTTTAATAAATTGATTCATAGGAAACCCACAAAGTTTTAAAAGAAATAGTATCAACGTGACTGAAAGGGACAGGGGCAGTAGAAATGCAAAGGGATTTTTACCCTCAAATCAGTTTGGGCAAGACGCAGGCTTGCTACAAGACGCAGGCAAGGCTACAAAATTTCCTCAGCTGCCAACATAGCTACGTTTTATGAAAAAGGAAGACTAACTCAGAAGGCAGGACCAAGAACCTAGAGCCCTGCTGAATCGCCCCAGATGGTGGGCTGGGCCCTGATCAAAGCAACATGTGCCTAGCTGGATTTCAGAATTGTATAGACCGGTGATTCCTTGTGTGCCTATTTTTCCCTTTATGAATGAGAGTTGTTCTCCCATATAGCAGTTATTATGCCTGTCCCTCTATTGTATGTTGGAGGTTTGGGGTGCAGATCATTAGTCTTTTTAGTTCTCAGATCTCAGATTGAGAGGAGCTGTACGTGGAGATTTGGATCAAGGAGCTGCATTTGAGACACCGTCCCCAAGGAGCCACATCCATATCTGGACCAGATTTAGATAACAGGATTCTTTTTTTTTTTAAATAAATTTATTTATTTATTTATCTTTGGCTGTGTTGGTCTTTTTGTGGCTGTGCGCGGGCTTTCTCTAGTTGCGGTGAGCAGGGGCTACTCTTCATTGCGGTGCGCAGGCTTCTCATTGCGGTGGCTTCTCTTGTTGCGAAGCACAGGCTCTAGGAGCATAGGCTTCAGTATTTCTGGTGCACGGGCTTAGTTGCTCCATGGCATGTGGGATCTTCCCAGACTGGGCAAGGAACCTGTGTCCCTTGCATCGGCAGGCAGCTTCTTTCTTAACCGCTGTGCCACCAGGGAAGTTCCGATAACAAGATTCTTGACCTCAAACCTGAGTCTGTGCTGTAATTTTCAGGGATATTGGGAAGGTTATATGTAATCTGCATATGGGGAGAAAGTAAATAATTTGAGACCAGAGAGCAGATTATAGCAAATTTAAAACATGTCCACAAAATCTTTGATATTCCTCCCATCCAATGATGCTGTCTAATTCCCCTTCCCTAGAATATGGACTGACCTCAGTGACTCACATCTAAGAAAAAGAATGCAGCATAAATGCTGCTGTGAGACCTATAAGGCTAGGTTGTGAAAATGATAAACCTTCCCTGGCTCAGTCCCTCTCTTAGGACACACAACTTTGAGTGCCCTGGGCTGGCTTGTAGACGTCTGGCTGCCTAGAAGTTGCCATATAGAAAAATAGTATTAGTATAAATATTCTTCCTCGTGTTGGCAATGAAAATTGGCAAGTGCCTGGTACAGTTATCTATATATGTTGGAATAGTAGAGACAGTCCACTAGTTAATGATTAAATTGGTTAGAATGATAACCAGGGTGGAAAGATAGAAAGATGAAAAACATAGATAGATAGGTAAATAGATAGATAGATAGAGTGGATCTGACTCTCCCAGTAACACAGGCAGATTATTAGGCCAGTAGCAGAAAGAATACTGCTCATATGTATAGTTCTTTACAGTTTGCAAACACTCACACAGCCATTATCTTCTTTTATCCTCACAAAAGGCAGGGCATTTTTTTTTTTTAATCTTCATTTTACAGAGTAGAGAAGTATCTCTTAGGAAAAAAATAGATGAGGAATAGATACTAAATAAATACAAGCAAAAAAGACATCACAAGTAGCATTATTAATATCAGAACACATAGACTTAAGATTAGAACATTCAAAAAGGAAAAAGAAGAGAAAGTAATATGAAATGCACAATCTTAAAAGGAAGATGTAATAGCTATAAATTTGTTGCACCAAAAATCATGGCAGCTAAATATATAAATGGAAACTATTCGAAATGCAGGAACTTAATTCCAAAAATTCTATTACAATGAGAGAGATTAGTCATTCTTTCAGAATGAAATATAAAAGAAAAAAATAAAGAAGGACATAAAATAATATAATCAAACTTGATGTATATATTAAAAAATACTTTGACATTTGCAAAAGGAATACATACACCCTCATATGTATGTCCAGGTATTACAAAATCTCTTATGCAAGTGATCATAAATAAAATGTAAATGCATTTTCAAAAGGATAAATATTAGGGCCACATTCTGTTAATAAAATTAGAAATAAATAACAAAAATATGACTTGAAAAAATATGTAACTACTTGAAAACTAAGAAACGTCATCCTAAATATCCCTTGGACTTAACAAAGAAATCCAAACTGAAATTACGCACTACCCAGAAAAGGCCAGTGAAAAGAAGAATGTGTCATATCCAAAGCCCCAAGTCAAAGCTGAAGTTGTGCAGGGGAAAAATTATGACTTGAAAATTCTTCATTATTGAAAGAGAAAGACAGAAAATAAAGGAACTTGGTGTTTATCTATGGGGGAAACTGGTAGCTAGCCTCCAAAATCCATTCTCTCCTTTTACCACAGTAAAAGAACAGTAGCCAGGCACATGGTGTGTCTAGTTGGTGCCCAACTACACTACACCCCCAAGACTCCCTTGCAGCTAGATGTGGCCATGTAACCAAGTTCTCACCAATAAAATATGAGTGACAGTGTTAAGTGCCACGTGTAGCTACAAGGGGGGGGGGGCTTGACTTCTCCACATTTCCTTTCCCCTCCCCACCAGCTGGAATGAGGGCAGGGTGGTGACCCAGTTTTGATTGTGCACACAGGACACTGCTTTAGAGCTGTGTCAACAAACTTTCTGAAAAAGGTCAAAGAGAAAATAATTTGTTTTGTGGGTCATCTGATCTCTGTCATAACTACTCATTGTGGCCACTGTAACTCAAAAGCAGCCATAGGCAAAATGTAAAGCAATCAGCATTTTTGTGTTGCCGTTAAACTTTATTTACAGAAACAAGCAACAGGCAGAATTGTCCCTCTGTTGTAGTACGCTGACCCCTGCCCTAGAGAATGGCAGGGTTTTCCCACTTGCTTGTGTCCTGAGTGACTTTATGGAACAGACCACTTACCTACCCAGGACTGTTCCGTGAAAGAAAAATAACAAAGAAGTTTTGGGATCCCCTTGCTACAGCAATTTAGCCTTCATCCTAACTAATATATCAACTTAAGAGATCTGGGGGAAAAGGACAATAAAGTAAGTCAGAAGAGAGTAAATAGATAAAATAAGTTAAAGGTGAATTCAATGAGGTAAAAATTAGCAAAACATACATGCAAAATTAATGCTCTGCAACAAAAAAATCAATAAGGTAGATAAACCCTTGGTGATCCTTGCTAAAGAAAAAAGAGAAGAGAATAAAAGGATTGTAAGAGACTAATACATCTAAATCTAATGAAGTTATTTTGAAGAGTTAGAGGAAATGGATGATTTTCTAACAAAAAATTTAAAGGAAATGGATGATTTTCTAACAAAAAATTAATTACTAAGACTCAAGAAGGAGCAGAAAATTGGACTAAATCAAATACCATATACAAGAATGGAAAAGTGATTAAAACTACTATTTGAAAAGACCAGCATCCCACGGATAAATCTCATAGCTTAGTTCCATCTAAACTTGCAAAAGCATGTATTCATTCATTCTATAAATATTTACTGAGTGCTTACCACCTGCCAGACACAATTCTGGCCAGTGAAAAGCAGTGAACAAAACATAGTCCCCACTCACACAGAGATTACATTTTACTGGAGGGAGACAGACAATAAATAAACACACAAATAAATACATGTTGCATATTGTGATGATAAATGCTGTGGGGAAAAGCAAAGCAGGGTGTGGGAGATATAGTGAGCACTTGTACTGATACTGAGTTTCCCTAATGGCATGTTTTTGAATGTGATTGTCTGTTATCTGCATATCCTCTTGGTGAAATGTCTCTTCTTGTCTTCTCCCCATTTTTAAAGTAGATTGTTTGGTTCTTTAACTGCTGGGTTTTGAGAATTTTTGATGTACTCCAGATTCAAATTATGTACTTCACATTGAGTGAATTATGGTCGTTTGTATTTTTTTGAGGAATTGGTTTATTTCATCTAATTTGCCAAATTTACATAGAGCTGTTTGCAGTATCTCTTATTTTGTAATGCTTGCAGAGTCTATAGTAATACTCCCTGTTTCAATCTTAACATTGGTAATCTGTGTCTTCTCTCTTATATGACAGTCTCGCTAGAGGTTTGTCAATTTTGTTGATCTTTTCAAAGAGCTAGATTTTGTTCCATTGATGTTCTCCATGGCTTTTCTGCTCACAATTTCATTGCTTTTTTTCTCTGTATTATTTCCTTCCTTAAGATGCTTTTGAATTTATTTTGCCCTTCTTTTTCTAAGTTCTTGAGGTGAGGATGTAGACTATTGATCTGAGACTTCTCTTTTTTCCTAATGTGAGCATTTAGTGTTAAAAATTTCCTTCTGGAAATTCCCTGGTGGTCCAGCGGTTAGGACTCGGTGCTTTCACTGCTGGAGCCTTGGTTCGATCCCTGGTTGGGGAATTAAGATTCCCACAAGCTGCATGGCGTTACCAGAAAAAAAAAAGCATTCCTTCTTAGCACTGCTTTAGTTGTTTCCCACAAATTTTCATATGCTATATGCATATCAGTTCAATGTTGTTGTTTTTAGTTTCCTTTGAGATTTCCCACTTGACACCTGGATTATTTTGAAGTGTGTAACTTAGTTTCCAGGTGTTTGGAGATTTTCCTGTTACCTTTCTGTTATTCCTTTCTAGTTTAATGCCATTGTGATCAGAGAACACACTGTTTGGTTTCAGTTCTTTGTTGAGGTTTGTTTTATGGATGTGGTCTTGATATATTTCATGGACACTTGAAGAGAATGTGTTAGGCGGGATACCCTATCAATGTCAATTTGATGTGGTAAATAATAGAGGACAAAGAAACAGGTTGAAATACACCCATAAGTATGCCATCAGGAAAATCCAGTTGGGGGAATGTCTACTGATAAAGTGGCCCACTTGCTTCAACAGATAAATTGTAAAGAAAAGAAAGCAATGGAGAGTCAGTCTGTAGATTACAGGCCTTAAATATACATCAGTGTAAATAATGTGTGATTTTTATTTAATTTGTTTATTTATTATTTATTTTTGGCCGCGTTGGGTCTTCATTGCCGTGCACGGGCTTTCTCTAGTTGCGGCAAGCAGGGGCTACTCTTCGTTGCCGCGCGCGGCCTTCTCACTGCGGTGGCTTCTCTTGTTGCGGAGCACAGGCTCTAGGCGCGCGGGCTTCAGTAGTGTGGCACACGGGCTCAGAAGTTGTGGCTCGCGGGCTCTAGAGCACAGGCTCAGTAGTTGTGGCGCACGGGCTTCGTTGCTCCACGGCATGTGGGATCTTCCCGGACCAGGGCTCGAACCCATATCCCCTGCATTGGCAGGCGGATTCTTAACCACTGCACCAGCAGGGAAGTCCTAATAATGTGTGATATTAACCATAGTGTCTAGGGATGGATACATGGATGATAAAAAGTATTAAAACACACACACAGAGAGACACACACAAGGAAGTGCTTACTGTAAAGTCAGGGTAGTGGTTACTTTTGGAGAGAGAGGGCTGTGATGGAAAACATGGAGGGTTACTGGGGTGGCAGGCAAAGTTTTATTTATTAGCTTGTGGTTTTATTTCTTTCCTGGGGTGGTGGTTACAAGCAGTGGTATGCTGGTATTTAACAACTGACTCTCCAAGGGGAAAAGAAAGCCCTGACTTGTAGCAGTTTCTGATTTCCATCATGTAAATACTACCACCATTGCCAATTTCAAGCTACCAACATGATGTCATTTTATGTGGATCTGGGAAGAGATTACACAAACAGCTCTTAGGAGGCTGTATGAGCCAGTTCCAGCGCAACGCTGGAAGGGTGTGTGCCTTACAATAATTCACTGAACTGTA
This sequence comes from Lipotes vexillifer, assembly GCF_000442215.2. Classification (NCBI taxonomy): domain Eukaryota; kingdom Metazoa; phylum Chordata; class Mammalia; order Artiodactyla; family Lipotidae; genus Lipotes; species Lipotes vexillifer. The sequence goes on along the minus strand of NW_006790942.1, from coordinate 4,849,337 downwards.
CATTTATTTTTTCTGAATATTTTAAAGTTAAAAAGATAAAAAAATAAATTTAGAGAAATAAATTGCACTGGATAAATGGCTGATTCTAGGACTGGAATGGGAAATATATAAAATGAACCTAGAGCATCTTGTAGGGTCAGAAAGTAAATTAGTGCTCAAAAATAGAAATAAAAGCTCCATGATGATGGGGGTATGTCAAAGGGAAACAGTAGCCAACTGAAGGAGTTTCCAATGGCCAAAGCCGGAACAATTTTAGCAAAAAGATAAAGTAGTATTGGATTATAACCCGAAGTATAAAGTAAATATCCATGACTACCTACTGACATAAATAAATGAGTGAATAAATAAATAAGTGGGGGTGAATAGACATATCTCTTGGAGAGAAAAATCCAAACACAACCACATTATTCCCTGCCCCTTAAAAAAGGGCTGCACATAGGGACTTGTTTCTAATAAGTATAGTATGGAAAAGGGGGTAAAAATAAAGACTTTATAGTAGACAAACCTGACAAATACGACCTCAGCCAGATATTCAAGAACAGCATCACAGGGGTAAGTCGTGTTGATATTATGTACCCTCAAAATGATGTGATGAAAATGGCAGTTGACTTCTGTGGTCTTCCTTTCAGAAACCCATCATCCCAATCTAATCATGAGAAAAACACCAGGCAAATCCTAAATGGGGGACATTGTACAAAATACTTAACCAGTACTCCTCAAAACAGTCAAGGTCATCAAAAACAAGGGAAGTCTGAGGAACTGCCACAGGCAAGGGAAGCCTAAGTGGCCATGACAACTAAATGCAATGTTTCCTGTACGGGATCCTGGGTATTTGTCAGACACTGTCTCTAAGACTGAACGAAGCAAGCCTGTCACATCCAGAAAAACAACTGACGGCATTTGTTTCTTCTGATAAAATTTGCTTTCAAGAGAAAAGTGAAATTTTAGAAACGTTCTATCTACCACCTTGACTTGGTGGCTTCCCAGTATGATGAGATCAGGGGTGATATTAACAAATGTGATTTTTTGGTATTGTGTAATGAAATGTGTCAACATTTGGAAGGTTTGCATAACTCAGTGAACTATTATTTTTTTCAAATGACCAATGCTACAAACTCATGCCTGGGTGAAAGATCCATTCAGTGTTAAAGAGATACCATTGGATTTTAATGTAATACAGTACAAAAAGTACTTTGTTACAGTTTCAAATTCCACGTGGCAACTAACATGTAAGAAACTACCACTTGCCAAGTTTGGATACAGTATCAAAGTAGAATATCCACAATTATTTGAAAACACTAATAAAAAATGCAACTGTGCACATCTCTGTGACACTAGTTTTCTCCATGTATTTCATCCAAAACCACATCTCACAACACACTGAATGCAGAAGCAGGTGTGAGAATCTGGTTGCCTTCTATTAAGCCTGACCTTCAGTTAAATGTACTTGCAAAAATGTTAAACAATGCCACTCTTCTCACTAAACTGTTTGGCTTTGCAAAATAGTTGTTTTTTATTAAACAAAAATTCTACTCCTGGAGTAGAGGCAAAGAAAAAAAAGCTATGGATCCATTTTTGTTTTGGTTTGGGGTTTTTTGCTTTGTTTTTTGTTGTTGTTGTTGTTGTTGTTTTTGAGGGGTGGGTGTTTTCTTGCAGTTAATGGTAGTCAGGCAACACCGTTTGTGGCAAATGAGAGGCATGTAAGGATAAAAGCCAAGCTCCCTCTGGGAAAGCTCCTGCTTTCCTAGCAAAATAACAGACATGGCTGGCTTTTTCCAACATCCTGCCCGGATGTAGCTGTGATGCTGAAGCTGGCACACTAATGTAACATTAAGTCCTCTGTCAGCTCTGACCACCTCCTTCTATATTTCACGTTACATGAAATAATCCTTCATTACTTAAATCGATGTTAATTAGCTCTTCTGTTTCCTGCAGTAAAAAGCATTTCATGCTGATACATGACCTCACATATCTGGGAACAGGTAACTCAGGATCCTCAAAGGGACAAGAATTCTAATGTGGGAGTTGCACAATTCTGATTGGATGAACTCGAATTCTCTTCCTTCTCCTTCCTCGTTTTAGGACCCCTCAAAGCTGATATCCACATGGGTAATAAGGACTTACAGAATCAGGGAGGCTAAACTGGGGATTTGCATTCAACAGGACAGCACCCTGAGCATCCTCCGTGGTCCTCCCGCCCCCAGTCTTCCCCCCAGGTCAAAGAGCAGAGGTGGAGTGTGCACTGCTGTGTCTGTAGTGTCACCACCCTTGTGTGATGAATCCCAGTGAAGTTCTGAGTGGTTTAAAAGTTGGGGAATAATCCTTTTAAAACCTCTTATAATTGCTATTAAATCATAAACTTCCTGTCATTAACAAAACTAAGGACCAGTTGGTGGTGGTGGTCCTTTTTCAGTCAGTCAGTGGCGTAGCACTAAAACCTCATGCGTCACACAGATGTTTGACAGAATCGGTGTTTGTCCAGGGACAACTGTATGCCTGCTGGACCCGCCCTAAGGGGTCAAGCTCCTCAATCTTTGTGTTTCTTGTGCTAAACCAGCAACTCCAGATAATGAATAGCCCCCATGACTTTTCCATTCACTTATAAAATCTGGTAGATGCCCCAGAAATATCTTGGGATGTTCATTCAAAAGTTAAAACTATATATATATATATATATATAATATTACTCAGTCATAAAAAAGAATGAAATTCTGCCATCTGCAGCAACTTGGATGGGCTTAGAGATTATTATGCTTAGTGATATGTCAGAGAAAGACAAATACTGTATGATAGCACTTAAACAAACAAATATATATGCAAAACAGAAACAGACTCAAAGACATAGAAAACAAACTAGCGGTTACCAAAGGGGAGAGGGAAGGGTGAGGGAAAATTAGGGGTATGGGATTAAGACATACAAGCTACTATGTATAAAATAGAGAAGCAACAAGGATATATTGTATAGCACAGGGAATTATAGCCATTATCCCTTAATAACTTCTTTTAATGGAGTATAAGCAACACGATGCTTATACCTGAATCTAATATAACACTGTAAATCCACTACACTTCCATTTTTTTTTAATGCCGTAATATTGAAACATCCTGGAAGGAGGAAATCTATCTTCGAGAGTCCCCTGGACTTTGCCTGAATGAGAAATAAACCTTGTTTCTTAAAAAAATTTGTTTAAACCACAGACTACACATAAAGGCAGCTCTGGCTTTGCCCTCCCCAGCTCTACATATAAGTTAACACCTACTCATCAAGTCCAATACTGAGAACTAACAAATTGCTACAATGGATTCATCAATTGCAGGCTCCTGTTCTGAGTGTGAGGGTCTATGCACACTCATCATTTTCCTGATTCTTCCTCATCACTACAGTGCAGGGCGAGGGGGATGGATAAAGTCTCTAAGTTTTACATGCCATATCATCAACTGATCACTCTCTAATGAGATTTCATGAGTCTTAGACTTAATCATCTTTCTGAGACCTCTCGAAAAGTCTACAGAAATTCAATTCAAATAATTGTTGAGCATCGTGGAGAAAACAGGCGTTTTATTCATCAGTGAGCAGACAACCCTCCCGGGTCAAGAGTTACATTTACAGTCCCCTTCTACTCCTCAGAGCCAGAGATTTTCTGAAGTCAGAGTTCCTGGATCTGGGCTTCTGCTCAGCCCCTAACGCCCCATAGGCATTTGCTTTCAGAACAGGAAGAGGGTGGATTGCCAGATCTTTGGCACTCCCTGCTGGCCACATTATTGGGCCACCACTATTCAAAGGTTGAGAATTGTTCCAATTGGTGCCAGCACTGTTCAAATGCCTCTTTAGCTGGATGAGCAATTCTGGCGTTACCTCCTCACGGATCTGCATTGTCCCTTTGGGAAGTTCCAATCTAAGCACATAATCCAGCAGTTAAGCCACGGAGAGCCAACACTTCTAATCTCTTATCAGGAGAGATGATGAGATGCTTCTTATAAAATGAATCCCGGGCTCTTAAGAACACTCTCTGTAACCACCGAGTTTCAAATTTCCTGTTTTCCCAGCCACCACCATCGAGTAACCAGCAGCCACCATAAATGGACACCTGCTAAGCAACCCACCTAAGTTTACTTTGTCAGCTCTAGGAGAAAACTCGGCTATTGGGCACCTGCGTCATTCCCCCCTTGTTCCTAATGGTTCCATCCTTCTAAGGTGTAAGGCCTAGGGACCTGCCCCTGTTCCAACTAGCCAGGTAAAGGTGGAGCCCTACTCAGCAGAGTCCTGAGATCTCCATACAATAAGCTGTCATTGGGGGAAAGTGTGCCACAGAAGCATCTCCCTGACTCTAACTTCTGAAGGCCTGTAGATCTGCCATCACATTACTGTAGGGGAATTCACTCTAAACTGCTAATGCATAAACTGTGAGTTTCATATCTAGAGAGTGAGGTACAGCACAGGGTTATAAAAACACCAACTTTCTCCTTAGGGACAGTTAGAATTTGGAGTTCCCTAATCCGGAATTCACATTGCAGAGTTAGAGAGCTAGCACATCAAGATTATGATGGAAATATACATCCAAAGGTTTGTTAAGGGATACAAGGAAAGAAATCATTGGTGAAGCTGATGTCTTCAAGATATGTGCCTAGTTATAGACTCTGTGGGGCCCAAGACCCTTTGAATGAATGAACAGAATGCAGGTGACCCAGCACTCAAGTGTTGTTGGCAGTGCTCAAGAATCCCTCCACTTCTAGAAGACTTGGTGGGATGACCTGACAACCAGGTTGGAAGAACATGTGTCTTCCACAGAGTGCATCTGTCATGCGTGGTGTCTAGGGGACACTAAGGCACTGCCTGTAGCCCTCTTCAGGACTCGGAGTGTGCCAGGAGACCCCTCTACTGTCAGCCTTCTTTCAGGACTGCCTCAGTGGAAAAGCCCCCGCTTGCCCACCATCACACCCCTTCCACGAGGGGAGTCCTTACTCAGTAACTGGTCAGTGTGTGTGAACAAGTCCCTGGCCCCCTTTCCTCAACCTGGGACACTTCTGCAGGATCATCCCAGCTCTGGAGCAACCTCACGTGACTGCCTCACAGCCCAGCTTATCTCTCGGGCCCCTCCTGCTTCCGCGGGTCCAAAGAACCCTCTATAAAGAACATCCTGCACAACAATCTCCATGTCAGCCCGTCTCCCAGGGAACCCACCCTGCTACAGTTGAGTCAGTAGTGGTCTACTGGCACTGGACCCTCCCCCCTCAAAATGCAACGAGTTAGGACTCCTGGTAAGAGCGAGAGGCAGATGGGCTCCTGTATAAGGTAGCAGAGTAACTGTTAAAACTTTTACCTGTGATGAACTGGGATGCTGCTGGGTACCCTGCCAGGCATCCTGTCAGAAATACAGAGTAAATGGTAACTATACCAATAGTTGAATCAGGTGGCAGTTGCTAAAGGCAGTGGACTCTTTGACAAAAGATGAAGCGTCTGGGACTGCTTAATCAGCAATTGAACTCTAAGTGTGAAGGCCTAGGGCTTCCTAAGTAGAATAAAAACACTCATCTCCTACAGCCAGAAGGATACCGAATATATTTAGTGCAAATATCTTTTTTCCCCACTGTAGGGCTTGCATTTTTATTTTCTTAATGGTATCTTTTGAATTGACTCCTGATTTCCTTGTCCTATCTTTGTCTAGCCTAAGACTGTGAAGATTTTATCTTATATTTTCTTATAAAATTTTTAGTGTTAGTGTTTATATTGAGGTCTATGATTCATTTTTTTTTTTTCATATTTTATTTTTATTAACATAGCCCCAGTAAACGTTCCTGCTAGAGGACCACAGATATCATCAAGTGCCATTCTTCCTTTTTGGACAAGGACAGTGAAACCCATGTATGAGCCCTGAACATGCCCAAAGCCACATGTTACCTTGAGGTTTGAGCCCACTCTGAATCTGACTTCATTTCTCACCTTGACTGCATAGTTTACAGACCCCCATTGATGAAGACGGCAACACGCCGTCCAATATGGCAAAGGTGGCTTAGAAAGACAAATATCATATGATATCGTTTATATGCAGAATCCAACAAAAACTGATACAAATGAACTTATTTACAAAACAGAAACAGATTCACAGACTTATAGTTACCAAAGGGGAAAAGTGAGGGGGAGGGATAAATTGGGAGTTTGGGGTTGACATATACACACTACCATATACAAAACAGATAGCCAACAAGGACCTACTGTATAGCACAGGGAACTCTGCTCAGTATTCTGCAACAACCTAAATGGGAAAGGAATGTGAAAAAGAATAGATACGTGCATATGTATAACTGAATCACCGTGCCGCACACCTGAAAGCAACACAACGTTGTAAATCAACCACACCCCAGTATAAAATAAAAATTAAAAAAAAAAAAGGAAGCCTCCCCTGAATCAATGTATTAACTTTGGATGAGCATTCTTCACTGCAATGTCTTTCTAAAGAGACCTAAAACAAAAGTCATTTTAAAAATGTATGGCTCTCTTGACCAAAATTCAATGCTGGTAAAATCCTATTTTGTTTTCATAGCACAGTACTAGAGATAGTTTCAAAGTTCTATTAAAGCAGTTGCTTAACTGCATTGAGTAGTAGGGTCTCTTACTGAGGAGAGTTGAGGTAAAAGAAGCAGAAGTAGAAGCCAAGTGCTGATGTGACCACAGCGGTGACCACAGGCTGCACAAAGGCAGAAAGCTTACTTATTTTATTTACCACAGCAAACCCAGTATTAACAGTGTGATTCATTTCCATTTCATTTTTGTGCATGGTATAAAATAAGGATCAAAGTTACATTTTTTCTGTATGGATATCCAGTTGTTCCAATACCATTTTTTAAAAACACTACCTTTTCCACCTTTGAATTACCTTGGATACTTTGTCAAAAATCAATTGACTCTACATAGCTGGACCTATTTCTGAGTTTGTTATTATGTTCCATTGATCCATATTCCATCCTTACGCCAGTACCACAGTCAGGATTACTTTGCTTTATAGTAAGTCTTGAAATTAGACAGTGTCAACTGTCCAACTTTGTTCTTCTCTGTCAAAGTTATGTTGGCTATTCTAGATCTTTTGCATTTCCATAGATACTTTTTAAAATCAGATGATCAGGAGCTTCCCTGGTGGCGCAGTGGTTAAGAATCCACCTGCCAATGCAGGGGACATGGGTTTGAGCCCTGGTCCAGGAAGGTCTCACATACCGCAGAGCAACTAAGCCCATGTGCCACAACTACTGAGCCTGTGCTCTAGAGCCTGCGAGCCACAATTACTGAGCCCACGTGCTGCAACTGCTGAGCCCACATGCCACAACTACTGAGCCCGTGTGCCTAGAGCCCGTGCTCCGCCACAAGAGAAGCCACCGCAATGAGAAGCCCGTGCACCGCAAGGAAAAGCAGCCCCCGCTCACCATAACTAGAGAAAGACCATGCACAGCAACAAAGACCCAACGCGGCCAAAAATTAAATAAATAAATAAAGTCAGACGGTCAATTTCTAAGCACAAGTGCTGGGAATTTGATTAGTATTGCACTGAACCAATGTAAAAATGAACAGTGACTGACATGTTCGTATTTAGTCTTCCAATCAATGAACACAGTACAGCTCTCCATTCATTTAGGTGTCCTTTAATATCTCTAAGCAACATTTTGTAGTTTTTAGTGTGAGATCTTACACACATTTTGGTAAACTTATCACCATCAACATGTTTGCTGATGCTATTGTAAACGAGTTGCTCGTATACTGACCTTGCAACTGCCACCTTGCTGAATTCATTTATTATTTTTCCATTTCTTATTTTTGCAGATTAAGATTTCCTCCCTATGTATCTATTCAAATGTAAACATTCAATTGTAGTTTTTTTCCCAAATACTTATTTACTTATTTATCTTTGGCCGCGTTGGGTCTTCGTCTCTGCGCGCGAGCTTTCTCTTGTTGCGGAGCACGGGCTCTAGGCGCGCGGGCTTCAGTAGTTGTGGCACACGGGCTCAGTAGTTGTGGCTCACGGGCTCTAGAGCACAGGCTCAGTAGTCGAGGTGCATGGACTTAGTTGCTCCGCGGCACGTGGGATCTTCCTGGACCAGGGCTCGAACCCGTGTCCCCTGCATTGGCAGGCGGATTCTTAACCACTGCGTCACCAGGGAAACCCTCAATTGTATTTTAAAGAAACTTTTTTTAAATAAGAAGAATCTTTTACATTTAGCCACATATTTACCAGTTCTGATAATCTTTATTCCCTTATGCATGTCCAGGTTTCCATATGGTATCATCTTCCTTTTGCTTAATGTACTTCCATTAACACTTTTTATAGTGCAGGTCTACAGGAAGCAAAGTCTCTCCAATTTGTTTGCCTGAAAACATCTATTTTATATACATTTTGAGCAGTTTTGGCTAAAGATGAATAGATTGATGCCTAATTTTATTCTCAGCAATTTAAAGATTGTTCCCCTACCTTCTAGATTGCATACTTTCTGATGAGAAATCTGTGAAAGCAGAAGCAAATTATGTTGATTATAACAAACGTTACTACAGCCCCAGCTGAAACACTGATTGTTCTGAGCGCCTCTGAGCCAGAGGGCCCAGCTAAACTGCACTTAGATTACTAACCACACAGAAACTGTGAGATAATACATGTAAGATATAAATGCCACTAAGTTTTGGGGTAATCTGTTATGCAACAATAGATACCTAATTCAAAGAATATCCTAAAAACTTCCACAAACAAAAATCAGTTACAGGCAGAGCACCCAGAAAAAAAGTATTGGACATCTTAACAGCTGCTTTCAAAATTGTGAGAGAAAATCTATTTCGATATACAATTTGGACCAGACAAATTATTAATCAAATGTCAGGGTAAAATACATCATCAGACATGTAGGGACCGAAAAAATTTGTCTCCCACGTAAGCTTCCTCAGTAAGATATTGGAGGATGTGTTCCACCAAAACAAGAAAATAAAGCAGATGAGGAAGGTATAGGATTCAAGAAAAAGTGCATCCAAAGCAAGAGAGAGGCAAAGAGAATTCCAAGAAGAAAAGTAAAATGCAAACCCAAGACGGTAGCTATGTGCTAGGCTGGAACAACCATCCACTCTAGACTAGTACAGCTGCAGAAATGTGTGCCAGAATAGGAGGCAAATCCCAAATACACAGTTTTAAAAGTTGAAAAGGGTTGCCCCCGGGTAACAAGTGAGAAAGGGAGATGGTGGTGAACTCACATCTCACCAACCTTTAGGGAAATTCTATCTCAATCACTACTGGGACATCCTGACACCCACCATTTCCCCAAATGTAATTTATTTTCTGAATCACATAAATGATGTGTCCATGAGAAGTGCTTGCTTCATGCAGAATTACTCCTAAGCATTCAAACATTGTTCATAGACCTCCATCTCTGCTTTATTCTGCATTCACTTCTCTCTCAGGTAAGCGTTCTCTTAAAGGTACTATTTCTTCACTGCTCTAGAAAATTCCCTAAACTGAGACTCACTGAATCAATCATTATGGCCAAGAGAAAGAGAATATGGAGACCCTAACAAATAAAAAGAATCCCTTAACCGTTGGAACTTATGGAGAAGTTAGTGCCCCCAATGACTAAATTGTGCCAACACTCCAAGTGGCTCAGACACGCCTGGTGGCTACCCTGTAATAGTCTTCCCCTTCCCGAGAGTAGCATAAGAACTGATTTATTATAATCCTGAAGGACTACCCTTGAAAAGTCTGAATGGGTGGAGAGCACAGTTGGAAGGGACCGTTATTAGAGCAGCAGTCTTTAGAATCCTCTCCCGCAACCCAAACTGTAAACATGAAACAGCACGAGGGTGCCAGAGGACTGAGCATCATCACAGCTGAACATAAGACTTAGACACACTAGGGTAGTTTTTACCTCCGTGACCCCCTTATTGCCCTGGGTTTGCCAGAGACAGTCCCCTGGGGAGTGCAGAGGACATCTGTCACCTTTTGGCTGCACAATATCTAGACTTTCCTAACAACACATTGCTTTCCTTTTTTTAATTAATTTTTACTGGAGTATGGTTGCTTTACAATGTTGTGTTAGTTTCTGTCGTACAGCAAAGTGAATCAGCTATACGTATACATATATCCCCTCTTTTTTAGATTTCCTTCCCATTGAGGTCACCACAGAGCACTGAGGTCACCACAGAGCACAGAGCACTGAGTAGAGTTCCCTGTGCTATACAGCAGGTTCTCATTAGTTTTTGTTTTTGTTTTTTGTTTTTTTTGCCGTACGCGGGCCTCTCACTGTTGTGGCCTCTCCCGTTGCGGAGCACAGGCTCCGGACGCGCAGGCTCAGCAGCCACGGCTCACGGGCCCAGCCGCTCCGCAGCATGTGGGAACTTCCCGGAGCGGAGCACGAACCCGCGTCCCCTGCATCGGCAGGCGGACCCTCAACCACTGCGCCACCAGGGAAGCCCAGTTATCTATTTCATACATAGTAGTGTATATACCTCAATCCCAATCTCCCAATCCACCCCACCCCTGCTCCCCACTTGGCAACCATAAGTTTGTTTCTTTTCCTTTTGAGAAATTACTTCTCCCCACAGTGTTTCATGGTCTGATTGAAAGAGTATATTCAGGTGCCTGCTTCCCACAGAGGGAACCAAAGCCTCATGTTCTAGTTTTCCCCATGCTGTACCACCAGGAGGGGAGAAAAGTGAACAAAATTGACCTGTGGGCTGCTCCATCCTAAGACTAAAAAAATGACTGAGGGACACTCAGTCCAACAGTTGGCATCTTGGCCCTACTTTTCTGCCCAGGCTGATACAGTGGTTCACGTCTCCTGGTTCTGCAGAAAAGTCTTGGTTCTTTGCCACTGCTGAGCATGGCTCTTCAGGCTCCTACTGAGTCCGTGATCCTGCAAAATCTTTCCAATAAACTTCTTTTTGCTTAAGTTGGTTTCTACTACTTTCGGGAACCTAAGAAGCCTAACTAATACAGTGGTTAACTGTGCATTGTAGTAAATTGAATG
>NW_006790942.1:4820971-4838338 GCF_000442215.2 Lipotes vexillifer | reverse complement strand
TCCTGCTGTGTCAATGTTATGCCTAATTTCATTTCTGTATTGAAAGATTATCCTAAATCCCCCTAATTTTTGTAAGCTTTTATGAATCCAGCTAATGCAATCTTCTCTCTCCCTGTAACACCACCGAAAGCAATGATAATTTGATGTATACACTCCCCAGTTTGTGTCATAAGGTGGTGCAACGGAATTTAAACTTATGTCCTAGGGCTTTCCTGGTGGCGCAGTGGTTAAGAATTCGCCTGCCCATGCAGGAGACATGGGGTGGAGCCCTGGTCCAGGAAGATCCCACATGCTGTGGAGCAACTAAGCCTGTGCACCGCAACTCCTGAGCCTGCGCTCTAGAGCCCAGGAGCCACAACTACTGAGCCTGCGTGCCACAACTACTGAAGCCCACATGCCTAGAGCCCGTGCTCCGCAACAAGAGAAGCCACCGCAATGAGAAGCCCGCGCACCGCAATGAAGAGCGGCCCCTGCTCGCCACAACTAGAGAAAGCCCATGCGCAGCAACGAAGACCCAATGCAGCCAAAAATAAATGATAATAAATAAAATAAATATTAAAAAAAATCTTAAAATAAACTTATGTCCTAAACTAGATTCAAGTATTATAATTATCTATTACATTGATAATATATTGATTGGCGATTGGTGTACAAACATGGAAAACAGAGTGTAGGGTTAATTATGCAAGAAACAAACCAAACAATAGGAAAGCATAAGTTAAAAGCATTGGAAACATAGAATTGAGCAAGGGACAATACAATCTAAAACCCAAAGCCTTTTAAAATGAAGATTTATATGGGCCTTCCCTGGCTGTCCAGTGGTTAGGGCTCGGCGCTTCCACTGCAGCGGGTAAGGGTTCAATCCCTGGTCGGGGAAATAAGATCCCACATGCCACACGGCGCGGCCAGAAAACAAAAACAAACATTGAACAAAACGACGATTTATAGTAACTTCCTATCTTCTGCTATGCTTCCCTGACCTGCTTCTTCTGACTTCAGCTGTCGTTCAAAGGTGGAGCCACGATCCTACTTCACCTGGACCAACACGCTTGCTAATGTGCCAGCTCAACACTGTTCCTTTTGGTGGAAGATAACGCAAGTTACCGCCTGTCTGCTATCTTCTATGGGGTCATCTGGGACAAATTATTGTGTAGCCACCCCCTTCCTTGGGTTGGGCTGAATGCGGGGGCCAATATGAAGGCAAGTTATTAATAACATCTGGTCATGTAATTGGACATTGTCTGCAGGCGAGAGCTGGGATCACACTCAATTGTGGAAGAGACCACGCTGTTCTTTTTTGGTAATTTGTAAATTAATGGTCTTTGAAATGTGTCAGTGTTAATTGGGACATATAAACCCCACATCAGCCTCCAGTCGATCGGTCCACGGCCAGTTTAAAATTATACAGTAGTGATCTAATACATACAAAAGGCTAAAATCAAATGTTTCTGTGAATAACAGAACATATACACTTGACCCTTGGACGTCGTGGAGTGAGCGGCAACAACCCCCATGCAGCCAAAACTCCACGTATAACTTTACAGTCATTCCTCCATATCTGAGGTTCCACGTTCTCGGATTCAACCAACTATGAATCTCGTAGTATTGTAGAATGTATTTATTGGGAAAAATCCACATTTACGTGGACCTGCACAACCAAAAACCCACGCTATTCAAGGGTCAACTGCATTTAGTAAGTGCTCGCTAGTATCCTGAGTTGAAGCTCCAGGAAATGTTTAGGTAAAGATTCTACTCATTCCTCCCAGAAGCACCCACGACTCCCGTATGACACAGGGACCCCCTTTCACATACTTCATTGTTTCATAGGAGACCCTTGCACACACGCAAAAAATAATTCTCAGAAATGTTCTGAGTTGCCCAAGTAAGTGGGTTGCTGAAGTTGCTAAATTAAGTTCCTCGCATTTGTTTCACAAAAAGGTGACTGAAAGAGCAAGCAAAAGGTCCAGAGAAGGCCAGGGAGTTAAGCCACTGATGTGTGTATGCTTCTCTATTTCTTCGTTCTGAGTACACATTAGTAGTAAATGATGGAATCTTAAAGTCTGAGACCATGATCTTTACTTCCACAAGAATTCAGCATGGTCAGCAGAATTTCCTGCAGCAGGGGGCCTGAGCTCAGCCCTGAGGCTGCAGAATTGACCTTTGTAAGCCTCTGTCTTCCCCTCCCCACCTGCCCTTTGCTGTCTTAGGTCACCACGTAAGGACCCAGTACTCAACTCTGTTGAGTTCAGCAGCCTCTAGTCTCAGGTAAGAATCAGAAATTAAATCTTTTTGTCTAGCCTCTGTTTCACACACACACACACACACACACACACACACACCCCCTTTTTATATCTTTCCTGTGACAGCCAATAAAGGGATTTAACATCCTGTTTTCCTTCCTAGGCTAGATTGACACAACATGGGCACCATCATGTCTGAATGTCAGAAAGGATTTTCCAGCTTTCTTCTGCTAGTACCAGCCCATCACAGTCAGTGGTCTCTAAAATCCACAATAGTCACACTAGAGATGACCCCAAGTTTTAATTTCCCCTTTCTGAATCCTGGGACTATGATACACTGAAACATCTGAAAGAAAACCAGGGAAATCACCATGACAACAAGATTGATTCACGGTATCACGGAAAGAGGAGACGAGGCTCTGACACAAGCTACCAAGGAAGCGGCCAAAACCACACTAAACACGTTGAGAGAAATATTGAGGGGAAGCCCTCCAGAAGGTTCTTTCTCCACCTCCTGCCCAAATAGGACCCACTGAGACTGTACCCCAGGCTCCTCGATCTCAACAAGCCCTAAAGACCTTCTAAAACTTGGGCTCCTCCTCCGCCAGATTCACCTAAAATCATCTTGTGTGGAGTTCCAAGTTTCCTGATGTTTCACTTCCAAACATGTGGGCCAGTGGTGCCAGGATCGTCACTATAGAAGCACTAGCTATTTATCTCGTATAAGATTAAGCTTTAAAGCATTAGCACTGAAATCCTCATGCTGTTATGGAGGCACGTCCTAGAAATAATGAGAACATTTTTTTTTTTGTCCATTAAAGATAGAACAGTTAAGTATTTCAGAATACGTGAACAAGAAGTAAATCTCTCCTCAGATTAGTCTAGATTGCAGAAGGTCAGGTGAGAAAGGAACTGTTTGCATTTCAAATTTAAAAGGTCTTAATCTAATAAGAGGCATTGAGAAGACATATTATATATTTTATATAGATATAAATAGATTAAAAAGTCATATTTTTAAAGTTTTAGTCTAATAAGAGATAGTGAGTAAGGCGATTTTTAATCACTAAAAAGAATTACATGTATATATATAAAACCTGTCATCTATCTATCTATTCATCCATCCAGACACACACACACAAGACTGTAAGCAATCCTGTTTTTACCAACTTAAAAACTGCCTTACTTCTAAAAAGCACTGGGGTGCTGTAAAACACAACTTTGTGTTAACTCCTTTGGCTGAATGTATGTAACTATATATGTATTCGCATAAAGCTAAAATTATAAGAATGGGTTTTAAACAAATACACCTAATTTTTTAAAGCATAGTCAAGCTCAAAAAGAAATATAACACCCAAAGGCTTCTTAAAATTGGAATTCTACACTGTAATTAAGAATTAGGATAGGGATGTCCCTGGTGATCCAGTGGTTAACACTCTGTGCCACCAGATGCAACCAAACCTACCTGCTAGTGTTGGAGGGTCTCCTGCAGAAGCAGGGGGTGGCTGTGGCTCACTGTGGGGACAAGGACACTTGCAGTAGAAGTTCTGGGAAGTACTCCTTGGCATGAGCCCTCCTGGAGTCCACCGTTAGCCACACCAAAGAGCCCGGTAGGCTCCAGTGTTGGGTGGCCTCAGGCCAAACAACCAACAGGGAGGGAACCCAGCCCCACCCATCAGCAGACAAGCGGATAAAAGTTTTACTGAGCTCAGCCCACCAGAGCAACACCCAGCTCTACCCACCACCAGTACCTCCCATCAGGAAACTTGCACAAGCCTCTTAGATAGCCTCATCCACCAGAGGGCAGACAGCAGAAGCAAGAAGAACTACAATCCTGCAGCCTGTGGAACAAAAACCACATTCACAGAAAGAGAGACAAGATGAAAAGGCAGAGGACTCTGTACCAGATGAAGGAAGAAGATTAAATCCCAGAAAAACAATTAAATGACGTGGAGATAGGCAACCTTCCAGGAAAAGAATTCAGAAAAATGATAGTGAAGATGATCCAGGACCTCGGAAAAAGAATGGAGGCAAAGATGGAGAAGATGCAAGAAATGTTTTACAAAGGCCTAGAAGAATTAAAGAACAAACAAACAGACATGAACAATACAATAACTGAAATGAAAAATACACTAGAAGGAATCAATAGCAGAATAACTGAGGCAGAAGAATGGATAAGTGACCTGGAAGACAGAATGGTGGAATTCACTGTTGCAGAACAGAATAAAGAAAAAAGAATGAAAAGAAATGAAGACAGCCTAAGAGACCTCTGGGACAACATTAAACGCAACAACATTTGCATTATAGGGCTCCCAGAAGGAGAAGAGAGACAGGAAGGACCCGAGAAAATATTTGAAGAGATTATAGTCGAAAACTTCCCTAACGTGGGAAAGGAAACAGCCACCCAAGTCCAGGAGGCACAGAGAGTCCCAGGCAAGATAAACCCAAGGAGAAATATGCTGAGACACATAGTAATAAACTGACAAAAACTGAAAACAGAGAAAAATTATTGAAAGCAACAAGGGAAAAATGACAAATAACATACAAGGGAACTCCCATAAAGTTAACAGCTGATTTCTCAGCAGAAACTCTACAAGCCAGAAGGGAGTGGCATGATATATTTAAGTGATGAAAGGGAAGAACCTACAACCAAGATTACTCTACCTGGCAAGGATCTCATTCAGATTTGATGGAGAAATCGAAAGCTTTAAAGACAAGCAAAAGCTAAGAGAATTCAGCACCACCAAACCAGCTCTACAACAAATGCTAGAGGAACTTCTCTAAGTGGAAAACACAAGAGAAGAAAAGGACCCACAAAAACAAACCCATAACAATTAAGAAAATAGTAACAGGAACATACATATTGATAATTACCTTAAACATGAATAGATTAAATGTTCCAACCAAAAGACACAGGCTCGCTGAATGGATACAAAAACAAGACCCATATATATGCTGTCCACAAGAGACCCACTTCAGACCTAGGGACACATACAGACTAAAAGTGAGGGGATTGAAAAAGATACTCCATGCAAATGGAAATCAAAAGAAAGCTGGAGCAGCAATACTCATATCAGACAAAATAGACTTTAAAATAAAGACTGTTACAAGAGACAAGGAAGGATACTACATAATGATCAACGGATCAAAACAAGAAGAAGACATAACAATTATAAATATATATGCACCCAACACAGGAGCACCTCAATACATAAGGCAACTGCTAACAGCTACAAAAGAGGAAATCAACAGTAACACAATAATAGGGGGGCACTTTAACACCTCACTTACACCAATGGACAGATCATCCAGACAGAAAATTAATAAGGAAACACAAGCTTTAAATGACACAATAGACCACATAGATTTAACTGATACTTATAGGACATTCCATCCAGAAACAGATTACACTTCCTTCTCAAGTGCACATGGATATTCTCCAGGATAGATCACATCTTGGGTCACAGACCAAGCCTCAGTAAATTTAAGAAAATTGAAATCATATCAAGCATCTTTTCTGACCACAATGCTACGAGATTAGAAATCAATTACAGAGAAAAAAATGGAAAAAACACAAACACAAGGAGGCTAAACAACATGTTACTAAATAACCAAGAGATCACTGAGGAAATCAAAAAATACCTAGAGATGAATTACAATGAAAACATGGCGATCCAAAACCTACGGATGCAGCAAAAGCAGTTCTAAGAGGGAAGTTTATAGCAATAAAAGCCTACCTCAAGAAACAAGAAAAATCTCAAATAAACAATCTAACCTTACACCTAAAGGAACTAGAGAAAGAAGAACAAACAAAACCCAAAGTAAGTAGAAGGAAAGAAATCATAAAGATCAGAGCAGAAATCAATGAAATAGAAACAAACAATAGCAAAGATCAATAAAACTAAAAGCTGGTTCTTCGAGAAGATAAACAAAATTGATAAACCACTAGCCAGAATCATCAAGAAAAAGAGGGAGAGGACTCAAATCAATAAAATTAGAAATGAAAAAGGAGAAGTTAAGACACCGCAGAAATACAAAGCATCATAAGAGACTACTACAAGCAACTCTATGCCAATAAAACGGACAACCTGGAAGAAATGGACAAATTCTTAGAAAGGGATAACCTTCCAAGACTAAACCAGGAAGAAATAGAAAATATGAACAGACCAATCACAAGGAATGAAATTGAAACTGTGATTAAAAATCTTCCAACAGGGGCTTCCCTGGTGGCGCAGTGGTTGAGAGTCCGCCTGCCAATGCAGGGGACACCGGTTCGTGCCCTGGTCTGGGAGGATCCCACATGCCGCGGAGCAGCTGGGCCCATGAGCCACGGCCGCTGAGCCTGTGCATCCGGAGCGTGTGCTCCGCAACGGGAGAGGCCACAACAGTGAGAGGCCCGCATACCGCAAAAAAAAAAAAAAAAAAAAATTAAAAAAAATCTTCCAACAGGGCTTCTCTGATGGCGCAGTGGTTGAGAGTCCGCCTGCCAATGCAGGGGACACCGGTTCGTGCCCTGGTCTGGGAGGATCCCACATGCCGCGGAGCAGCTGGGCCCATGAGCCACGGCCGCTGAGCCTGTGCATCCGGAGCGTGTGCTCCGCAACGGGAGAGGCCACAACAGTGAGAGGCCCGCATACCGCAAAAAAAATCTTCCAACAAACAAAAGTCCAGGACCAGATGGCTTCACAGGTGAATTCTATCAAACTTAGAGAAGAGCTAACACCCATCCTTCTCAAACTCTTCCAAAAAATTGCAGGGGAAGGAACACTCCCAAACTCATTCTATGAGGCCACCATTAGCCTGACGCCAAAACCAGAAAAAGATACTACAAAAAAAGAAAATTACAGACCAATATCACTGATGAATATAGATGCAAAAATCCTCAACAAAATACTAGCAAACAGAATCCAACAACACATTAAAAGGATCATATACCATGATCAATGGGGATTTATCCCAGGGATGCAAGGATTCTTCAATATATGCAAATCAATCAATGTGATAAACCATATTAACAAACTGAAAAATAAAAACCAAATGATCATCTCAATAGATGCAGAAAAAGCTTCTGACAAAATTCTACACCCATTTATGATAAAAACTCCCCAGAAAGTGGGCATAGAGGGAACCTACATCAACATAATAAAGGTCATATACGACAAACCCACAGCCAACATCATTCTCAATGGTGAAAAACTGAAACCATTTCCTCTAAGATCAGGAACAAGACAAGGATGTCCACTCTCGCCTCTATTATTCAACATAGCTTTGGAAGTCCTAGCCACGGCAATCAGGGAAGAAAAAGAAATAAAAGGAATCCAAATCGGAAAAGAAGAAGTAAAACTGTCACCATTTGCAGATGACATGATACTATACATAGAGAATCCTAAAGATGCCACCCAGAAAACTACTAGAGCTAATCAATGAATCTGGTAAAGTTGCAGGATACAAAATTAATGCACAGAAATCTCTTGCATTCCTATACACTAATGATGAAAAATCTGAAAGAGAAATTAAGGAAACACCCCCATTTACCATTGCAACAAAAAGAATAAAATACCTAGGAATAAACCTACCTAGGGGGACAAAAGACCTGTATGAAGAAAACTATAAGACACTGATGAAAGAAATTAAAGATGATACAAACAGATGGAGAGATATACCATGTTCTTGGATTGGAAGAATCAATATTGTGAAAATGACTATACTACCCAAAGCAGTCTACAGATTCAATGCAATCCCTATCAAATTACCAATGGCATTTTTTACAGAGCTAGAACAAAAAATCTTAAAATTTGGATGGAGACACAAAAGACCCCAAATAGCAAAAGCAGTCTTGAGGGAAAAAAACGGAGCTGGAGGAATCAGACTACCTGACTTCAGACTATACTACAAAGCTGCAGTAATCAAGACAATATGGTATTGGCACAAAAACAGAAATATAGATCAATGGAACAGGACAGAAAGCCCAGAGATAAACCCACCCACCTATGGGCAACTATTCTATGACAAAGGAGGCAAGGATATACAATGGAGAAAGGACAGTCTCTTCAATAAGTGGTGCTGGGAAAACTGGACAGCCACACGTAAAAGAATGAAATCAGAACACTCCCTAACACCATACACAAAATAAGCTCAAAATGGATTAGAGACCTAAGTGTAAGACCGGACACTATAAAACTCTTAGAGGAAAACATAGGAAGAACACTCTTTGACATAAATCACAGCAAGATCTTTTTTTGATCCACCTCCTGGAGTAATGGAAATAAGAACAAAAATAAACAAATTGGACCTACTGAAACTTAAAAGCTTTTGCAAAGCAAAGGAAACTACAAACAATACAAAAAGACAACCCTCAGAATGGGAGAAAATATTTGCAAACGAATCAATGGACAAAGGATTAATCTTCAAAATATATAAACAGCTCATGCAGGTCAATATTAAAAAAACAAACAATCCAATCAAAAAATGGGCAGAAGACCTAAATAGACATTTCTCCAAAGAAGATATACAGACTGCCAACAAACACATGAAAGGATGCTCCAAAATCACTAATCATTAGAGAAATGCAAATCAAAACTGCAATGAGGAATCACTTCACACCAGTAAGAATGGGCATCATCAGAAAATCTACAAACAACAAACGCTGGAGAGTGTGTGGAGAAAAGGGAACCCTCTTGCACTGTTGGTGGGAATGGAAATTGATACAGCCACTTTAGAGAACAGTATGGAGCTTCCTTAAAAAACTAAAAATAGAATTACCATATGAACCAGCAATCCCACTACTGGGCATATACCCAGAGAAAACCATAATTCAAAAAGAAACATGGGGGGCTTCCATGGTGGCACAGTGGTTGGGAGTCCGCCTGCCGATGCAGGGAGCGCAGGTTCGTGCCCTGGTCTGGGAGGATCCCACATGCCGCGGAGTGGCTGGGCCCGTAAGCCATGGCCGCTGGGCCTACGCTCTGCTATGGGAGAGGCCACAACAGTGGGAGGCCCACATACCACAAAAAAAAAAAGAAAAAAGAAACATGGACCCCAATGTTCATTGCAGCACTATTTACAATAGCCAGGACATGGAAGCAACCTAAATGCCCAATGACAGACGAATGGATAAAGAAGATATGGTACATATATACAACGGAATATTACTCAGCCATAAAAAGGAACAAAATTGGGTCATTTGTAGCGACGTGGATGGATCTAGAGACTGTCATACAGAGTGAAGTAAGTCAGAAAGAGAAAAACAAATATCATATATTAACACATATATGTGGAACCTACAAAAATGGTACAGATGAACCGGTTTGCAGGGCAGAAATAGAGACACAGATGTAGAGAACAAACATATGGACACCAAGCGGGGAAAGTGGTGGGGTGGTGGTGGTGGTGTGATGAATAGGGAGATTGCGATTGACATATGTACACTAATATGTATAAAATGGATAACTAATAAGAACCTGCTGTATAAAAAAAATAAATAAAATTAAATTGAAAAAAAAAAAAAAAAAGACTGCACTCCCAATGCAGGGGGCCCGGGTTTTGTTCCTGGTCAGGGAACTAGATCCCAAATGCCACAACTAAAGATTCAACACGTGGCAACAAAAATCCTGCATGCTGCAAGTAAAACCCAGAGCAGCCAGATAAATAAATAAACAAACAAATAATTTTTAAAAAATTAAGATAATATATAATAACTATTATTTATAAAATGATATCAGAATTTTTACCCCAAGTAGAGGCTCTCAAACAAAATCTTTAAAGCATGTAATACTTGTATGCATGGTGGCCGAGAAAATACGTCTCTCACGTCACTGAATGAAGAAAATATTACTCACCAATGGCCCTAAAGCCACTCAGAAATCAATCATGATGTTCTCACTGAAGCCACGCTCCCCAGGGCTGCTCCCAGCCAGTGACTGTGCACAGGGACACCAAGCCAGCCCATTCCTAGGAGACACGGATTCCTCTACCAACAGCTTTGACGTGGGGAACCCTCATCAGCCATACTGAACCTTCTTAGAACTACACTACAGGCTAAGACTCGCCCACCCAACCTTCCATTCTCCCTCCGCCCTCAGGGTCAGACCTGCATCACAGTCTGGCAGCTCTCTAGCTGCCCGGCTCCCTCCTCATCTTCTGTCAGAGATGGTCCCCTTGTAAACCTCTAGCACCTCTAATCCTGTCTTGCAATCTGCTCCTCAGAGGACCTGGACTAACACAGCATCTTTTCTTCATAATAGAGAATCCTAAGATTCTATGTCCTCCTTGAAGTCCCCTTGGAGGAAAATTGAAGATTTTGTCACTAGATTGCGATAAAATCAACTCAGAGAATCATTCGGATTTAGACGTTGTAAACTGTAGTATAACGTGATAATATTAAGTTGGTGGAAGAATGTCATATGTTATAAAAGGAAGTTAAAATAAAGAGAATAAAAAGACTTTATTATTAAATATTTACTAAACTAAATGTTAATGGATACACAAAACTATAATCAGAAATGGAATAGAAGACAGAATTAGATTGCCCAACGAGAACTCATGCATATAAATCTTATGCACGTAATATTGCATTTGAGGGCTTCCCTGGTGGCGCGGTGGTTGAGAGTCCGCCTGCCGATGCAGGGGATACGGGTTCGTGCCCCGGTCTGGGAAGATCCCACATGCCGTGGAGCGGCTGGGGCCGTGAGCCATGGCCGCTGGGCCTGCTCGTCCGGAGCCTGTGCTCCACGATGGGAGAGGCCACAGCGGTGAGAGGCCCACATACCGCAAAAAAAAAAAAAAAAAATAGCTGCAAAAAAGCATCTTAAACTTTAATAATTTTGTCAGATAACGTTAGTAATTATATTAATTTTGTTTCGAATTCAGATTTTAAAGAAAGGAAAGGAAAATTATAAAGTCAAAATGTTTTAATTAAGAACTATAATGTTAGAACTGAATTACAAATATTGATACGAACCCGTGCCTTTAAAAGAAAAAAAAGGAGTATATTTTCCAATTCTGTCAGCTAAAATGAGCTAGGAACAAGGGTTTAAGAGAATGGACCTGATGTGTAAACTTCACTATTATGATTTCTAATGCCATCTTTCCAGGATACCCTGGAGAAATGGCTGATTCCATGTCTGGTGTAGGGTAGGTTATGAGCCTGGGGCAACTTGCTGTAATAAGACAAGAAATAATTCAGATTAACAGGACTGTGTCTAACTCCCAGGGATGCGTCAATTTGATCAATAAAAGATAAATTTTGGACTGGTTTCATTTCTATAAAATAAACCCACAGTAGTAAAAAAGTTGCTTATGTTGATATTAATTGGCATTCCACCCAAGATCAAATTTTGATAGATAGAATGTTTGTCATATGAATAGGCAACAAAAAATATATTCCCCCCCCAAAATTGGGGGGAAAGTAACATATAGGTTTCAGGTATTGTTATTCATAAATAAAATTGTTTTTTTTCTCTGAATTTCGTGATGTCTGTGTTGTCAGCTTTTTAAAATTTGTAACTTTGTGATTTCTCATCTAAAAAATATTTGCTTCCATATGTAATTTTAAAATCTTTTTCTTAAAGAGCGTCCCTCAGTTTGTACTACGCTTTAGGTCCCACAGAAGTTAGACCTTGCCCTGACCATCTTATGTTAGAAAAATTGAAGTTGCTCTATATGTACTGTACTGAGGTAGAAACAAGCTCACGATACATTGCTAAGACTAAAATTCAAATTTCAGAATAATGTCAACAGTGTAATCCCACTTAAGTAAAAAAAAAAAAAAAGTAATGTTTCTCAAGTTTGACTCTAAAAGCCTCATATTTCAGCAAAGTACATGTATTTATCTATTAGTTTTTCAGTTCTACAAAAAGCAAAAGTGAATTTTCGACCTTCATCCAGGCTTGTAAGTAGTAATACAAGACTTCAACGACTCCAGTTCGCCCATTCCTTCTCATTTTCACAGCCTGAAGTTGGGCTGTAACCTGAGGTCCCTGGGAACCAGACCCCTGCATTGATGTCGCTGGTCCTCAGCCTGAGTGGAAGCCGCTAGACCCAGTGGCCTGGGAGGCGGCCCTGGACCCCGTACCCACCCAGCAGGAGACACTCCTCCAACCAGCGCTGCCCTCAGTCTCTGTGATTGAAATCAAATTCAATAAGCTATTAATTCTGGCACCTGTTGTCACATCTTGTGATAAATATGCTGTCGCTTGCCGGATGCTGAAGGATCTCTTCACAGACAGGCTGTCAGTCAAAGAGCAGAAAATGTCAAGTCTCTACTTACTCTTAGAACCTGAGAGCCTTTTCTTACCTGTAGGTGCCCCGTCCCTCGACTTTCCTGTGTTTCATCTGCAGTTTTAGGGGAGACAGTGCATCCTCTGTTTTCAACACGTTTTATTCTTTGCCTAATTTATTTCAGGATGACAAAGCTACCGCATTTGATCAGATCAGTGTGAACCCTCCAAATCTTTAGTGTATAACAATAAGGCAACATGCCCTTATGTCTTTAACCTCAAACAAAACTTAAGTGCAGAAAAAAATACTCTAATTAAACTTTAAATTGGTTTAACATGATAAAATGATGTTACTTCAGCCCTGGTAGGGTACGTTTTAAACCAATACTGTCTGACAGATCTTATTGTTATAATCCCATATACATCTTTTTATGAGTTTCATAAATAATAATTAGCACTTAGGTATTACTAATCAGGCCCTGATAGTATTTGGAACTCTGTTAATCTTGACCACAATCCTGAGGTAGGCATATTTTCCTCATTTTGCAGACAAGGAAACCAGGGGACAGTAAGAAACCCAGGCCATTTGGCCCCAGAGATTGGATATTCAATTAAATACTCTTGGGCAGATTGGCAGATGATGGATCTAATGAACTTGGGATTTGTGAATGGACAGAGTACCATTATTTTCATTAATACCTTACATTTTATGTAAATAATAAAGTCAAACTGTGAAAAATGAATTGTTTATGCTATTATCTTAAAAGTAAAGATTATATTATAATAAGTCACATCATTTTGCATTGTGTGTACCATCAAGAAGGTTAAGGCACTCCACTGCTCTTATCTGGCTAATATTCACAGCATTCCCGATACCATATAACAGTTTCAGAGCCCTAGATTATAATTCCAACTATACGATGACTATTAAATAGATTTTGCAATATAGACTTATAGAATATAATTTTGTTACTTTCTTATTTTACTCTATTCACTGCCATCCTTTCATATTTCAGGTTTGACACAACTGCATTTCTACTAAAATATTTCATAGTTTACATTTTTTAGATTTTTGTTATTACTCCAGACAGGGCTCCCCAAACTTTGTTCCAAATTAAAAAGTTTACTTTAATAATTATCCTAATTTCTTAAGTAAAAAGGTTGAGGCTCAAACAGCTTGAATATTATACGTGATAACACATGCTAAGTCAGAGGGGTAATATATTGATAGAACAGAAATCTTATCCTAGGGCTCAAAGGACTTTCAATGGCTTATGTAAATGGACTGTGTTTATTAACATCTTCTTGGAACAAATATACTTCAGAAGCATAGACCTATCATTAGAAAACTGTGGTTACACATCACCTACAAGCTCTAAGTGCAGTAAGTCAGGACAGAACTTTACCATTTGATTTTTCAAAAGGTAGATCCTTTCATTTTCCTGTGTTTTTTCTCGAACAGGGTAACATTGTCAGTCTCTGTTCCAAAGGTATGGAATGAAAATTGTTTTTTTATTATAAAAATTAGAACGGAAGAGCTTACAGCTGGACAGCACGACCCTGGATTTAATTTCAACATCTGGTTTTCCACATTATAGGGAGGCACATTATATGATTCTGTGCTGCTTTTATTTCTTCGGATTTTTCCTCTCCTGGGATTCTCTCATATTGGTTATTATTTGAAGCTCTGGTCACGGCTCTGAATCATTTTTGTGCTTTTTCCTCCTCTACCTTCAAAACTGCTTCGAAACTTCTGTAAGTCATTTGTTGAGAAGCCTAGAATCTCTTCTGCAAGTGAGCTGGCTGGGTGGACCTGAAGGACTGCTAGGGAGTTGATAGGTTGCTAAGAATATAGCTGATTCACTTTGTTGTACAGAGGAAACTTAACACAACACTGTAAAGGATTTATACTCCAATAAAGATGTGGGAAAAAAAAAAGTCTTGCTAATTTGCTACGTAAGCTGCATTTTCCTTTCTCCGATGAATTTAGGGGGCTTGTGTTTTGACCTGTATCAGTGATTCTGTTTGGATCGATTACTTTCAGATTACCATTTTTTATCCCTATATGAACGTTGCACCTAATTTTCCCTGTAATCGGTTCAACAAATGTCAGCTGTTCGTGTTTCAATTCTTCCTGCCGATAACTGCTGGAAGTGATTTAATGCAGCTGGAGAATAAACTGACAATCATTATAGCCTGCAAAGTGTGAAAACATTTCATTGCACTGTTGTGGTCTCTTTAGTCTGAGGACTGATGACGCTCAGCGGATGAGACTTGGGGGGAAGAAGCCTGCTTTATAATAATTAAAGAAATTGTGTAAAACAGGGGTGAGGCCTGGGGCCACTCGGGGCGGTTTATCCGGTGCACCCTTCTCCCGGACTTCTTTTTATACGAATGCACTTGAAGCGTTGAAGGGAAACGCTTTCATCTGAATGGGATTGTCGTGCTTCGTTCAGACTGTTTCCCCATCTGATAAAACCCCTCGCTGAGTACCAGCACAGATGGGGCTCATTTGGGGAAGACAGAGGAGGCAGAGGAGACAAACGCTGGGGTGGAGCAGAGGCGGCGGCAGCCAGCGACGCCTGCAGGCCCGCGGGGTCTCCTCTGCCCTGCCCGTTCACCTGCGCCCCGGCGGGGTCCAAGCGGCCGGAGGGATGCCCTCGCCTCTCCCTCGGCGCCCTCACCTGCCGGGCGACCTGTCCCCGTCGGGGGACTCGCGGCCCTGCAGCAGCCCCTGCGAGCTCCCGGGGCCGGCAGGCAGGCTCTTGGCGGGGGGCACCCCGCCCCGGGCCCCCCCCCCCCCCCCCGCCACTGGTTCTAAGGATCAGAGAAGTCACGGGCAGCCCAGAGCCAGGGTGGGCCTCCAACCCCTCGTGTGATGCTCTCGTGCCCCTGGGGGTGGGTAACAGGCTCTCTCCCCCACCCGCCCCGGCCCCCCCGCCTCCCGCGCCGGCTGGCCTGGTGCTCCATCGACTGGGAGCAGGTGCGCCTGCTGCGCAGGCTGGGAGCCGGCGGCTTCGGCTCCGTGTACAAGGCCACCTACCACGGCGTGCCCGTGGCCATCAAGCAGGTGAGCAAGCGCACCAAGAACCGGCTGGCCTCCCGGCGCAGCTTCTGGGCCGAGCTCAACATCGCTCGGCTCCGCCACGCCAACATAGTGCGCGTGGTGGCGGCCAGCACGCGCGCGCCCGCGGGCTTCGACAGCCTGGGGACCATCATCATGGAGTTCGGGGGCGACGTCACTCTGCACCAGGTCATCTACGGCGCCACTGGCTGCCCCGAGGACCAGGGGCCTGCCTGCGGCGCCGGGGAGCAGCTGGGGCTGGAAAAGTGTCTCAAGTACTCCCTGGATGTGGTCAGCGGCCTGCTCTTCCTTCACTCACAGAGCATCGTGCACTTGGACCTCAAGCCGGCCAACATTCTGATCAGCGAGCAGGACGTCTGCAAAATCGGTGACTTCGGCTGCTCCGTGAGGCTGGAAGATGCGCTCTGCTTGCGGGCCCCTCACCACCTGGGCGGCACCTACACCCACCGAGCGCCGGAGCTCCTGAAAGGAGAGCCCGTCACGCCCCGAGTGGACATCTATTCCTTCGCCATCACGCTCTGGCAGATGACTACCCGGGAGGCGCCCTACTCGGGGGAGCGACAGCACGTGCTCTACGCCGTGGTGGCCTACGACCTTCGCCCTGCCCTCTCGGCGGCCGTCTTCACCGCCTCCATCCCCGGGAAGAAGCTGGAGAACGTCATCCAGCACTGCTGGAGGGCCAGGGCTTCGCAGCGGCCAAGTGCAGAACTCCTGCTGGTGGACCTTCGTGCTTTAAAAGCTGAGTTGGGCTGACTCTAAACCTGCATCCAGATAAGCCTTTGTCTTTGTTTCTATTCATTTTTAACGAAGTCAAGATGTACGAAAAAACATATAGGTAGGATGAATTTTTAGAAAATAAAGTTCCTAAAAACTCTTTTCGTCTCAAATGCTTTTTCTGAGACAAACAGCAGAGCTACAAGTCTGGTAGTCCTGGTGGTACTTAGGACCTAACCTTACCCCTTTACAGACACTTCAACAGTCCCATAATATTGCACTTATTCAAATCTGTTATTGATAAAAACCACTTTGTCCAAAACAGAACTGAATTGGAAAATGCCAAAATTTTCTGTAAGTTCGAATAATATGCTCCATACCTAAATGTAAACGATTAACAGTTTACTTGCTCCCATACCAAATAAGTAAAAACTTGTTTTAAAAAAGATTTTTTTCCCTTCTCCCCCCCCCCCCCCACAAAACAGCTACTTGTTTGTAATGACCTTCACACATAACAATTTACAACTTGAGATAAATTTATTTTTAAAGGAATAATCTTTTAAATGACTTCTTGGGATATTTTGCACTTGTACATTCCACGAGTAGAAACATTTTGCTAAAATACTTCGAAACTGGGTCCCTTTTCCTGTTATTTGGACACAAAAGTAGATGACACAACAAAGAAAGATTATATGATGTGAGAAGAAATGATGACCCCGAGGAACAGGAAAACTTAACGTTGGGATGGAGGAGGGCTGACAAGGAGAGCCAGACTCTGCCCGTCCGAGAAATCAAGGCCATGGCTGCTGGGACGTGGCTTTAAAAGAATGAGGTGCCTGGACCTTGTCATTAGGGCAAAGCTGACTTCCACTGGGCGACAGCACTTTCAGCAAGGGCTTGATGTAGAAGCTGTGTTTGGACTGTTAAGGAGAAGAGAGAAGCAGAAACCTTTAAAAGGGTAAGGTACACAGAAATGTTTGAAATTGTTGATTTGGCAGTGAATTTATCTGTGAAAGAAGTGAATTTCTCTGTGAATTTATCTGTGAAAGAAGCAAGAGGAGACAGATAACTGATGAAGTTTAAGAACTTGTAAAAGAAATGAAAAGTAGTGCCC
>NW_006790942.1:4820259-4820961 GCF_000442215.2 Lipotes vexillifer | reverse complement strand
GGAAAGAGACTGTAGCCTTGGAGAGAAAGCATCTCCTCCTGGATGTGAGCAAAAGAGGGCAGGACAACTGCTATTACAGGTAAGATTTTAAGCAGGAAGAAGGGGACTGGGGAAGTTCTCATCTGTTGACTTCTATTTTTTTTCTGTTAAGAGTGATTAAGGGTAGAGGGTCTACAGAGTGAGGTCATGATTTAGAACTGTTCTGGAGGGAAGCGAAAGGGAGCCGTCATGACTGTGTATAATATTGGTACAGTGCTGCCAGCTCTGTCCATGAAGCTGGGGACAAACCAGCCATAGACCAACACCAACAAATGCTTCCCTCCGTGTACTGTAGCAACAGGAGTTCATGTTGGCAAATTTAAAATACAATGGGTCAAAAAAAAAAATCACAGTGGGTCAGTTTGTTCTACCAGGTGTGTTAAAAGAAGATTCTAACTATGCTGAATACCTCATTCCAGACTGACAGCTATAGAAGGATCCCTACTAAAAATATTAAAGTCCAGAATTCACTTCCCTGAATGAACATGGCCAAAGCTTAGACTCAAATATCTTCCCTTCTCCTGGGAACCATTCAGAGTGACAAAGAGAACAAGGGAAGGGACCTTGTAAACCACATAGTCAGGGACACTAGGAGACGCAGAAAATGTACAGACTCCAAATGTCAGTAGTGATGCCTAATGACTGGAGAGACCCTGTAGGGAA
>NW_006790942.1:4798191-4820184 GCF_000442215.2 Lipotes vexillifer | reverse complement strand
AAGAATGCAGGGAGCCGTGCGGGTAGCTCAGGGGAGGACCCAGGGACCTATCAGTGGCAGAGCCCAGAAAGACGTGGCAAAAAAGATTCTCTGAAGAGCAGATGGCCATGGGGAGTGCAAAAGTTGGGGATGAAACTCCTGAGATCAAACGGGGCTGAGCTTACGAGAGCTGGGAGGGAAAGAAGGAACAAAGAGTGCTGAGGAGGGTCTAGCCACGGCAGAACTCAGAAACATGTAGCAAAAATGAGAGGGTCACCAGGTGTGGGGCAGGAGGCACGAGACGGGCACAGAAGCCTCCTGAGCCCAGTTCGCTTGGAGGGAGAAAAAGGTGTGGCTGCCTGGAGAAACCCACAGAAAGGCCATTTTTCAAGGAAACAAATATGGTCTTTGCGGTTGCAGAGAAGGGAGGTCTTTGAGGTGTAGGAAGGCTACCCAGACGGGACGTAGAATAAACCCATGGACTGTGCACTTGGAATTGCTAAGAGTCACAGGAAATTATCTAAAGTAGACAAATCAAGTCAGAGGTAAAAGCATATTTAACAGTACAAAGATAAGCATTAAAAATACCTCTGACTTAAATTGGGGTGGAGGAGGGGAGAGGGAAACAGACACAAGTTATCAATGTTGTCACTGTTCATACAAGTAAGCCCGCAGAGGTGGTCTAAGACTGAGGACATTACAGACAGCGAAATAACAGAACAAAAATACAACAGACATGCTTCCTCAAAAGCAGAAGTACCAAAACAAAAGGCAAAAGAACCAAACACAGACTGAAAGACAACACTATAAACCATAAACACAATAACACAAAATGTCAGAGTTAAGATCAAACCTGCCATTTCATTAACTGTAAATGGCTTAACTCACCAAAACTCTTAAGTAACTGTGTGTCAGGATGAAATGCTAATCAGAACTGCAGGTCCTCTCCAGAGCAACAATAATGAAAACACTTATACTGGAACCCATGGGAGAACAAAGTCAAAGAAAATGTGTAGTCTCGAGAAAAACTGAAAAAAGAAAGAATAAAAACAAATGAATTAAGCATATGAGTCAAAGTTAGGAAAAGAACAAAAAAAAATCCAATTTTATATATATGTAAAAGTATATATGTATATGTAAAATATACCTCTAACTAGAAACCAGACAAACTGACTGTAAAATTTATATGGAAAATAAAGAAACAGAGCCAGAAAAATTCAGAAAGAGGTGAGCAATAAAGGAGCATAACTATCAGATATTAATATGTAGTATATATATGTAGTATAAAAACTAAGTAATGGAAATGAACACACAGGGCATTGAAACAGAATAGAATGTTCAGAAAAAAGACTCAAACACTCAAATATGGGAATTAGTATATAAGAAAGACAGTGGAGAAAAGATGAACTTTTCAGTGGCATTATGTTGGGACACGTGTGTGGCCAACTGGAACCAAAATTAGATCTCATAACATACACTAGGATAAGTTCTCAATAGGTCAAAGATTTAAGTGTAAAAATGAAGTCATGGGAAGTACCAGAAGAAAAGTGGAAATTTCTTTTTAACATTAGAGTGGGAAAATCTTTCCAAAGTCATAAAAGAAACAATTGATAGTCTCAACTACAGAAAGAGGGAATATATCTGCATGGAGAAAACTTAACAGTACGAATAAGGTCAAAGAGAAATGACAAACTAGAGGAAAACTATTTGTACTTCAAATCATAGCAAAAAAGCAAATCTCCCTAATATAAAAAGAGCTCTTAGAATTTGATAAGGAAAAGACAAAGCACGAACAATGAGTTCACAGAAACAGAAACATGAATAATTCTTAAATAGATGAGAACTACTAATTAGAGATACTATTATCCATTACGGAAAATGAAAACATCACCCAAGTCTAAAAATTTGACAGGTATAATTGGTGAGACATGGGGAATTAGGCCCTCTCAGATATTGCTAATTACAATACAAGTTGCTATAAACTTTATGGAAAGTAATTTGGTTACATCTATTTAAATTCCAAAATCATTTACCCTGTGATCCAGTAATTCTACTTCTGGAAATTTGTCCTGTTGATATACTCATGGGTATATGCACACGTTCATTCACTGCAGCATTTCTGTAGCAGCAAAAGATTGAAAGCAAGTCAAGTATCCATCAATCAGAACTGGCTAGATGACAAGACGTCCATATAATAAAACACAGTGCACATGAACACAGAGAATAAATAAGGCTTTTACTGTTACAGAAAAAGCTGCATAATGTATTTTTAAAATTAAAAGCAACGTGTAAGACAGTGATGAAGGAAAATGAGTATGCCACACTATGCTTCCTTTCGTGAAAGAAAGAAGAAAAATAAGAATACATGTTCATATTTGTTTGTATTGTCATAAGAACTTTAGAAGGAAAAACAAAAATGAAATAAAAGTGGTTATCGGTAGGAAATGAGGTGGGTGAGATGGGAATATTCTTGAGAGTTTACGCTTCATATCTTCTATAGTAATTTGATGTCTGAACCCTATGAATGTATTGCCTATTCAAAAATAATAGAATTCAACAGTAACAAATATTTAAAAATGAAGTCAAACCTCAATCTGCACAAGTGTTCCTTAAACCACCTTGAATCCTCTCTTCCAATAGCTCCCCTCTCGTGTACATAAAAGCCCTGTCATTACCTTCAGCCAGCTTTCCTCGGGCCAACTAAATCATGGTAAACATGCTTTTCACTGTGCCGGGAAATTCATTTCCGTCTGACCTTTCTCAGGTTCAAAGCAGAGAGCAGCTGACTGGGCTGTGGCCTTTGAAGGAAAAAGACTAAAACGTGCGCAGGTTAAGTTGCATCCATCTGATGAACACCCAGATTTCACTCTCTGTCTCCTTCACAGCAGCTCTCATCACTCTTGCAATTACTATCTTTGCTGCTCAGAAAAGTCATCATCATCAGAGCTAAAATTTATTGAGTATTATGTACCAGGAACTGTATTTTACGTATATATCAAATTAAATCCTCACAACTACCCTATCATATTTACTATTATTATTATTATATTTTTCTTTTGCGGTACGCAGGCCTCTCACTGTTGTGGCCTCTCCCGTTGCGGAGCACAGGCTCCGGACGCGCAGGCTCAGCGGCCATGGCTCACGGACCCAGCCGCTCCGCGGCATGTGGGATCTTCCCGGACCGGGGCATGAACCCGTGTCGCCTGCATCGGCAGGCGGACTCTCAACCACTGTGCCACCAGGGAAGCCCATATGTACTATTATTATTATTTCCTTTTTATTTTTATTTTTTTTTGCGGTACGCGGGCCTCTCACGGTTGTGGCCTCTCCCGTTGCGGAGCACAGGCTCTGGACGCGCCGGCTAAGCGGCCATGGCTCACGGGCCCACACGCTCCGCGGCACGTGGGATCCTCCCGGACCGGGGCACGAACCCGTGTCCCCTGCATCGGCAGGCGGACTCTCAACCACTGTGCCACCAGGGAAGCCCATATGTACTATTATTATTATTTCCTTTTTAAATTTGAGGAGAAAAGCACAGAGAGGTTAAGAACTTGCCCAGGGTCACACAGCTAAGTGATTGGGCCAGAACCCATGTCCTTAACCATTCCACTCTGCCACGTAAGATGGTGGTGATGTCAGGGAATACCCTACTCTTAGCTTCATTATTTCAAATGTTTAAAGGATGTATTTTATCTAATTCATAAAAGTCAACCAAGAAAACTGCTGTTGGAGGGCATTACTTGGTGCAAATATTAGGATAGCGTCATTGGGGATGATTTTTAAAGGGAAACAGAAAAGGTATCTGAGAAAAATAATGTGATGCCCAATGCTGATAAAAGGAGATAGTTATAGAGTGTCCTTATTCCTTTCTTTCACATAAACCTGATTATAAGATAATGCTTATACACATATTCAGCAAGCATATATTTCATCATCCAGCATATCCTCAGCACCATGCCAGGCACAGAGGGAGAAAGCAAAAGTATAGACCCAAGAGTTGATATTACATTCTAGTTGAAGAGGTCATGCAAAACTAAATTTAAGATGTTGTGGATACCAATTTCATTACTGATAATATTAAATACATTTCCAAAATTTAAAATTTCCTGACAGTCTTGGAAAATGTTGGAATGTCCAGGGAATTAAGAAGGGCAAAAATACTCATTTATCTCTCTCTTCTTCCTCCTAATATCCTCGTATGTGACAGCAGATAAATTTTTCAAAGCATTTAGTCACAAGGACAAAGGGAATGAGAGAGAAAATTACAGAAACAAAATTTGGGAAGCTGGTAAATTCAGTATGCCTTAGAAAGCTTAATCCTGAGCCAGCATCTCAGGTTCTCCTGAACCAGAGATGCCACCTGAGTTATACCATAGAATACCCCAAAGTCTTAGCATTGGCTGTTTAAGTTCACAGAATCTGGCAACCAAGCTAATACCCTCCAGGCAGGGAAATATGAATAGTTCAAGAAACTAGACCTCAAGATACTGACAATGGAGATTCCCCAGTAAAACAGCCAGAATACCCTGCAGGAGTGAGGATTTCATTCTTAAAGGTACATTCACATGTGCACAGTTACCAGTCAGCTTTTTAGTGCCCCACTATTAAATAGGAGCAGGCAGCTTGGTTTATTTCTTTTATTAAAAAAGCCTTTAATATGAAAGAGGGAGATCAAAAAAATCTTAACTATCCTTAGAGAGACATATAAAAGGAGCTATTGGCTACTTGAAAAAAACAAGGTTCTATTTTTTTTAACCTAGAAAACAGTAAAGAGTGCTTGGAAGTTAAAGCTATAATAAAAATATAAGTTAAAATTCATTAGAAAAATTGACACATAAATATAAACAAATTTCTCAGAAAGTAGAAGAAAAGTAAAATATTGAAAATAGCAAGACAAGGCAATTGGAGGCTCAGTCTGGGAAGTCTAATATCCAAATTTTAGAAGTTCCAGGAAGAGAAAACATGGAAAATAGGAGAAAAGTATCAACAATTTAGGAAACAAAACTCTCCAGATTGAAAAGATGTAATATTGATTTCCCAGACAATGAATGAAAACACACTACAAGAAGGCATATCACGATAAGATTTTAGAACAATAGAGAAAGTCCTAAAAGCTTCCAGAAATTTTTTTAAAAATCCAGATCACATACCAGAGATAAGGATCCTAAAAGATAATAGAGGCTACTACTTATAAAATTCTGAGGGAAAAACATTTCCAACTTAGAATTCTATACCCAGCCAAACTATCAGTTGAATGGACAAGCTGACTAAAGACCTCTCCAGACATGCAAGGTCTCAAAAATTTACTACTATGCACCCTTTCTCAGGAAACTACCTGAGGGTTTACTCCACTAAAGCAAGAGTATAAACCAAAGAAGAAGAAAACATAGGATGCAGGAAATCAATACAATACGGAGACAAAGGGAGTCTCCAAGGCTGATGCTGAGTAAAGATGACAAGCTGTCAATTGTGCACTAGTGCAGATTAGAGCAGGTCCGAAGACTCAAAGACGGTAAAACAAATGAATATCTGTGTTTGAATGGACTGAAGGAACATTTCCACAATTTGAGGACAGTTTGGATTTAACTTAATGATGAGTACAGAGAAAACAAAGCAAATGAAACAAAAAGTTTACTAACTTTAGGGGACATGAAAAGTTGGGCAACACAAGAAAAGCAAATGCTGCATAAGAAACGATTCAGTTTAAAATAGCCGTGTATAGCTCTAATAATGCAATGTTGTATGTTGATCTAACAAAAGCTATAACATAAAAATGATGAAAGGTTCAATGGAGGGGAATTATGACTATAGGTAACAGGAATAGGAGTGAGAAAAAAACTAAATCCTAATTTTCCAAAGAGAGAAATCACTAAATAATACCTAAAACTAAAAAAATCAAGAAGTGTCCGCATCAGCACCCTGTTTAGAGGTGCAGATTTAGACACCAAAGCCGACAGCAAAAGAGAGTTAAAAGTGGTTACAAGACTCTAAGAGTTGGTATGGCATCCTAGAGGGATTTGGGGGGGGGGGCAATAATTCTAGTGCGATTATTTGACGCTTCAACTGACATTCATGTATAACTGATGAAAATCAAAACAAAATTTAAAAAACAAAAAGAAGAAATTGAGTGTGTGGCTGTGTCTTAGGAGAAGGTGGAGATAGGGACATATTTTAATGTGCTTTCTCTATGAAAAGAATCTTAAGAAACAAACAATATCAAAGTGATTGAACTAAATATTCCTTTTGATTACTCTGATACGTGTGCATCAACTCACTATGGGAAATCCATACTTTCTTTTTACTAGAGTAATAAAATAGTACAATCTCCCTCAGAAGCCTAAAAGAAAAAAAAAAAACAAGCCACCCATTCAGCTAAGGAAAGCAGAAGCTTAGTTTAGTCCTTTGAGAAGGACTAAACTACGGCAGGACAGCTTCCTGAACACTGCTGAACAGGGCATCAAATTACAAAGAGGGAAAACCTAAAGGTCTATGGAATAATAGAGTGCAGCCAGAAGAAACTTAAAGGGAAAGGAGGAAAATACTTGACAGAATAATGGCAGCCAGTGCCAGGAGCAAGTCCCCTTACAGAGGAGTCAAGTTACAGAATTTCCCTGACTTCAGAACTGGAAGTAGATTTTCCCCCTTTCAGGAATGGTGAATCATATCAGAAGACACTCCTCAGTCAGTCTGACGAAACATTTGTCAAACGCTGAGTAATCTTTAAGTCCTTAAGAAATGTCAATTCTGCCACAATATGAACAATAAGAATCTTTTTGAAGACAGGAAAATAGCCTGTTTTCTCAAATGAATGTCATGACAAGGGTCACATTGGTCTACTCTGGGTAGATCACATGACTATCATTCAGTGTCTACTGGAGTGTATCTTTCCACAATTATTGCAGAATTTCCTGCTACTGTAACTTGAGCTAGAATAACCCATTAATTACCAAGACAAATTTGTTTCTGCAACAGAGTCGATTAAATTCAGGCTTGAGTGGATTGTTTAGGATCTTCTCTTTTGGCTTTTCCTGCTGTCCATATTCTGGGCATTCTGGTACTTATCAGTCCCTCCACTAGGGCGTTAGGAGAGAAAATGATGGAGAGACATTCAACAGTTTATTCTTCTATTCTCTAACAGGTCCGCTCTCCAGTACTGGCTTTAATTGGATGTGAGGACAGCTTTTAGATTACATTTATCTGCATTCTCCCCACTCTCCTTATTTTGCAGATTCCTCCTTAGGCAATACAAATCCAATTTTAAAGAGGCGTTTTCTTGTTGTTTGTTTGTTTGTTTCCTAATTCTTTAATGAGGGTCCCAGAGTCTGACCTGTAGTTGGAACTCACAACTTCAGGCACGCATGAGAGTAGTAGGAGCCCCCACTGGTATTTTCTTTGAAAAAAGGCTCAAAGACTTCATGGAAGAGATCACTATGAAGTTGGGACTATTAGTTGGTTGCCGCCCACAATCCCTCTGCCTCTCTCCATCAAAAAGACAAAAAGGTAACCAGGAAATAATGGCTTCTCCTTAACTGTGGAGGAGCTGTTCAAATGGAAAAGAAATTTACCCTGAAGAGGATGTCTGGGCAAAGTAGCCTAGGCTACCCTAGAGACGGAAGGAGAAAGCTCTATGGAGGCGCCTTCCGGGAAATACTGCCAGGGGAGAGGGTGGAGGGGTATACGAAGAGCTGAAATCAGAACAGCTGCTGGCTAACTGCTGGGGTAGTCTTTTCCCTGCCTGCAAATGTGGAAGGTGTTGGGGGGGGCAGCCCCTGGGGAGATGTCAGGACACTCAGAGGACAGACAGCCAGTGTCTCCCAGCAGAGGGAAGGGGGTGACCATCTCTCCTGACTGTAGCTGTGTTTGGTGATTCTTCTGTCTGGGAAAGTCGAGGAAACCAAAGAGTGAATCAGTCATGCTTCCTGTTTTCAAGGAGCTTTTAGCCTACCACCAACAGTTTTACTAAAACTATATATTTTTTTAAATAAATACTTTACATACCACATACCAAAATCATTTCCAGATGGATTAGAGAGCATGTGTAAAACTGGAAGAAAATAGAATTGAATAGTTAATACAAATTTGCAGGAGGAAGGGATTTCGTTTTTGTTTTTCTTTTTTTTTTTAAGCAGTTTTTGAGATTTTTAAAATTTATTTATTTATTTTTGGCTGCGTTGGGTCTTCGTTGCTGCATGCGGGCTTTCTCTAGTTGTAGTGAGCGGGGCCTACTCTTCGTTACAGTGCACGGGCTTCTCATTGTGGTGGCTTCTCTTGTTGCGGAGCACTGGCTCTAGGCGTGTGGGCTTCAGGAGTTGTGGCACGCTGGCTCAGTAGTTGTGGCTCGTGGGCTCTAGAGTGCAGGCTCAGTAGTTGTGGCGCACGGGCTTAGTTGCTCCGCAGCATGTGGGGTCTTCCCAGACCAGGGCTTGAACCCGTGTCCCCTGCGTTGGCAGGTGGATTCTTAACCACTGCGCCACCAGGGAAGTCCCTGAAAGGGATTTCTAAGCTCTTATAAAAGCAGTGAAAAAATGTATAAAGGAGATTGCCAGATTTAATTATATAACAATGATAACTTCTGGGGCTTCCCTAGTGGCGCAGTGGTTGAGAGTCCGCCTGCCGATGCAGGGGACACGGGTTTGTGCCCCGGTCCGGGAAGATCCCACATGCCGCGGAGAGGCTGGGCCCGTGAGCCATGGCCGCTGAGCCTGCGCGTCCAGAGCCTGTGCTCCACAACAGGAGAGGCCACAACAGTGAGAGGCCCACGTAGAGCAAAATAAAAAAAAAAAGAAATTATAACTTCTGGATATTAAAATACGAATAAATAAAATATGGACAATGGGCTGAGAAAAATATTTAGCCAAAATGTGACTAAAAAAAAAGGTTAATGTTCTTTCTATAAAGAACACCTACAAATAAAAATGAAAAATCGGGCTTCCCTGGTGGCGCAGTGGTTGAGAGTCCGCCGCCGATTCAGGGGACACGGGTTTGTGCCCTGGTCCGGGAAGATCCCACATGGCGCGGAGCGGCTGGGCCCGTGAGCCATGGCTGCTGAGCCTGCACGTCCGGAGCCTATGCTCCGCAACGGGAGAGGCCACAACAGTAGGAGGCCCACGTACCGCAAAAAGAAAAAAGAAAAAAACAGAAAACTCATCATGCCCTAATAAAGAAATGGAAAAAAAAATCTTGAAAAGTCAATTCACAATAAAGAAAACACATTTAAGAGACAAATACAGTTTCAGACTCCCATTGTAACTAATCTTTAAGAAACTACCACTTATCCAGTTTTAGTGTATCAAAGAATATCCACAAGTATCTGAAAAGGTTATAAACAGGAAAATGTTATCTCACAAGTACTAAGAACTGCAAAATAAAAATACGGTGTCTTAAAAGTACATACATGCACAAAATTCTTAATGCTAATGAAGTTGTGGTAAAACAGGATCTTCCATACACTGCTGGTGACACTACAGAATAC
This sequence comes from Lipotes vexillifer, assembly GCF_000442215.2. Lineage (NCBI taxonomy): Eukaryota > Metazoa > Chordata > Mammalia > Artiodactyla > Lipotidae > Lipotes > Lipotes vexillifer. The sequence continues at coordinate 4,810,733 of NW_006790942.1, read as the reverse complement.
AATTTTTTGGAAAGCAGTTGCAGTTTGGCAACGTATATCAAGATTCTCAAAAACATTTATATTCACTGACTCAAAAATTATATCTCTGGAAATCCATCTTAGAAAATACTACAAAATAAGCATTCTAATTAACAGAATGTTCACTAAGGGTCATTTATTCTGGAGAAAAATTCAAAACAAGGTAAATGTCCAGAATGACTAAATAAAGTACAATACACAGTTGATTTAAAATATTATGATGGTGGTAATAACATAGAAATACCTGTACTACATTGTTAACTGAACAGGGCAGAATCCAAAACTTTGTATCAGTTTGATTATTACCTTTTTTAAATAAACACGTTTTTCTTAAAACATACAGAGAAAAAGACTGAAAGCAAAGTTTTGTTTGTCTGGGGCTGGCTGTCTGGGGGACTGTGGATGTCTCCTTTAGTTCATTCTTTTTTAAAACTTCTCTTTTTTTCCAATTTCTAAAAGTTCTTTATAATATAAGCATTTATTTAAAAATGAATAGTCACAAAAATCACTTGCATTTCTATAGATTAACAGTGAACAACCTGAAAAGGAAATGAAGAAAACTCCATTTATAATACAGCAAAAAGAACAAAATACTTAGGAATAAATCTAGCCAAGTATGTGGAAGACTTGTGCACTGAAAACTACAGAACATTGCTGAAAGAAATTAAAGAAGACACAGATAAATGGAAAGACATCTCATGTTCATGGATTGGAAAATTTTAATATTGCTAAGAATGTCCATACTACTCAAAGTGATCTACAAATTCAACACAATCCCTATCAAAATCCAGATGGCAATTTTTCAGAAATAGAAAAGTTCATCCTAAAACTCATATGGCATTTCAAGGGACTCCTAATAACCAAAACAATTTTGGAGAAGAACAAATTTGAAAGCCTCACACTTCCTGTTTCAAAACATATTACAAAGCCACAGTAAGCAAAACAGCGTGGTACTAGCATAAAGATACATAGACCAATGGAATAGAATAGAGAGCCCAGAAATAAACCCTCACTTATATGGTCAAATGATTTTCGACAAGGGTGCCAAGGCCACTCAAGGGGAGAGGACAGTCTCTTGAACACATGGTTCTGGGAAAACTGGATATCCTCATGCAAAAGAATGACATTGGACCCTTATCTTATACTATACACAAAAATTAACTCAAAATGGATTAAAGATCTTGGGACATCCCTGGTGGTCCAGTAGTTAAGAATCTGCGCTCCCAATGCAGAGGGCCCGAGTTCAATCCCTGGTCAGGGAACTAGATCCCGCGTGCCACAACTAAAAGAGCCCACATGCTGCAACTAAAAGAGCCCGCACGGGGCAACGAAGATCCCACGTGCCACAACTAATACCCAGCACAACCAAATAAATAAATTAAATAAATAAATATTTTAAATAATGGATTAAAGATCTAAACCTAAGACCTAAAACTATAAAATTCCTAGGAGAAAACCTTCATGATATTGGACTTGGCAATAATTTCTTGGATATGACACTAAAGGCACAGGCAACAAAAGCAAAAGTGAACGAATGGGACTACATCAAACTTTAAGACATCTGCACATGAAAGGAAACAAAGTGAAAAGGCAACCTAGGGAATGAGAGAAAATATTTGCAAATCATATATCTGATAACGGGTTAATATCCAGAATATACAATAAACTCCTCCAATTCAACAACTAAAATTAAATTCCTTGAATTTAAAATGGGCAAAGGAATTAAGTAGACATTTCCACCAGCGAAGATATACAAAGCATATGAAAAGATGCTCAGCATCACTAATCATCACAGAAATGCAAATCAAAACCAAAATGAGACATCACCTAACAGCCATTAGCATGACTACTATCCAAAAAACCCGAAATATCAAGTGTTAAGGATGTGGAGAAATTGGAACGCTTGTGCACTATTGGTGGGACAGTAAAATTATGCAGCCTCTATTGAGTATTGAAACAGTATAGAGGTTCCTCAAATAACTTAAAAAGGAACTATCATGTGATCCAGCAGTCCCACTTTTAATATATATCCCAAAGAACTGAAAGACAAACAGTGGTCATTCAGACACGAGTATTTGGCAGACATTTCCTCGGGAATGAATGAAGTGAGCCCATCAACAAGGAAAACAATTAGTAACCAATTATCAATGATAAAAATTTGGGCTTTAAGCAAAACTTAGAACTTTGGAAAACTTGTATCTGCCACCATGAACTTCACAGCGTCCCAATACGTAACAACTTTTCTTACAAGATAAGTAATGATGTTAATAGATGTGATTTTTTAATATTATATAATGAAATATGTCAATATTTAGATGTCTGTAAGTCAGTGAATCAATATTTTCCAAATGACCAATACACAATGTTGCAAAATTATGCATGAATAAAGGTAAAAGATCTATTCAAGTTACAAGAGACCAATATTTTTTAATGTAAGAGAGTACAAAAAAGTCACTGATACGGTTTCAGACTCCCATTGTAACTAATCTTTAAGAAACTACCACTTATCCAGTTTTAGTGTATCAAAGAATATCCACGAGTATCTGAAAAGGTTATTAAAATCCTCCTTTTAGCAACTACATATATGTGCTTCAACCAAACAACATATTGTGACAGATGGAACGCAGAAGCAGGTATGAAAATTGAGCTTTCTTCCTCTATTAAGCCCGACTTAAAGAGATTTGCAAAAATGTAGAAACAATGACATTTTTCTCACTAAGCTTTTTTTGTTGTGGAAAATATCCTTATTTTTCATAAAAATATGTTAGAAATTAATAAATCTGTGATTATTTTTAAATAAGTGAATGTTTTTAAATTTCCCAATTTTTGTCTCTATTATAGCAAATATCAGTAGATATAAGCCACAAAAGCTCTTTGGGGTCTTCAATAATTTTTAAGCATATAAAGAGTTCCTAATACCAAAAAGTTTGAGAATCACTGTTCTAGAAAATTGTAAATTGCCAAAACTGACTCCAGAAAAGGGAGATCAAGGCAAATCAATTACCACAGAGAGAATTAAAGGTTATAGTTACCTCTCAATAAAACACACATTCTACCAAATCTTTAAGGCACCCATAACCACACTACTCCATACACTTTTCTAGGGCATGAAGGAAAAGCTTCCAAATTTGTTTCTTTGGCACCAGTATATCAATATGCACACACACACACACACACACACACACACACACACAGATCTTACAATCTCATTTGTAATATGCTTTGTGAAGAGCAAAGCATTATTCCAGGAATGCAAAAATGGCTCAATATTAAGACATCTATTCACCACATTAGTAGACCAAAAGACAAAAATCATATGAACACCTGTTGAGTTGTTGAAAAGGCATGTGATAATATTCTAAATTCATTCCAAAAGGAAATCATAAAATTACTAAAAGAAACCATGGGATAATTTTTTTTAAAATAATCACAGAATGTGGAAGGTCTTGCTTAGCAATCAGTTTCTTGATGAGTCCCAATCCAGTGGGGTATAAACATGGAAAAGTTTTAATTTATCTTCGAGCTAATGGTTTCAATGGCATTGTTCAAATCATCTCTTCCCATCCCTTAATACAAATCTAAAAAGGAGTCTGTGATTTTCTGGTAACTTCAAGTTACTAAAACTCATTCCTGTTCAGTTTAAAACTCTAAACTGATCCAAATTCTAACCTTTCCCCTCCACTGTTACCAGTTAGACTTGGGCTTGAGTAAGGAGACCATAAAATTTATAATCCAAATTGGGGCACTCTTGAGTGAAAGTTGGCACTAATAATAATAATACCTTGGTCATGTACTGAAGCTGTTCTGGCCAAATCAGATGAATGGCCACCCTGGGTCAAAGGACTTGAAATGGGAAGAGGGGACCCTCATCTGCTATTTCAAGCCTCCTCCCCTGTGGATTCTGAATCCAGCTCCTCCCGTGCTGGGGAGCAGGAAGGAGAGACAGGAGAGGCCAAAGCCATCTTGCGTGTCTGGCAATATGTTGATGGTGGAGGTATCTCCTCAGATCTGTTTGCTTCCAGGAAAGAGGCTTTCAAAGCTGGAAGATCACGGAGTTCAACACCCTCCTTTCACAAACAAGAAGACTGAGGCTCATGCAGATGAAAAGACACTCTCGAGGTGGCACACCCAGTAAGTGGGCTTACGCACATGCTCACAACCCCTGTCCAGTGTCCCCTCTGCTTCTCTTAGATGTGCCATCAGAGCCAGGACCAGGGTGAGGCCTTGGGACGTGCTCACCCCAAAAAACTCAGTAACTGAGAAAAACCATATCGCAATGCCATGCTTTTTAAAAAGCAAAATAATCCATGACAAACAGAGTATCCCAATTTTAAACAAAGCATTAGTATTACTGACTTGTCCTTCCACCTTGGGCTTTAACATCTATAGTACACGTGGCTTTAGAGATCTAACACTCATCTCAGAGTGAACTTGTCTCTAACAGAGCTGTCTCCATCAGCACAGAGATCAGCTTCCAGGGATGTCTGAGGCAGTGGCTTCGATACAGCGTCCTGTCCGCAGCTGCGGGCAGGAGAGCCTGCTGCATCCCGGGGCTCAGCCTCAGGTCCCGCCTGGGGAATTGCTCCTGTCGCGGGCTCTCCGGGGGTGGTTCTCCCGCCGTGCTACGCGTTCTCCTACTACATTTTAACCTTCCCAACGTGATGCAGCAGTGGTTTCAGTAGCTTGGAAACCAGGAGCCTGGACTGATGCGCCCTCGCGGAGGCCCTCCCCAACCCTGAAGCCTCTGCCCCACAGTTGTGCTCCACCCACTCCTCCTGTGTTGTTTTCCTCAAAGAAGCGATTACTGTGCGAAATTCTGGTTGGTTTTGCAGCAAGGCCTGTGTCTCTTCCGCTAAAATGCATGTTGCCTGAGGTGGGAATGAAGTGCCTCATTTCCCGTTGTATTCCCAGTGTCTGGAACTCAGCAGGGACACAGCAGTCAGCCCATGAGTTATCTGTGTAAGGAGTAGCCCTGGCCTGTGATTTTCTTTGTTGGTGGTGGTCTTTGTCTGGTTTTGGTATCAGGGTGATGGGAGCTTCACAGAATGTCTTTGGGAGTGTTCCATCATCTTCAATCTTTTGGAAGAGTTTGAGAAGGACCGGTCTAAGTTCTTCCTTCTCTGTTTGGTAAAATTCGGCTGTGAAGCCATCTGGTCCTGGACTTTTGCCTGTAAGGAGTTTTTTAAATTACAGATTCTATTGTACTTGCAGTGATCAGTCTGTCCAAAGGAATAGCCCTAAGAAAAGAAGAAAAAAAAGACAGAAAGAAAAAAAGTCGCTACTTTAAGTGGGTTTCAAATGACCAAGAGCTTATCAGTGGAGAATTAAGATCTCTCCAATTGCAATTATGAATTCGGCTCTAAAGGAACTTGAAAGGAGGTACGGCAGCTCCTCTACGGTGAGCTGTCTCAGCCGACAATGACCTCTACGGTGACCTCCTCAGCCGACAATGTCAGAGGCACCACTGGAGACAAGCTCATCAGGCGGCTCTGAGCTCAGGATTAAGAGGAAGAGAAGCCACCGTGCTGTTGGCAGGGAAGCAACGTTTCTCAAAGGCAACAAGAAGGAACCCTGGAGGACAGGGCTCTCTTACACACCAGCTCGTAATTCCACACCCCCTGTGACCACGTGCGCAAAGCAGTTCAGAGCTGGCTAATCACATATCGCATCAGGTCGCCCTTTGGGGACCCCCGATGACCATTTTCATCTGATTTCACCAGTATAAAGATGTTGTGTATTCACAATGTTGTACTTATCTATTGCTGAACAGAAAGTTACCGCACAGTGTGCAGATGAAAACAACCCACAGTTACGACCTCGTTTCCTGTGTGTCAGGAATCCAGGAGGGCTCAGGAGGGTCCCCCGTTCAGGGTCCCTTGTGAAGGCTGCACTCAAGGTGTGGGCTCCTCCAGGGAGAGATTGGCTCCCAAAGCCCACGGTTGTTGGTAGCATCTCGGTTCTTTGGGGCTGGCGCACCACGAGCCTCAGTTCCTTGCTGGCCACGGGCCACAGGCTGCCCTCGCTCCTTGCACGTGGGCCTCTCCATCCCACAGCTTCAATGTGGCAGCCACTCCACCAAAGCTGCAAGCGGGGGGCGGGCCGGCAGGGCAGGGGTCAGCATCTCAGTTAATCTATTCGTGGAAGTGACAGCCCAGCGCTTTCCCTGAATTCTAGTCTTTAGAAGCAAGTCCGAGGTTCCCACAATCAAGAAGAGGGCATGAATCACCAGGACAGGAATCACAGGTGGCGGAGGCACGGGGTCACATTTGAGGGTGTCCACCACACAGGAGCAGCGCGGCAGAATTCGTGTGTGGTGAAGACCAGGGGCTCCGAACTTTTCACGAAGGACGGCAAGTGGTAGAAATCTTTTCTAAAACTTGTACGAATTGTACGAATTCTATATAACGTGGGAAGCCCAAGTCCGGGAAAATGTGGCTGATAGATAAATACAGCCCCGGCTCCCCTGCGTGACGTCAGAATCAAAAAGTGTGGCCGCGGAAATCCTCTGCAGCTTACCTGTGAAAGCTAGGAAACGGCATGTGTAATTCCTTAGGCTGTATATTTCAAGGAACCTTAGAATCTCTAGGCCCGCAGGCCCGGGAATAGGAGGATTACAGCGGGGGAGGAGGGTACTAGGAGGCTCCACCCCTACAGAGAATTTCGGGAGCCCGTCAGTTAAACATGATTGAAAAGTACCACTCCCCATGCATGCTGCATATGAATCATTCTCAGTGAAAAGATCTTCCTGCGTCCCTGGTTCTGTTCAATTGCTCACTTTAATGAACAAAGAGTTAAGTTGACTGTGAGTCTATGGAACTCCAAACTCAGATTGAAAGAGTTAAGAAATGGGGATTCTATGGATAAAGAAGATGTGGTACATATATACAATGGAATATTACTCATCCATAGAAAAGAACGAAATAATGCCATTTGCAGCAACATGGATACGACTAGAGATTATCATACTAAGTGAAGTAAGTCAGAACGAGAAAGACAAATACCATATGATATCACTTACATGTGGAATCTAACAAAATGAACTTATTTACAAAACAGAAATAGAGTCACAGATAGAACTCTAGAAAACAAACTTATAGTTACCAGGGGGACAGCAGGGGATGGGGTGGGGAGGGATAAATTGGCAGATTGGGATTGACATATACACACTACTATATAAAAAATAGATAACTAGTAAGGACCTACTGTACAGCACAGGGAACTCTACTCAGTACTCTGTAATGGCCTATATGGGAAAAGCATCTAAAAAAGCGTGGATACATGTATATGTATAACTGATTCACTTTGCCGTACACCTGAAACTAACACAACATTGTAAATCAACTATACTCCAATAAAATTTTTTTTTTAAAAAAATGGGGATTCTACCTTAAAATGAACACATATTAGTAGCTTAGTGAAATTTCTGATCCCAACTAAAGTGAAATCTATAAAGCCCTTCTATGTCATTTTATTTAACATAAAAGGCTTTTAACCTCTCAGATATACTAATGCTACTAGTGATAAAGATTAGACCTAACATATACTGAGAAATAGTCTAGCATAGTGGCCAAGATGCAGGCTCTGGGGTTCAAACACTGGCTTTTCCTGTGACCTTCCTGTCACCTGAGCTCAGCTTCCTCATAGATACAAAATATGAATCCAAGGTTGACGCGAGGATCAAACAGTTTGAGGTTAACACAGGTAGTCCATTTGCAACGGTGCTGGCTACTATCCTGTGCTCTAATCCTCACCTGTAACCCTAGGAAAGCCAAGGACCTGCCTCTACATTTCACCCCCTTAGCATACGGCATGGGTGGGCACGAGAGAAAGTTCTTATTCTTTTTCTTTCTGGCTTTTATTCTGAAAGTTCACACTGATGAGTTTTCCCATCAATTTTATTTAGATCAAAAATTATACAAAAAAATAGTGTCTAAGCAGACTCATTTGACAATCTGTCTTTAGCATTTTCTTCATACACATATACATGGGTACCATGAATTGAGTCACTTTTAACTGCTGTTAATTTCCTTTTGGAAGTGTAATAGTTTGATGACACTGTCATTGCAGCGAAAGACCAGTAGATGGCTGTCCACAGAAAGACACAAATACCTGCAGTAAAAGGCTTTACAAGACACTTTTCAAAGAACTACAAAAATTAGTGAAGGAAGGATATGGATACACATATTGAAAACAAAGACTTTGTAATGGTCTGAAGAATAATTCTTAAACAGACGTGTGGTTCCCAAGGGGAAGGGGGAGTGGGGAAGGAAAAGACTGGGAGTTTGGGGTGAGCAGATGCAAACTATGATATGCAGGATGGATAAACAACAAGGTCCTACCGTACAGCACAGGGAACTATAATCAATATCCTGTGATAAACCATAGTGGAAAAGAATATGAAAAAGAATACATATATTCTGAATCACTTTGCTGTCCAGCAGAAACTAACACAACATTGTAAATCAACTGTACTTAAATAAAAATTTTTTAAAGAATCTTTTTAAATTTTGAAATGAGACGGAAATTTTATTCTATTTTTCACACTGAAGTCTTCATTGCACTGCTGGAAGAAGTACCTATTGGGGCATAACCTTCCCAGAGGGCGATTTACTTAATACCAAAGTATTTAAAATATGCTTATTCTTTGATGAAGCCACCAAAGAATAAGTGTATCTAGTCATTGATCTAAGGCATTAAGGCTGAGTTGAAAGATGTGTCTACAGCAGTGGTTCTCATCTGGGGGTGGTCTTGCCCCACAGGGGATATTTGACAATGTCTAGGGACAAGTTTGTCACAACTGAAGGGGAGGGACTGGTACAGGCATCTAGTGGGCAGAGGCCAGGATACCGCTAAACATCCTACAATGCATAGGAAAGACTCATGTGTCCCCAAACATCAACTGTGCTGAGACTGAGAAATCCTGGTCTAGAAGCATGTACCTCATGGTACTGTTTGTAAGAGGTGAAGTGGGGAAAACACCTTAAGTGTCTAAAAACGGAGACTAGCTCAATAAACCATGAATGACCCATCCATACGGTACAGTCATTAAAAGGAATGCTGCAGAAGCATATTTATTGTGCAAAATATTCTGTGGATAAAGCCTACCAAACTGTATATACAGTATAAGCTCACATTTTAAAGGAATATGTATATATCTGAAAGTGTCACCAGGTGGTCTATCTCTAAATGTGGGGTTCTGCATTTTATTCTTCTTTTGTGCTTATTGTTAATTTTTCTCCAATGAATATCTCACATCTAATGTTAGAATATTACATTTTTAATTGAAATCTGGGGACTACTGCAGTTGATAACTCTCAAGAGGAAAATATGACAAAATGTTTGAAACGAAATCTTATCTAAACTTCAAAATAGTGATCTTCTCATTGCATTTGTCTAATATCTCAACCAGCTGTTTCCTTAGTGCTAGTCACATCAATCATTTTTCCCATAAATGCTGGGCCATATCTTGCCTTTTACTATGCTGAAGTTCTTTTTCTATAATCAGGAAACCTAAGAATAGATGCACCAGATTTGTTATTGAAAAAAACCCACAAATGTGCTTCTCAAGCACTCCACCATTGAGTTTCTGGCTGTCTTTTGAGCACTGGTAAAACTTGAATGCTACTCAAGTAAGCTTTCTCTGAAGATTCGTACTCGGTATTAATGCAGTGGTGGTTGGTCACCGCCCAGGGAGCTTGGGCAACTGCATTTTTGTCTGTTTGTGGCTGGTAGCCATGCCAAGACGTGAAAGCCCTAAGTTTTGAAGTCTCATTGAGGTTACAACTAGTAAAACAAGAATGCTGTTTTTCGGAATTTCTGCTACAAATTCTACTAATGAAGTATTTACAGCCAATGCATGACATTTTAAAATAACTGAACTGGAAAATATCCAAATTTTGACATTTAAGTTTTTTTTGTGTGTGTTTTTTTTTTTGCGGTACGCTGGCCTCTCACTGCTGTGGCCTCTCCCGTTGCGGAGCACAGGCTCCGGACGCGCAGGCTCAGCGGCCATGGCTCACGGGCCCAGCCGCTCCGCGGCATGTGGGATCTTCCCGGACCGGGGCACGAACCCGTGTCCCCTGCATCGGCAGGCGGACTCTCAACCACTGGGCCACCAGGGAAGCCCTAAGTTATTTGTTAAATGGAAGCAAAATCTAGTAGATATTCTTTGTGAGCCGAAGAAAGCCAGGTATTAGCTGTGCCTGATCATCACCAAACAAGTAAGTCAACGGTATTATTTGATGTACGTTTTAAGTATAATTCCTCTCCAAGGAACAGAAGTGAAAGGCTCAAGAAAGGCCCCTAATTGGAGGGGTCAGATCTGTGGCGCTGAACAAATAACTCTTCTGCCCTCAGGTTCCCCTGTAAAACCATACGACGTTATTTACTCTTGCTTCTGCCCCGTATCAAAGCCCAACTCACCTATTTCGTCCCACGTAACCACTCCGTCATCTTTAAGGATATGTGTCCTCATCTCTCCTGGCCACCCAGGTCAGCTGCCCGCTCTCGGTCTGTCCACTGTACTTTGTCCTAGTATTAAGGAGTATTAGGGCGGTCCTCAAGGGTCTCATCCAACATCACTCTATCCGGAGATAACACGCTTTCGAATTAGGTGGAGAGCCGGGGTCTCCAGGCGGGGCCTGGGTGGCACGACACACCCCGGGGCAGGCGCGGCAGCCCGGCGTGTTCGCCCTCGCGTCCTGAGAGGGGGAAGAACCACGCTCAGGTGCTTCTCAGAAACCGACCGCACATGCCTCTGCCGGTCTGGGAAGCCAGAAGATGAAATACCGCGAAGGAATGTTCCAGGTTATGAAAAATAACTGCTAGTTTAAAGAATAAAAACTGACCCAGGTTATCAGTCATTTCCCCTAATATCCACGTGAGTTAACTCAGAAGAGTTACCCGTTTGTTTAGAGCACGAGTGATTCGGTTTGTACGGGAAGAAGCTTTGCAGGGTAGACGCCACAAGCACAGGAGTCGTTCTGACTCCGCAGAAGCCGGCGGTCGGCGCACCAGGACGGAGGAGTTTGTGGAGTTTTAGGTCAGGTCGCAGTCTCCCCATCATCCCCGCCAGGTGCCCTGAGGACCGCGGCGGCGCCTCACCCGACGGCGCTCTGACTCTGCCGGGCCGACAGGGGGCGCGCGCGGCCGCACCTGGCCGCCCCTCTGCTCGCGCCGCCGCCTTAGAGCCCGCCACGCGATTCCTCTTCCGGGGCAGCGCGGAGGGGCGTGCGGGACCCGGATGCAGACGCGAGCGCGGCTATATAAGGGCCCGGCAGGCCGCACGCGTGCCTCTTGGAGGAAGACGCGGTAGCAGCTGTCGCGGAGTTTCGGACTTCCCGCTGCGGCCCCCGCTCCTGACTCACCGCTGTTCGCTCTCGCGGAGGAACAAGTCGGTCAGGAAGCCGCACCGCAGCCATGGTGAGTCGGGGGCGTCCCGGTCGGGTCTCGGGGGTTGGGTGCGGGGGGTGCCGGGCTGGCGGGAGGAGACGGGACTCGCTTGTCCGGGGAACGAGGCTGGTGAGCGCGCTCGTCCCCGGGAGGTGATACGCTGTCTCCGAGGTGCCTCTTTATCTTCACACTTGTGGGACAACAGGCTTTTAAAGACACCGGAAAGACTCCCGTGGAGCCCGAGGTGGCGATCCACCGGATTCGGATCACTCTCACCAGCCGCAACGTGAAGTCGCTGGAGAAGGGTCAGTGCTGTGGCTCCGGGGGCGGCGGGGGACGGGCTCGGGCGGGAGCAGCGGCGAGCTGGGCTTGTGAGGCCCGAGGAGGCCGAGCAAGGACGGCCGCTCGGCGTGGACCGCGCCCTCCCCCCGCCGCTGGCGATGAGGAGATGCTTACTGGGTTGAGTTGCGGTGATAGTCGCGTACGCTATTCTGAGCCGGCGGCCTTGGGGGCCGGTGAGGCCGCCCCTGTCGTGAGCGAGGGCCCAGACGCTTTTCCCCGCTTGTAGTGTGTGCCGACCTGATCAGAGGCGCGAAGGAGAAGAATCTCAAGGTGAAGGGGCCGGTGCGGATGCCCACCAAGGTGAGAGCCTTGGCGTTCCGGGGCGCGGGGGGCCGCCGGGCGGCTTCGGGCCTAGCGCGCAGCCCTGCTCTTCGGAGCGCCCCGCCGGGAGGTTGCGGAGCGCGGCGCTCTCGCAGCCTGGGTGCCTGGTGTCCTCTGTCTTCCGCTGCAGACCCTGAGAATAACGACGAGGAAAACCCCCTGCGGGGAAGGTTCTAAGACTTGGGACCGTTTCCAGATGAGGATACACAAGCGCCTCATTGACCTGCACAGCCCTTCTGAGATCGTTAAGCAGATCACTTCCATCAGCATTGAGCCCGGAGTCGAGGTGGAAGTCACCATTGCAGATGCTTGAGCCAGCGGCTCTAATAAATTGATAATCGGCCGTTAAGCTTCGTGGGCTCTCATTCCTGACCCTGACGGGCCTTAGGGAGGGAGTCGTACTCCGGAATTCGTTGCACCTTGTAAGCAGGGTGACGAGAAGTAGGTGGGTAGCCTGGGTTCCGCTCTTC
>NW_006790942.1:4792835-4798164 GCF_000442215.2 Lipotes vexillifer | reverse complement strand
CTCTTCCTCGTTGCATCTTGCAGGGCCCACTGAGTCAGTTTGCACGTGACGTTTGAACGCTGAACTGCATTAGCTACAGAACGTGTGAGACCTTGCGTTGGAGGTGAGTACGCACAGCTCTGGCCGCCTGTGGGAGCCCTTCCCAGGAACACGTGTCCGCGTTCTACTCTGGAAGACCTGACTTGATAGATAACGGGGTACTGTCAAGTTTCTGGGGCGATTCTCACGTGTACAGCCATAGTTAAGAGCCTGATGCACTAGAGGGCAGGTAGCTCGAGAAACCTTAGGTTTCCAGCCCCGGCTCTGCCAGGTGGTCATGGCTCCTTTTAAACTTGGCAAATTTTGAAATGTTTTTGAAACTTTGTTAATTTTATAGACGCCAGTGCCTTGATATTTTAGATTAGAAGAGAAACGGTCCCAGTGCTTAGATTAACGTTAGGTTACATCCGTAGACGAGCTTTACATAATCTCCCTGGAATTACCTTTCACTGAATGTATGTAGGTCGTTCAGTAGGAGGCTACATTAATGTGTAGTTTGCACATAGATATTAGCTTCATAAATTTACGTCAGCCTTAGGCCCGAAAAGCACATCACATAGGTCACGTTCCATTTATTCAGGCCCCCACTGGCACAGTAGCGGATGACACTGCTTAACTACTGGGCTCTGCTTACGTGTTACATCTTCTTGAATGTTCCCATTGTGTAGACATAGGAACTGGTTTTGAGGTTAAGCTTGCCCGGCGTCCTAGGCTTAATAGCATAGCTGAAATTTCAGTGGGCCCATGGGTTGAGAATCCATCTTGATGTCCCATCAAAAGTATTAAATTTTTGCTATTAGTTTATAATCCAATGGATTTGCTAAATACGTGTTTTTCTGTTAGAGAAAATTTCAAGAAGTATCTCTGACAAGTATATGAGCATTTTACAAATGATAAAATTCTCATCAGAAAATGTCCTCCCATTTGCTACTCTTAGTAGAATCACAGTAATGAGATTGCCGCCTTTCCTCTGGGCTGGGGTCTAGTCCACTTTGGACTGCCTTGTCCACTGGCTTCATTTACCATCTCTGCAGTGTTCAGATTTCTGTATACGTCCGGCTGTGTGCCAGGCACCAGTGCCTCAGCGCCCACAGACCCTCCTGTTCTGTTTTCTCTCCCAGTGCCTGGCCACCACGTGCCACACAGCCGCTCAGACATGGCACTTCTCATCCCTTAATCCTCCCCCTACTGTTCTTTCCAACATCCAGGCCCTTTTGATTCTAATTTTTTCTCTTAGCAGGTCTCCACAAAACATGGGATTTTGAAAAGGGATTTCAGTGGCGCAGAACCTGGAAAGAACTATGCTAAGGTTGACCATTTGTAACAGCATTAAGCCAGATCATCAACTTTTATTAAACTAATTAGCTTGGGGAAACAGGAAGAATTGAAGGTTTCATTGTAACTGTTCTATAGACATTGGGCTGCAAAGACTTCAATAAGAGTTAGGAGGAGTCTGGTTCGGTTCCTGAGGCCAGCGGCGATCCATTCTCCTTTCCTAGAGAAGCTGGTGTTCTCAGTTTAACTCTAGAAGTTGGGAAGAAAATAATCAGCCTGGTAGCGAAACTACTAACTTGTCCTCTAGCCCAATTTTCAGGATTCTTTGCACTAGAAGAGCAAAGAGAGCTGTTACGGTAGCGGTTAAGATCATTTTAAAATTCAAGTACCTGGTAATGTGTGGTCCCCAGATGGAAATTCCAACAAGCTTGTTTCAGTACTCTTAAGTGTATTGCAACTCAGTAGTCTTCGGAATATGTGATCAGTATCCTGAGAACTGCTTGTAAAAAGATCTCAGTTCTGTGAAAAACTAAGCCACTTACGGCTAAAGAGTAGATTATTGTGCAAAATATGCCATTATAAGTCAAAAGGTATCGAAAGAACAGCCTAAAGGCTTTCATACAGTTCTGGAGTTCAGCCGATGGCATACCAAAGTGACTGATGCTTCACAAATTGTAATTTATCACACTCAAATAGTTGGAGTTGTGTTTAAGCTGTAAGCAATACTTAGGGCCTGTGATGCAGCTGAAATACGGCACTTCAGATTTGGGGAACTGCTATTATCTTCAATCCCTTAAACACTCAAAATGCCTGCTTGGAAATAAAACCCCTACAGGGCCTTCAAGTGTTACTAGGAACAAACCAAAGTAAAGGTAGTTTACATGGTGGTGACGATACCAGTGATTCTGTGTCGTAGGCCGGCTTGTGTGGGTTAGGGAGGGAGAGGAAGGTTGAAAATGGGAGGCCTCTGCGGTCCTTACCTCATTGCCTTTAGGGTCACAGAGTACTTCTAGACACGGGGGCTACACAAAACGTGGCGGGAACGTAAGGCTCTGCGTTGCTAGATCAGATTTTTTCACCTGACATCCCTAAGTATGTATGTTCAGGATCTGGGATGTCAAGTGAATGGGCAGGAGTGTAGAATTCTTGGCCGTGCTGTCAAATCTGTTCCAGACTTAATTGCCTGGATATGTGGGCTTGATAAGATACCTCTTGGAGCCTCAGTTCGCATGTGCAAAATGAAGGTACTTGTGTCTATCTCAAGGGCATGTTGGGTGTTCCTTTGTCTCTCTGGGAGACATTTTCCAACAAAACCAAGACTGGTTTGCCAAGTGCCTAGATTTCTCCCTCGAGGACCTTGATTCCCACAGGGTATGTGGTACACTGCTGACCAGTGGTATTGGTCAGATTACTTACAAGGGCGTTTTGAGAATTGTACTTGAATCCCCAGGGGCTTGGCCTTTCTAACTGCATCCTTATTCACCAAAAAAGTGTCTAAGCTGCTCTAACTCTACCGGAGAACCTGGCAGAGCCAAAATTTCAACCTTTCGAAAGTAAGGAGCTAAGTTAGTTCTTAACTTCCTTCATTCTCTGAACAGTATATTTCACTTTCTTAGCAAATTAAACTTGCAGAATGAAAGAACTTGATCCTTCTGTACATTCTGTCCTGTAAAGTGCTTTTCTTTCTTTATATAGAACCCATCCCAAAAGGTATTCTTAGTATTCTATTCAGAACTTTTCACGTGAATATAGTGTATGTGATTTTTATCCATCTCCTCTTAGCTGTATAAAATCTATATCTCCTTTTAAAAATAACAAATGAGAATACTAAACATTCTGTAAATTATTTTTGTTTTTATGTATCTGGGAGATGTTTCTATATCTGCACATACCTCATTTCTTTAGTGAGTACTGCATTGTATGAGAGCACCTTAATTTAACTGGACTCTTCTTGATGGACTTAATAGACACTTCCTGCTCTTTTGCTATTAAAAGCACTTCAGTAAATATGCTTTTAGTATTTGTTCACTTGTACAACTATATAAGATACGTTCCTGGAAGTTGAATTTCTGAATTTTGATTGAATTGTAGATATTTATATATAGTGGCTGATATAAAAGAATTATAAAGTCATGTATTAAAGAAGATTTACTGTGGGTGTGTATATGAATGTTTTTCTAGGCTAGATAAAAGAAAATTTAAGGTACTATCAAATGGATGCCCTCAAATGACTGCCCATTTATGTTCCTGCCAGTAGTGGAAATGCAGTAATGTCCATCTGCTGGACAAAAAAAATCTCATTATTTTAGCTTTGCCCTCCATTTGTTTATTTTCTCTTTCTGAGGCTCCTGTTGATTGGATAACCCTTCTGGAGGTCCTGTGTGTCGCCCTCTTTCATATGCTCTTTTAGTCTTTTATTGTGTGGGACATTTCTTGGACCTGCTCATCTAGCACTTTCATTGATTGTTTTCATGTTGTCAATTTTTTTTTTAATTCCATTCTAGAAAATTTCAAATGTATGCAGAAATCGAGGGAATGATATAATGAACCCAGTCAGCTTTAAGAATTGTCAACTGATGCCAGTCTTATTTCATGTATAACTCCATCCTCTCCCCCAATCAACCCTCAAATTATTTTGAACTTAATCCCAGACATATTTTTGATGCACATTTATTTTTCAGTGTATTCACTTCAAAAACATAAGGACTCTCTCTTTTTTTTTTTTTTTTTTAATGGTTCAGTAGTGTTGAGTATATTCACATTGCTGGCAAAAGCTCTCCAGAACTTTTCCATCTTGCAAAACTGGAATTTTATACCCATTAAACAACTCCCCATTTTCCCCTCCCCCAGCCCTGACGACCACCATTCTAATTTTTGTGTTTCCTGCTTCATGTAAGGTACTTCATGTAAGTGGAATCCTGCATAATGTCCTTTAGGTTCATCCCTGTGCCATGAGATTTTTTTCTTTTTTAAGGCTAATAATTCTATTGTGCATATATATATATATATATATATATATATATACACACACACATACATACATACATACATACGTATACATACACCACATTTCTTTATCCATTTATCCCTCGATGGACACTTGGCTTGCTTCCACCTCTTGACTTGTGAATACTGCTGCAGTGAACACAGGAGTACTAATATCTTTTCAACATCCTTTCAGGTCTTCTGGATATATACCCAGGAGTGGGATTGCTGGATCATAGGGTATAACTGTATTTTTTTATTTTTTGAGGAACCTTAATGTTTTCCTTAGTAGCTGTACCATTTTACATTCCCACGAAGGGTTCCAATATCTCCACATTGTCATCAACACTTATTTTCTGGTTTTTATTTATTTTTTGTTTGTTTGTTTTTGTTTTTTTGGTTTTTGCGCTCCCGTTGCGGAGCACAGGCTCCTGACGCGCAGGCTCAGCGGCCATGGCTCACGGGCCCAGCCGCTCCGCGGCATGTGGGATCTTCCCAGACCGGGGCACGAACCCGTGTCCCCTGAATCGGCAGGCGGACTCTCAACCACTGCGCCACCAGGAAAGCCCTATCTGTGCTCTCTTTTAGCTCATCGACCACCTTTTATTATTTTGAATTATTTGGTAATTCATAGGTCTCTCCTCCTCAAGGGTTGGCTTCTGGAGATTTATTCTGATCAGTTGCTTGGGCTGTTTCCCTTTTCTTTGTATGCCGTGTAATCTTTTATTGGGAATTGGGCATTTGGAAAAGCAGCCACCTCTCCCAGTCTCTGGACTGGCCTCGTATGTGGGAGTCATCTCAGCTAGGGATTTGGGGGACCTTTCAAACCTTTTCTGGGGATTCTTCTCTGGGCTTTTGTGTATGATTTCCTAGTTAGACTTGCCGCTGTTTTCTTCTCAGGAGCCTGCAATCTCTTTTTTTTTTTTTTTTTCTTGCGTTATGCGGGCCTCTCATTGTTGTGGCCTCTCCCATTTGCGGAGCACAGGCTCCGGACGCGCAGGCTCAGTGGCCATGGCTCACGGGCCCAGCC
>NW_006790942.1:4792000-4792275 GCF_000442215.2 Lipotes vexillifer | reverse complement strand
CGGGCATGTGGGATCTTCCCGGACCCGGGCACGAACCCGCGTCCCCTGCATCGGCAGGCGGACTCTCAAGCACTGCGCCACCAGGGAAGCCCGAGCCTGCAATCTCTTACGCCCTCTGGTGTCCGTCTGTGGTACTGCGTTCCCCATGGTATAACTTGGACAGAACATGACTTTGTTCTCAAGGGCCCCCCAGCCTGGCGTCCAAAATCTCCTTCCTTCCCATCAGTGCCCTGAGTCAGGGAGACAGAAACTAGTCCCTTAGGCAGCCCCTCAAA
>NW_006790942.1:4787972-4791990 GCF_000442215.2 Lipotes vexillifer | reverse complement strand
ACTCATGTGTCTCTCTTTCCCTCCCAGGAGAGAAGCAGGGAGTTTTCTTCCTGTCTTCTGTCCTCACTGGGGGAGTGGGAGGAACTAGGGCAGGCAGAATGCGAGGAATGTTCTTACGTCCTGTGTGGCTCTTCTTGGCTTTGTGCTCACCTGGTGCTGCAGCCTCTTACCTGGTTTCTGGAGTTCTCACAAGGACACTGTGGTCTGTGTATCCCTGCTAGGTCGGTGTCTGCGTGGGAATGAGGGTCTGGAGCTTCCTATTCCTCTGTCACTGACGTCACTCTAAGGGCTCTTGATGAAATATAATCAGATATCATTGTTACCACTAAAAATAGCAGTAATCTCTTAATATCCTTAAGTATCCAGTAGTGGTCAAATTTCCTTGAATGTTTTTATTGCGTATTTATTTGAATAGGGATCTAGCTGATTGATGTGTTTCTCAAATTTCTTTCAATCTAGTGGTTCCCCTTCCATCTAAGAAATCATTTAAATACACACAGGCCTCACTTTGCATGGGACCAGAGAAAATAAACACGCAAGCTGAAAACATGCAAAATGGTCCCAATAATCAATAGGGAAAAATTATGATCTGTGCCTATAAAAGTTTACAAAATATTGAAAGTCTTTTGCTTTCAGTTATAACTGTAAAGGGAAATGTAAAATAGTAGAACTGATATTTAATATACTATCATCTAAAACATTAGTAATGAGAATTAAAGTATTCTATGTCTTTGTTAAAAAAGAAAAAAGCTAAAAACAAAATCCCAAACTTAATCGGTAGTAGTTTGAACAGTGCTTGCTTTCTCATCACATAACTTACAAGCATTTTTTTCTATGCCTTGGTGAGTTGTCATATTTCTAACTTTGGTCATGAAATATTTCTAGATTCTTTTTAATGTGTAGCTTTTTAATGGTATCCCACCTCTGGGACATCATCATCCTCATCATGACAGCTTTCCTTATTCATCTCAGTAAGTCTGTCTTCACTAAGTCCCTTTGGCTGCATCTCTGAGCCTCTCAGTGTGGCACTGTCAACACGCCCATGGTCCAGTTTGTTCCATAACCCCATTTACATTTGATTCAAACTTCATTTCCATCGTTCTCATACTTTGTTTCTTTGCTGTGTTTTTGTCTTTGTTGGCCAATTTCCTGTTCTAGCTCTCCATTTTTGTAAAATGTCACATGGGTTTATTGCTGGGAGACACAGCAGCAACACAATTACATGTTTTGTTGTCTTTGCTGCCTCTGAAGATTGAATAACAGATGCATGGTGACCATTCACTAGACTTTGAAAGAAATGACATTGCTATGTGTGTGTTATTTACTCGGTGAATTGTGGACTGAAGAGCTAGCCACAGAGTTTATCCTCTGCAGTTATTCACAAATGATATACTGTGGTAGCTGTTACAGGAACTGTGTTGGTGGGGGCTGGTGGTGTCTCCCTCAGCAGTGATAACCAAAGCTCGTGCTTACCAGAACTTTGCAAAGCAAAGACAGCCTGCACTTGTCTTAGAATTATCTTATTTCTTGGGGGCAGTTGTCTATTTACTTTGGCTTTTCCTTTTGAAACTATGGGGATCTTTGTTTTCTTTTATTCATAATTAAGAATTAAGCTTTTCTTTCTGGTACTGGTCTGGATTTTCCCTCTTATATAGATGGACCTGGTTCTCTGATACGCCTTTCTTCACCATTAGAAGGATTTCCATGGACTGGAATTCCTAGTAGGGTACACCTATAGGGAGTCAACTGCTATACTGGAGACCCTCACAACAGACACCCCTTAAGTGAAGAGCAGCAGTTGGTCACACTTGATACTTTATCTCTTCCCAGGCGTCATTCGACTTACAGAATCTTCCTCATCCAGGACATGCCTCTTTAGCAAGAGAGGTGGAGTAGCGTGGTGTGGGGTAGAGGCTCCTAAGCCAAGCTGTCTGTCCTCAAAAATTGACTCTGCTCTTTTCTAGCTGAGGCTGAGTTATTTATACTTCTTTGTCTTAACTTTTCTCATCAATAAAATAAGAACAGTAGTAGAAGATGCCTTGTGGAATTGTGTGAAAATGACATGAGTTAATATTTTTAATGTACGTAGGACAGTGGTTGGCACAGAGTAAGAGCTGTTTAAGTGTTTGAAAATGAATAGCTTTGAATTTCAAGAAATGAAATGGATCTGAAAATATGGCCCCTTTAATTTCTTGTCTCCACGTCTGGAACAGTTCCCTGAATACAAGGAGGTTTAAGAAATTCTTTTTTTCCTAATTAAAAATCAACTGGGTTCCGTGGTGACTGCTTTTGCAGTTTAGTCGGTTAATAGGAAGTAAAATGTATAAGTTTGAAGGACTAAGTGTGTCCCTGACAGCCAACACAGGCATCGCAGTAGCAGTTAAAATGAATTTATCGTACAGCCAGTGAAGAGAGGGAAGAGACACAGCAAAGGGAACTCAGTGACACGATTCCAAACATCCGTTTGCTTCTATTTTTGGTAATCATTGCAATCTCACAGTACTTTAGTCAGAGCTGGAAGAAAGCAGGAACGCTACCTATTTAGAGCCCAACAAAAACCATAATAAAATATTCAGCAAAAGTTCTAACAAAGCCGTATTAAACAAAAAAAGAACTAAGGACATTGTCCTGTAAGCGCTTGTCAGGTTTTTAATCATATTTATTATTTGTTCACTTATGATTGTGCATATTGTACATCAAGTCTCAAGTCTTTCATTTCTAAAAGCATCAACACTGAGCAGGAATCTTTTTCAAGGACAAATCCCATAAAACTTTCCTTTAAAGAAAATGAGGGAAAACCCACGAGAGCAAGAAGTAAATTGTCTTAAAACAGGAAGGAGAAATAAACCAGTTACACTAAAAATAGGAAGCCTCACTGATCCCAATTCAGTCAGTTGTTGCCGTGATGTCAGAAAATGATGTTGACAGACACATGTTCCTTAAAGATGTTTTTATTTTTCCTTTGAAACAATCTCAAACTTGCATAAAAGCTGCAAGAACAGTACAAAGAACATTTCGT
The DNA here is from genome assembly GCF_000442215.2 of Lipotes vexillifer. Lineage (NCBI taxonomy): Eukaryota > Metazoa > Chordata > Mammalia > Artiodactyla > Lipotidae > Lipotes > Lipotes vexillifer. Next base: position 4,788,971 of record NW_006790942.1, on the reverse strand, counting down.
CAGCCATTTGGGTGACAATTACCAACATGACATCATCATCCAAATACTTCAGTGTGTATTTCCCCCCCACACACACAACTGTAATACAGCCACCGAAATTAGGACGCGTGACTTGATCTCATCCTCACGTCTCATTCAGGTTGTGCCAGTTGTCCTAATTTTGCTCTTTAGAGCACGGTATCCAGACCAGAATCAGGCATCACGCAGAGTTAAAGGCCTCTTTAGTATCATTTAGCCCAGACCTGTTTCTCAGTCTCCCTTTGACCTTTGTGACCTTGGCACTTGCGCAGGCTACAGGCGTTGTAGTTTGGATGCCTGCCTTACCCCGCTCAGGCTGCAGCACCACTCAGGACTGGTTCCTGCAAGTGTGCCCCCCTCCTGCCCTGAGACCTACCTGCTCGGACACGACACGCTGCAGCAGGCCACTGCTCCCGCTCCCTGGCTGGAGGGTCGCAGCCATCACTAAGTTGCTCAGGGAGCGAGGGATAAAGGGGAAAGAAGAGAAGGGAGAGCCTGAAATAGTCTAGAGAAATTGGTATTTGTCTAAATGTGAATTGTAGCAGACAACTTCGAACCCAGTTGATGGATTCATTCCAAGCAGAATCACAGATTTTAAATACCTTTCCGCTTATGTCATGAATCTCGAATATTTTGAAGGGTTAAAAACTGGTCATGTTTGACTATGATTATTCACTCGGTCTTAAACATTTTATGTGTGTACCCCCAAATGATACTCAATCTCTTGCCCAAACTGAAAAGTGAAATGGGTAAATTATTGTATAAAACATTTAAAGTAGTTATAGGTTATTACAAAATTTGGGTTTATATTCTGTAGTGATGTATTCAGGGTTCTCCAGAGAAATAGAACCAATTATATATATATATAATATGAAATTTATTGAAATATATTAAATTTATTGAAATGGATGAAATGCATGATAAACTGTCTCGTGTGACTGTGTCCCGAGGTGTGCAGGGTGAGTCAGGGAGCACAAGACT
>NW_006790942.1:4783326-4787883 GCF_000442215.2 Lipotes vexillifer | reverse complement strand
GGGGGGGGGGCGGGGAAGGGGCTGATGGTGAAGCTCCAGTCTGAGCCCAAAGGCCTGAGAACAGGGGAAGCAATGGTAGAGTTTTAGTCTGAAGACCAACAGGCTGGAGACCCAGGAAGAGCCAATGCTTCTGTTCACGTCTGAAGGCAGGAAAAATCCGTGTTGCAGCTCAGGCGGTCAGGTAGGCTGAGTCCTGCTGCCAGGAGGGTCAGGCTTTGTGTTCTACGCAGGCCTTCAGCTGCCTGTATGAAGGCCACCCGCATTAGGGAGTGCAATCTGCTTTACCGTCTACAGATTTAACTATGAATCTCATCCAAAAACAACTTCACAGAGACCCCCAGAATAATGTTTGGCCAGTCACCTGGGCACCTCATGGCCTAGTCAAGTTGACACATAAAATTACCGTCACAGATGGCAAACTGCGTGTTCCCACAGGGAGTCCTCCTGTGATCCCTGTAACTACCATGCCACCGTCACTTCTTTGTTGTTTTTTACACCTGTAACAAAATTTAGCATCTTAACTTTTTTAAGTCTATAGTTCAGGGTGTTAAATGTATTCACATTGCAATGAGGCAGATCTCCAGGACTAATTCATCTCGCAAAACAAACACGATACCCATTAAACAACAGCTTCCTTTCTCCACCCCTCCCTCAATCCCGAGGCCACCACAGTTTCTCAGGGTCTAAGTTAGTTACCTCACATAAGGGAAATCAGACAGTATTTGTCCTTTTGTGACTGGATTATTTCACTTAACACCCTCCAGGTTCGTCCATGTTGCAGCATGTGGCAGGATTTTCTTCCTATTTAAGGTTGAATAATATTCCATTGTACCTATACCACATCTTTCTTTATCTGTTCATCGATTAATGAGCATTTAGGTTGTTTCCACCTCTTAGCTACTGTGACTATGCTGCTGTGAACATGGGTGTGCAAATATCTCCCAGGACCCTGCTTTCAGTTCTTTGGGATAAATATCCAGAGGTGGCGTTGCTGGACCACGTGGTCTAGCATCACTTTTTTACCTGGGTTATTGCAGTGGCCTCCTTGCTGCTCTGTCTCCCTGCTTTCACTCTCGTCCCCACCCCCAGGTTCATTGTTTTTTTCATGAGTGTTAAAATTATTTTTTAAATATTTGAAACAGGTTATGTCATTTTTCTGTTTCAACTTCTCTAATAGAGACTTCCAGTTTCTGCTTGGGAGGTACAGGACTAGAAAGAAGGTCACTCCCGCCCTTACAGCAATAAGTAAAGCTAAGCAAGCCTCAAGTTCATGACTTCTCAAATTCATCAGGGAGCTGAAGTCTTAAGGCAACCAACTAACCAAATCTGAGGAGAGACAGGTGTCTTCTGGCAGAAACAAGATGCAAGCACTTGCTTACCTGGGACAGATACAGCTGCCACGAAGAATCGCACATTTTTCATCTTATAATTTCTTATTTACTTATTAATTTGACTGTGCCGGGTCTTAGTTGCGGCACACAGGATCTTCGTTGCAGCATGTGGGATCATTTAGTTGCGGCATGCGGACTTCTTAGTTGCGGCATGCATGCGGCATCTAGTTCCCCGACCAGGGATCGAACCCAGGACCCCTGCAGTGGGAGCGCGGAGTCTTACCCACTGGACCACCAGGGAAGTCCCCTTTCATCCTTTATAATTTCTATGTTTCAGAAATACCTCAATTAGAGAATGTTGCATTCAGAAAAATAATTTTACAGATAAAGTTTAATCCTTTAATTTCCAGAGCTTTTCTTTTATTCATTCTTGGTGGAACTCTTCTAAAATGTGCTATACTTTCCCCTGCTTTATTAAATAGAATATATCAATTGTTTAGGCGGACCACTCTGTACCTCAGGTGCTAGGAGACCATCTGTCCTCAAGGGCCACTGCGCCACGAGGGGCTCTTGAATTCACTTAAAGAGATGCTGCTGTAGCTGTTCTTCTCTTCTTTCAGGAAAGCTCCTCAAGGCTGTCTTTCCAGTGGCACAATGCCTACTGGAAAAGCTACTCTTTGGAAAGAATAAAGCCAAAGCTTAATTACCCTAGATCCTGGATGGAAGGTACCAGTAGGCTGAGTAGGAATGGACTGGAACCCATCTAGGTCTCTGGTCGGTCTTGTACCCATATGATTGTATCACCTGCCCTTCCAAGGCTTTGAGAGCATACATGAGGTGCCAAGCACCCACTGAACTCCAGAGAGTGTGCCCGCCCATCTAGGTCTGGTTATAAGGCTTTCTTGGGATTCTGCATGATATTGTACCATGAGCTCTTATTTGACAGAGAGCTCTTTGCTTAGGAGCTTTGGATCTCTAGACATCTGTGGATGGACTCCAGTGAATTCAGTTTGAAATTATAGACAGAATTTTGCATGTGCTTATGCCTGACCTTTCTGGAAAGAAGATCCAACAGTTTCATCAGATTCTCAGAAGGAATGAGATGGGCTGAGATGTTACCCCTCTTACTCCTAAGAAAAAGAAGTGATGAAGTGAGGTAATCAGTCTTCTGGACAGACTCAGTCTGAGATGAGCATCTGGTATAAACAAACCGTTAGAATAAATTGCCAGGGTTACCTCTATAGAATGAGCCCCTGAGGCACCCAAGTATGTACATCACACTCAAGTTACAGTGCTCTCTATGCCAGGTCCTGCACCTGGCTTTCCTTCACTTATATATCATACACATCATTTTATTTTTGCTTATAGAGCTATTCTTACATTAAAAAAATATTCACATAAGATTCCATTGTATGGCTATACCACAATTTATTTATCTGGCACCCCACTGATAGATATTTAGATTTTTTATTCTAGTTACTTTGGGTCATAATGCTGCCCTGCATATCTGTGTACATATAATTGTGCACAACATATAGCTGTGCCTTTTTGCTCATTCCCTTCCCATGCAGGATATTATGATTATCTTTTTTAATAAATTTATTTATTTTTGGCTGCGTTGGGTCTTCGTTGCTGTGCGCGGGTTTTCTCTAGTTGCGGCAAGCAGGGGCTACTCTTCGTTGTGGTGCACGGGCTTCTCATTGCGGTGGCTTCTCGTTGCGGAGCGTGGGCTCTAGGCGCGCGGCTTCAGTAGTTGTTGCACGCGGGCTTCAGTAGCTGTGGCTCGTGGGCTCTAGAGCGCAGGCTCAGTAGTTGTGGCACTTGGGCTTAGTTGCTCCGCAGCATGTGGGATCTTCCCAGACAAGGGCTCGAACCCACGTCCCCTGCATTGGCAGGCAGATTCTTAACTGCTGCGCCACCAGGGAAGCCCCTATGATTATCTTTTGAACATTTTCCTGAATGATAGGTGAAGGCTGTGTTTTTTACTTTTGCTATTTATTTATTCTCTTAAAGATTTTCATATATTTATGGATTATCTGTACTTGTTTCTCCATGAAATGTATGTTAACGTTTGCCGCAGTAAATGCGGTCTCTCTATAGTGTTATAAGTGCAAAGCCCAAAGTGTGAAGGGAATGGCCCCCATTCACCAATGGATGTGTCATTCGATCCTACTCTAGAACAAATTATCCATGTCTCTGCTTTCTCTTTTTGATTATTTTTTGCAGGATCTGTTAAGGACAGCTGGAAATCTGATAGAAAAGTTAACTGCCAAAAGAGTAACAATGCACTGATGCACTAAGTAAAGATTTATTAATATCCAAAGTGATATTACAGGATATAATAGGAACGGAGCAGATTAGGAGGTAAATAATTCCATAACATGACCCCAACTGGAGCTGACTATGAACCTTCTAAAGGAAATGCTCATAGCAATCGTCGTATTACTGTTTTTTTAAAGGTAAAGGATGCCTCGTTGTAACCATAGATCTCATTAGTATCTATAGAAAAATAATTTTATGTCCTATAATGAAAACTTATAAAACTTCAAAAGGGCTGTGATTTTTAAATGCAAACTTTGAAGTTTTATTCCTCGAGTAATCTCCCTGCAGGTTTTTGGAAGTTGGTCTATTTCTTTTAATACAGACTTGCTTCCTTAAGAGTATGTTAAGAATTTGGCTCCCCATGAGGAAGAGGGCTGAGCTCTGTGCCAAAGGCGATGCTTGGTAAATCATAGGCTTTTCTGTAAATTTCAGTGTGGCTATGATAAAATCATGGTTTCAATTCAGTAAGTATTTGTTTTATTACCTGCACAGCTCAAAGCTATAGATATTTCACCTCATTCAGATTTTGGAGTTTGCCAGGAGCCTGTTAGCATGTGAAATAAACATCCGAATAAATTAGATTGTAGGTAGGGGCAGCAGGTAGGGGGAGTAGGGGAAGTGCCAAGGAGGAGGAGGAAAATAGGTGAAGGAATGTTCCAGACAGAAGGACCAGCTCACAGCTGAGAAAGCATGGCGTGGTGAAGGGACCGAGAGAAGTTAGGTGTGGATGAAATATCTAGTCTGGGGTTCATGAGAGGAGAGAGAGAAGGCTGGCGAGGGGAGAAAAGTCAGGTCATGCGGAGGCTTTACTCTGTGCTAAGGGATGTAGACTTTATTTTCCAGCAAAGGGTAGAACGTTGGAGGGTTTGGTCAGAGGCGTAAGGTGATGAAATACACTGTTAAG
>NW_006790942.1:4738859-4783316 GCF_000442215.2 Lipotes vexillifer | reverse complement strand
ATACATTGTTAAGAGTGAGAGGGAAAGAGAAGCCTGAAGGCTGGCAGACCATTTCAAGTGTCCAGCCAAGGCATGAATGCAGCTTGAACTAAAATAGAGGGACTGGGACTGGAGAAAGTTCTATTACTATGAGAATTTTCAGAAGGAAGACTCTCCTGTAGTTGTGAACAGGTTGACTAGGAGGAAGGGTAAATCAAGAGTGAGGCAGTGTCCTGAGCGTTGACTAGCTGACAGAGTGCTTACAGAGAACACTGAAGGAGGTTTGCAGGGCTGGATCTGACATGCTGAAGTGGCCATGTGACATCCATGTGCAGATACTTGGTAGATAGCTGGGATCTAAAGATTAGGAGAGGGGTCTGAGATGGAGAGGCAGACGTGGGAACTTCAGCACGAAGACGGTAGTTGCAACTATAGAGATAGGTGAGATGGCCCAGGGAGCACGAGTCAAGTGAGACAAGATGGGCTGGAGGGAGCCCTGGAGAAGACAGATCCTGAGAGGAGGGGAACCCATAAGCGTGGTCAGGAAAACTAAAGGACCATAATGAGGGAAGCCAAAAAAAAATTATTTCAAGGATGAGGGAGGTGTCAACTGGACCAAATAAGACACAAGTCAAATAAGATGAGTCCATTAGATTTAGCAAAAATATATAAACGATAGCTTCACAGATGTGTGGGGATGTGAGGTAGATTATAGAAGGTTGAAGAGGGAGAGGAGTGTGAGAGAATGGAGACAGTGGGCACAGACAAATCTGGAAAGTTTGGCTCTAAAGGAGATAAAACAGAAAGAGCAAGAGGGCAGCAGTGGTGGTTGAGAGTGGACTGTTGTGTTTTTTCAGAAGAACTTAAGCTATGTTTAAAGGCTGCTGGGAAGGAGGCAGTAGAGAGGCAAGACCTGAACACATGGGTTAAGAGATGCTGGATGACATCATGGGAGGAGGAGGTGATGGATGACATCATTGTGGGAGGAGGAGATAATGGAATGATGGTCCTGAGAAGGTGGGTGGGAGGGAATTCAGAGACAGAGGGAGTCGAAGAAGAGGGCGACATCTTACCCCTTTTCTATTGTAAGTAGAAAGAAAGAGGTAAGGACATGGTCTATTGGCAGGGAAGTTCACTTGTTTAGTCCTGAAGTTCAGTAATTTCTCAAACGTTAATTCCCAGTGTCTTTGTGACTTGGAGAAAGAATCATGAACACGTGAGTAAGGAGGGAACTGGTGGGATCCAAGACTGGAAAGGAAGAGAAAGTGAAAAAGCTTGAGGGAGAGACTAGGAGAGCGAGAGCGAGCTGACCAGCAAACAAAGGGTTACTAGGGTAGCAGGACCTCGATTTTTTTTTTTTTTTTTCAGGACCTCGATTTCATAATGGCACCAATCTGAGTCATTTTATTACTTTTTCTCTAGTTGCCCTTGGTGATCAAGATTTAAAAATGGGGAAAGCAGATGGTTATGTTGGCTCAGGATTGGGGTTTGTCAGGTCATGACAGTGGTGGAAGACGTGACAAGGGAGTGGAGAATAATATCAAGAATATCACCAATAGAAAAAAAACCCTGACAACCCAATTTGAAAATAAGCAAAGAACTTGAGTAGGCAATTTTTCCCCAATGAAAACATATAAATGGTTAACAGGCATATGAAAAGATGCTCAGTATCACTAATCACCTGGGAAATGTGATTCAAAACTACAGTGAGATACCACCTCACACCTGTTAGGATGGCCATCATCAAAAAGACAGCAAGTGTGGGTGAGGGTGTGGAGAGAAGGCCACCCTTGTGCACTGTTGTTGGGGATGTAAATTGGTGCAGTCGCTATGGGAAACAGTATGGAGATTCCTCAAAAAATTAAAAATGGAACTACTGTAGATCCAGCAATTTCACTTCTGGGTGTTTATCCAAAGGAAAAAAAACACTAACATGAAAAGATATCTGCACCCGTATGTTCATTGCAGCATTGTTTACACTAGCCAAGATATAGAAGCAACCTAAGTGTCCATCAATGGATGTGTGGATAAAGAAGACATTATATATATTAGATATTATATATATACACACACAGTATATTGATAGTATGTATTTATATACATACCATCAATTACATCTTCTTTACCCATACACACATACATACACACACACACACACACACACACACACACGCACAATGGAATATTATTCAGTCAAAAAAAAAAGGGAATCCTGCCATTTGCAACAACATGGATGGACCTTGAGGGCATTACACTAAGTGAAATAAGTCAGACAGAGAAACAAAAACACTGTATGATCGCACCTGTATGTAGAATCTAAAAACAAAAACAAAAACTGAATTCATAGATGCAGAGAACAGATTGGTAGCTGCTAGAAGTTGGGGGTGGGGTTGGAGTGGACAAAATGGATGAAGGGAAACAAAAGGTACAGACTTGCAGTCATAAAATAAGTAAGTCAGGGAGATGTAATGGATAGCATGGCAACTACAGTTCATATACTATATTTTATATTTAGAAGTTGCAAAGGGAGAAGATCTTAAAGTTCTCATCACAAGAAAAAATATTGGTAACTGTGAGATGATGGATGTTAACTAGACTTACAGTGGCGATCATTTCACAATAGATACAAACATCGAATCATGATGTTTTATATCTGAAACTAATATAAATTTCTATGTTAATCGTATCTCAATAAAAATCTGGTTCCAGCCCTCCTCTCCAGCCATCAGCTCTGGTCAAGTGACCTTCCCTGCTCCTGTATCCTATACTTACGTCTCTCTCTCCCATCTGAGTCTGTTATGATCCTATCACTTCTTCGAGGTTTGTCTCAAAGAACACCTTCTCTGTGGAGCCCTCCCTGATTGCCCAACATCGCCCTGTTCTCACCCACCTCTGAATCCCCATAGCACTGCTTGCACCTCGCCCCTCCAGCCACAAGCACTTATGAAGCATTTTTTTCTGTGCCAGGCAAGGATGCACAGACATGGCCTCGAGGAGCTTGTGTCTGGAAGGGAGAGAGACACTTCAACAGGTGAATTGTATGACAACCTGATAACTGATGCGTCAGAACTGAAACGCTCTCTCACTGAACACCTGATAGCACTCTTGGGTAAATGGCAAATTCAGTCTGGTCCTGAGTTAACTTGGGTATCTCCCACATCTCCTACCGCCAGTGGACTGCAGCTGATTGTGCTTTCTCCGGGCATGTGTTTTACTCCATCTGATCCATGGCAGCAATTCACGCAGTGCCTGGCACACAGACATTTTTTTCATTCAAATGAGTTCCAGTTGGAATAGAAGGGACAGAAAGTCCTGTTCATCTCCAGTGCACATCCCGCTAGCATCCCCAGTGGCCTAGGAGACCCAGGTTCACCTCGTTCTCCAAGCAGTAGAAACGGTAGAGCTTGACCATTTATAGGGGTACTGGATAGCCTCAACCACAGCTACATCCCTGTCTGGATGTGAAAAGCTTCCCTCACAATATCAGGCTCTATACTAGAAACGATTTTCCCCAAGCCCCAATGCCTTCAAGGCCTTCAAAACAGGAACAAGTTGCAAAAAATAAAACACAGGAAACAAGGAACAAAACTAGATAATCACATCAGAGACAGGACATAAAATATTTAAATTCCACAGTATTGGCATGAAGTAAAATCAGAGAATAAAAATAAAACAGTCAAACGCAGGGGAGCAAAGAATAGAATTGTGGCTCTTTGTGGATGTGGGGAGTGGGAAATTGAAGTTACTAGTGAAACGTCTAAAATGTCAGTTTTGCAAGATGAATGCATTCTAGAGATCAACATTGTGCCGATAGATAATAATACTGCATCAGACACTTTAAAATCAGTTACAAGGGTAGATCTTATACAGAGTCTTTTTACTATAATTAATATTACCAAGTGATAGACCAAGAAATCCACAAATGAAATGGAAGATGTCCAAAAAAGGAAGATTCTGGTCATTACATTCCAGGCAGCATGAAAGAAAGCCAGAGTCTGTGATGAGAACCTCACAGCAGTGGGCACGCCGTGACTACATATATGCAAACATGCACACACCGTGGAGCTGACAAGTGCACAGGACCTTGTATCGGGAGACGTGGGTTCCAGTTCTGCTCTTCCTTCTTGTTTGTCCTTGAGCAAGTGATTTGACCTCTCTGGGACTTAGATGCCTGGTATATAAAGGTTGAGACTAAGTGAGATCTCAACTTTGAATTCTAGAATTCTATGATTATATTAAAGAGAAATCGTTTTCCCCTAATCCTAAGTGGATGTGATGCTAACTTCCTCCCATGACTGTACAGCACCATTAGTAGGAATGGTGTTATACTCCATAATTATAAGAGGACTCTCTATTGTTTTAATTCTGACTAAAGATCTGAGACTACTGGCATTGACAAGCTTGGAGAAGTGCCAGGATTTTTATTTGAAAGTGGCTACAGTAAAGAATCTAGTAACACTCAATAAAACAAGTTTTTTTGTTAGAAAGCAGCTCTAGCAAATAACAGATGCTAACTTAGTTTTCATCTTTAAATAAATGTACACAGTACTTAAAATCCAAAGAGATGCACGAATTTTCCCCATGTAATTAATGAAACCGCTCCCTTTTACTCTCAAAAATGTCCTAGTTTGGATACTAAATTATAAGGTCACCCTACTGTTAGGAGATTCCTTTCTGCTTTGCTTAATTCCAAATCCACTTCAAAGATATTCTTCATCTGGTTCTCAAATGTTTCTTCAGATGGGCCTTATGAAAATCAATTGCAGCCAGAAGAGGAGATTTTCCTCTTTCTCTCTCTCTAATTTCCTAGCTGCGGCATTATTTAAGAGCTGTGTTTGCCAAGGTGATCCAGAAAGCTGATGTGATTTCTGCTCTGACAGGTAAAGAGTTCAGAAGTCGTTATTCCCCTCCTGTGACAAGAAAAGGCTGGACAAGTGGCAAATCGAAGAATTTCCTTGTACCCATCTGAGACATGCAGCCACAGGGCAAACCGTCTGCCCCAAATCTGGAGAGTTGGTCACAACCAGAAAGATCCTTGGGGCAGAAGCTACGGGATGCCAAGCTGGCGGGAATATTTAAACCAGCCCTGAGGACCCTCTCTGCCCTCTCTCCCCACCCTGCTTCCTGGAGGACGTCCCTTCCGTTCTCCAGGAGGTTCGAGAACTCACAGCACAATATATCTTTATGTGTTTTTATTAATCCCAGGGACTCAGGATTGGCATGAAACTTGTTAGAGCGAATTTAAAGCATTGCACAATTTTACTGCAACTTTGAAGAGATTCCTGAGGGATTTTTCTTTTTTTACTTGAAAATTTAATAAAATAAACCCTTGGTCATGAATCTTTCCCGGGGAAGTTGATGGGGAATTGTGTTCACACCTGCAGTGATGTGTACTCCAGGCTCTATTCAATTATAAATCTCTGTGACCTCAACTCACCTACAGATGGCACGGAAAGGTATGAAAACGGTTCAAATCTACTCTAATTACAGTGACGTGTACAGTTCTGCAAAATCAATGAATAATTCCTGAAGTTGCCATACAGCAAAATGGTGAGGAGTTGCATGAAAACCGAAATCCTACTTCATTCAATCAACAGGGAAATGTTTTTATTGTCTCTAATTTTCATTTATTTTAAAATCAACTTATAATCCTTGTGAATGGACGTCTCGCAGAGAAAATTCAACTAAACTCACCATCCCTTTTGCTGTTGGCAGTTGCAGGGAGGAGTGTATCTGTTGAAACCTCACTCTCAGGAGAACACAGAGGGATGCATTCTGTCTTCCTAACCGAGGACCCACTATCCTGCGAGAGAACATCTTAGTGCAGCGAAAGGCTGTTCCTTCCCAGCACCACGAAGACTCCAGCCCGCTCCTGTTAAAGCCCCGGCCAGGGTCATTCTGTGTCTGTTTTTGCTGGAGGTGATCTTGGAGGCAGCCCCTCCTCCTGTTGCTTTATCCTGGGAAAAGCTGCCTCTCCTCAGCCTGTCTGGGGCCTGTTTCCCACCCTCTCAAAGTCCCAAGACTCTCACGCTAGGAGACCCTTAAATCTGAAAAGCAACACAGTGCAGAGCATTCACGGTACAGACCCTGAAAGGAATGCACGGATTCCCAGCTTTTATTAGGTAACAGCAGCTCCAGTGCTGTCTTTGTAACGTCCTAGAATTGGAGGAGGAAACAGCAAAATCTTCACAATCATAAAACCTGTGTTGCCATAAAATAAACGTCTGTCCGTCTTAGATCATCGTAAGACCCAGGCTCTATTCTTCCTCTAGGGCCTGGGTGTCAAAGGTGTTTTCCTTTATGTAACAGAGGCTGGTCTTGTCTCCCAGCTGACCTCGGCCCGCTTCAGCCATGGACCCAATGTGATGGTTGTTCTGATCCGCTCCTGTCGTGAAAGGAAAACGTGTCCGAAGGACTTCAAATAACTGCCCAGAGCGTGTTGGCAGGAGGAAGCAACCGGCCTCTTGGGCCAGAACTTCTGGGGCCTTCTGCCTGCCGCCCTGTCGCGGCTCACCTGTTGGTCCTGGGTCTCCTCTTTAGCCAAATCCCCGCTGTTTGTTTAGAGCCCGGCGGGCAGGTGCCCAGCCCAGGCCAGAGCAGCTGTGGGATCAGGCCTCTGACTCTTCCTAACGCCTGGTTTCTGCTCCAGACTCATCCCTGGGGGAGGCAGCTTCGCGTTCTGTTTGTTTCTCTCGCCAGGAAAAGCGTTCGGCTTTTACCTTCTGGGCCAGGGGGAGACCGCCTCTGTTTCATCTCCTGAGTGTCACCGGGTTAGATGCAGCCCAGAGAACCTGGCGTGGGCTCGGGGCACGGGGAGGCTCCGGCTGGACCTCTGCAGCCAGATCCCAGGTGAGGGCCCCGCACAGGAGCCACGGTGCCCAGCGGGGCACACACGCTTCCCGGGAAGAGGGGGGCAGTTCCCAGCAATCACAGGGCCGACTGAGCCTCAGGGTTTTGCCCAAATCCTTGTACTGTGCTGTATTACCATGCAGGCTGAAATCTCTCTTCAGGAGACATTAACCCACGCCTCTCTGCTCTGTGTTTTGCATTTCACTGTTGGGTTTTGTTTGTTTGTTTGGTAGCTGGTTAGTTATAATATTCCCAGGGGAAAAGACATCAGCTATTACGATGGGGTAAATTGCCAGCTGTCACATCACACCTCAGGTACCATCATTTAAGTTGGACAGTCAGTGGCTTGGTGTCAGGAAAATGATGAAGCCCCAAAGCTCAGGGAAATTCCTGTGTGAAAAAACAAACGAAAAAAGCTAGAATAAATTATAAGCTGGATAAATTGTTAACAGGGCCTTTAAGTTATCTCTTAACTAAATCTCAGTGAAATCTGAAAAACAAAAGCAAAAACTAATCTTACCTGGAAGATGACTTCTTAACCCAAGGACATACCTCTTAATCTAAGGTATGACAGACAGAAATAATCACGTCAGGGGCCTATCTTAACATGCCTTTGTGGTCAGAAGAGGGCAAAGGGTGTCAATCAAATTAATAAGTGAAGTGGAGTTTTCCCCATCTATTCTATATGCGGAGTACATAGGAAATTAGGGTGGGGAATAAATTTTTGTCATTTATACTCTAGGCAAACTGCTACTTTGCTTATTTGCAGTTGAAAGGCGCCAGTTATTTCAGCTGTGTTTGCTATGACACATTTTGAAAAAACATTCAGGTTTAAAACCAATATATGTTAATTAACCATTTGAGGTTTTTTCCCTTGAGACGTTTTAGACCATAATTGACCCATTTTTCCTCTTTTACTATTTATTCTTAATAAAGGTATAACTTTATGAATAACAATTTGATATTAATATAAGCATGGACTTATTAAGCAAGGAAACTTTATGTAAGTGTTGGGTGCAATAGCACAATATTAACATATAGCTTTATGGTTTTTAGAACTGACACTTGGAATTGAGAGCTGCTATCTTATAAAGCTTAAGTTACTTTGTAACTTAAAAGCAGCTATATTATTACACTTTTTCATCAGTTTGTATTTCTGATATGATTTCTTTCATGCTCATTATTAGTGGACTGAAGTTTTGAAAATCAGGCCTTTATCTTATAAAAAAAGGATTCTAGGCTGAGGCTATAAATGAAACCAAGTTATTGCAGTTTGATTACTCAAGTCATTTGGTATTAAAAGGACTTCTGGGAGGGATGGGGAAATGTGCTTCCATTTCATTTATCTTTTCAGTTTTGAATTCGGGTTTGAGGTAACGTACAGCCGACGAAAGAGAAGTAACCAGAGCCACCACTGGTTCATTCATGTGACAGAACGCTAGGTGGCGCTGTCTTCCGCAGGAATTGGCTAGAATTGACCAAGCGTCTCTTTAAACGCATTTGTCAGGGATATGTGTGTTATTTTGTGTTTTCCAGAAGTCAGATAAAAATACTCCCTTCACTTTCTGTTCTTAATGAAGTGTTAACTTTATGAATAAGCACCTACACTTGTAACAAACTGGACTTCTTGAATAACGCAACTCTGAGTAAATGACAGGTTGGCGACTATGGCTTCCGGGTACCAAGGACTCAAGGAACTTGTCTACCTTTCAGTTGTTGCTGCTAATAAACTTTAGAACAGTTTTAGATTTACAGAAACATGTCAAAGCTAGTACACCTTGCAAGCAGTTCCTCAGTATTAACATCTGGTAACACTTGTCACAGCCGATGAACTGATGTTGATAACTTACTATTAACTCAAGTCCAGATTTTATCCCGATTTCCTCAGTTTTTCCCTAATGTTCTTCTTCTGTACCAAGATCCCACGCAGGTGACCGCAGTACACGTGGCCGTCCTGTCTCCTCTAGTTCCTCTTGATGACCTTGACGGTTCTGAGGCTACTGGCTGCGAATATTTTAAGATGCCCGTCGGTTGGCATGTGTCTGATGCTTTTCTGGTGATCGAGCCGGGTTATGGATTTGGTGGAGGAAGCCCACAGAGGTGCCGGGCTGTTTCATCACCTGGTGTCACGCAGTTGATATGACCAATCACTGTGCATGTTGCCCTTGGTCACCCGGCTGAAGGGGTGCTTGTCGGGTTTCCCCACCATCGAGGTACCCTTTCCCTCCCTTTCTATACTGTTTGCTTGGAAGCAAGTCACTTTGCATAGTGAGCACTTAAGGGGGGGATGTGATGCTTCTCCTCTTTGAAGGCAAAGCATCTACATTGATTGTCTGGAATCTTCTGCATGGGAAAAATGTCTCTTCTCCATTTACTTACGGAGTTTTTTATTGCTGCCCGTGTGGACTCATGACTATTTATTTTACCCTCTGGTTTATAACCCAGTACTACTTTATTCATTTTGTTAATCAAGTTGTTCCAGATTTGACCCTTGGGAGATCTTTCAGTTGGCTTCTGTGTCCCTTTGACATACCCCCATCAGTGTGGTTTTTTTCTTTTAAGCAACTTTTAAATAGATTCTGTTCAGTCTAAAAATGGGATTTAGCTCCGTTATTCTGTGAGCATGTCTCTTTTCCATTATTGGAGTAATATGTTAATAGTGACAATTGAAAGATACGTGAAAGTAGAAAGGAAAAAGCCCAATTCAATCTTTGTTATTCGTGTGTTCCCTTAAAGTGTTTCTTTTCTCATTTTTATTATTTTGCGTACTTCTTTTTGCGGTACGCGGGCCTCTCACTGTTGTGGTCTCTCCCATTGCGGAGCACAGGCTCTGGACGCACAGGCCCAGCAGCCATGGCTCACGGGCCCAGCCGCGCCGCAGCATGTCGGATCCTCTTGGACCGGGGCACGAACCCGTGTCCCCTGCATCAACCACTGCGCCACCAGGGAAGCCCACATACTTTTTGACATTTCCTCCTTAAAAAACGGCTCTACTCATTCTTTGCAAATAATTTCGTATTCTAATTATTTCTACTTAACAATACATCATGGATATTTTTCTATTTTATTATGTACATATCACTTAAAAAGTCCTCCATCGTTTGATTAACCTTGCCTTTAGAGTTGAATTGGCTCATAAGTATCTTCAGTGCATAATTCTGGATGCAGAGCAGACCTTTAACACATAGGGACTGAATAAGTTATCTATTGAAATGATCTGTTTCAATATTTTGCAATTATATATAGCGATGAAATGAGTACACTTGAGCCTATAAGGTCTTTAAGCACTTTTACATTATTCACATATTTAAGAATTCTAGAGGTTGAGCTAGGTCCGATAAGAGCAGCAATATTTTTGAAGCCCTTGATTCATAATTAGATTTTACAAAATTGGGCAAATTGTATGACGCTAACCCAGGGAAAGAAAGGGGAAGATATTGTCCAGACTATGCAAATAAGGCAGGGGTCATTGGTTGAGAAGCTAAACAGAATGAGCCGATTATTAAGAAATAAAGCTTTTTGTAGCAATGACATCTGATTCAGAGCCTGGGTGTCACCCTTCTCAGCATGAATTCTCACCGCTTTACTGAGAAATTAGGCAACCGACTTAATTCAACTTAATTCATGAAAGGACGGGAGGAGGGGACTCCACATCCTGAGTGGTACTCGTCACCTAAACCTCTCAAGAGCTCTCATAAGTGGGCAGAACGGTGAGAATTCATATTTTTCCCTAACATCTCTGCTTAATTACACTACACTGCTATCCAAAATGTTCATTAAAAAGTTAACACAGGTACCTGAAAACACCAGAAGCTAGACTCCTACATTTGAAAGGAGGTTGTACATTAAAAGGATGAAAAGAAATTTCTTTCTGTCACTTTTTGTTTCAAAATTATTTTTCTCTCAAAGGAGAGCATCCAGCCGTTGTTTTGCATTACATGGTGTAATAAACATGGGAGTTTCATTACGGGGATTCACATTCAGATGTTAAGCCTCATGCACATTGTCGATGGGGCCGTGTGTCTAGCGGGGAATTCTCACCCCTGATTCTCCTGTGAGGAGCCTGTGGGGTTTTCACTTCTTCCTGCTTCAGTGTTGTCCTCCTGGAGAGGGGACCCTATTTTCTCATCCACAGCTCTTGTCTCAGAAATTTGTATATGTATGAATTCACTCCTCAAAGGGCTTCTTTGGCACGCTATTGACTAACAAGGAGAAAAATATTTATCCTGATGTGATTCTTTTTTTTAATATAAATTTATTTATTTATTTATTTTTGGCTGCATTGGGTCTTCGTTGCTGCGCGTGGGCTTTCTCTAGTTGTGGCGAGCGGGGGCTACTCTTTGTTGCGGCGCGTGGGCTTCTCATTGCGGTGGCTTCTCTTGTTGCGGAGCACGGGCGCTAGGCACGCGGGCTTCAGTAGTTGTGGCGCACGAGCTCAGTTGCTCCGCAGCATGTGGGATCTTCCCAGACCAGGGCTCGAACCCGAATCCCCTGCATTGGCAGGCGGATTCTTAACCACTGCACCACCAGGGAAGCCCGTGACTTGATTCTTTGGAGTTGAGAGTTTTCTTCTGATTTTTAAGTTTTTCACACTCTCTTTTTCTTTATTTCCTACTACAGGCCCGAGCAGCCCTTTGGAGTGTGGCTGGGACATTTTCAAAGCTGTTGACAGATGGGGAGCTGCTCTTCAGAGAGGTAAGTGACAACGTAAATGACTGCGGGGTTGGGGATGTTCTGGTGAGCGGCGTCGGGGGATGTTCTGGTGAGCGGGGTGGGGGGATGTTCTGGTGAGCGGCGTGGGGGGATGTTCTGGTGAGCGGCGTGGGGGGATGAAGTACCTTCCAACGAGCCCAGCACCCAGCTTGGTGCCCGGCACAGGGCAGGTAATCGATAACTAGCCGTTGATTGAATACATGAGTGAATAGCTGGTATTTTATTGGTATATGTTTCCCATAGTGGAGATTAATTCATCCTCTTTCCCAACCACGAGTTCTGGCTTCTTTAGGAAAAGGAACTCATTTTAAATGATGGCATCAACAACAAAATACTACAGTTTCTGAGGACTGTGGCAAAAAATAATAGGAAATTGTTCTGTCTCCCAAAATAGCTATGTTTCGAAAAAGGAAAAACAGCTTGGCATACTTACATGTCCCTTGGAGTAAAGATGCAGTGGAAGACGACGGCTTCCCACGATAACTACTACCTGTGTGTGTGCGTGTGCACGTGACTGTGGACAGAACCCCACGTGCTCCTTGCGTTTTCCCATCACGAGAAGAAAAGATGACCCGAGGTTATCACCTTGGCTGCAGGGCCCACTCTGTCCAGTTTCCTCCTCCCTCTGGGGCTGTTGGGCCCTGGGTGGGCTCAACGGGCACTCCCTCACCTGGGCTGTTCCTCTCCTGCCCTCTCCTGTCCTCTCCTGCCCTATTCTGCCAAGCCCCACACCCCGCGTCTTGGTAAACTTGGCTCACAGCGTGGTCTGTCTGTGCAGTGATTCTGGTGACAGCCTTTCCCGCTGACCCCAGCACACAGTCCACTGGGGACCAGGATGTGCTCGCCTCCATGGCCCGTGCTCACGGCAGGGTAGGACTCGGGGAGCCAAGGCTCTGAGAGGCTTGGGCGTCCTGGGTTAGGTTGGATGGGCGGTGCCAGCCGCCAGGCCAGGCTGTGCGGGGTCCTCGGCCCCTTGGCAGCTGCAGGAAGGGCCCGCGTGGTGAGCCAGATTTGATGTGTCCCGGGGAAGCCTGGGTTCATAACCTGCCTCTGCACTGGGTGCAGCTGGGTGTCATCTGTTCACCTTTCTAGCTCAAGTTCTCTATTTCCCAAGACTGAGTGTTATGGCTGATTTGTGTCCCCCGAAATTTCATATGGTGAAGTCCTAACCCTCAGTAACTCAGTGTATTTGGAGATGGGGTCTTTACAGAGGTAACGAAGTTGAAATGAGTCTGTGAGGGTGGGTCCTCATCTGATGTGACTGTTGTCCTTATAAGGAGAGGTGATTAGGACACAGATGTGCACGGAGGGAAGCCGAAGTGAGGACACAGGGAGAAGGCGGCCGTCTGCCAGCCCAGGAGAGAGGCCTCAGGAGGAGCCCACCCTGCTGACACCTTGATCTTAGACTCCCAGCCTCCAGAACTCTGAGAAGTGAATGACTGTTGTTTAAGCTGCCCGTGTGTGGTGCTTGTTACAGCAGCCCTGGCAAACTAACCACTGGCTTTGATAGAGGTCCCAGAAGATTCTGGGCAGGGGCAGGAGCGTTCCCAGAGGTGACCAGGGCACAGCTTCCGGTGTCAGCAGGTGACCAGGGCAGGCAGCTCTGGGTGATGCTGTCTCCTCCCAGGGTACCAGGAGGACCTTCTGAGGCCGTGAGGAAAGCTCTGAGCAGCCTCTCCTTGGCTTGCAGATGCCGTGTTCCCGGGTGTCTTCACATGGCCCTCCCTCTGCGTGTGCTCTGTTTCCTCCCATGATGGTCTGGTATTAGGGGCCTACCCGGGACACCATCTAAGCTTAACTGATTACATCTGTAAAGACCCTGTTTCCCAACAAGGTCCCTTTCTGAGGTCCTGGAGGCTGCAACTTCAACATACCATTCTGGGATGACACAAGTCAACACATAACTGTTGCCAACCCCCAAATCTAATTCCCTAGTTTAGTTTCTCAGGGTTATAATTTGAATATTTAAATCAATATCACAGATGGGGGAGGTTGCTACAAATTAGAAAAAACCCACCCAATCTAGAGAAACCCGATCTCTGGGTGCCAGGCAAGGGTCAGGGGATTGGTCTGCATCCACAGTGTCCCCAGAGCAGCCCTGGGGAGTCTGGGAGCTTAGCCTTTCTCCACTTTCCTGCCGTAACAGCCTCCTCGTGGGCTTTCCTGTCCATCCATCCCTCACACTGCTGGCCGACTGGACTTTATCACGTCTTTATTTCACAAACACATTTACTTAACTGTGTGCCTGACTCATAATGAGATGTTACTGCATTCATTCCTTGTAGCAACCACAGGAAGTGAGTTCTAATCTTACACCTATTTGGGAGCTGAGCTCAGTGAGCAGAGCTGGGCCAGGAGGGAGGCGGTGTGGCCCCGCCGTCCACGGGCATCGGCCACGGGCACTGGCCGCAGGCATCAGCTCGGAGCTGGGTCACGCCCCCGCCCCCAGGCTCTCAAATGCATAGTGCTGCCAGCGTGGCTTACCTGGGCCTCCACCTTCTCTCCTCATGGGGCCTCATCCCTGTTGACTGCGCCATCTGAGCTAAATGAATGGATGGATCTTTCTCCGTGACTTGATTTTGTGACCCAACTGGGGAAACTTTCAGTTTTATTAGCAGCTGTCTCCCCTTTTCTTATCAGATATTCAGCTTTTAGCACCTAGCTCGAAAGAGAAAACACATGGTTTGAAGTTATTATTTAAACTTCACAAATTGTTATTTCTAAACAATTTTTCTTAGGTAGGGAAACAAATAACTCTGACAAGGATCTTTCAAACAAAGCTGTTAATATTTGCAATTTATATGAATGCTACATCTGAATGGAATGATTGTTTAGCTTTAGTCACATTAAGATGTGCTGAAAGGAGTGGAAATAGAAAAGATGTGTGTAGTTTTCTTCCCGTAAAGATTGAGAGTTGACTTTAAAGGGAAAAATGCTGAGTGTTTCTTAAAACAAAATGTGAATTTCTTTATTTCCTTTGGACATTAGTTGCCAATATGTAAACATTTCAGGAAGAAATTTTATACAACCTCATCTGTGTGTCAGGCAACATTTAATGGTTGAAAGACAGACAGTCCTAAGTCTCAACAATTCTTCACTGGTGCACAAATATGGGGATTAAAATGACAGTTGATTGTGGACCTATTCTATTCTAAGCTCCAAGTTGATCATTTAAAATCAGTTACGATCAACAAGTCACATGATCTTTATTTGGCTTTTATATTTTCCTATAAATATTTCACAACTTTCTCTAGGGTATTTTCTGTTTTTGATGTCGTATACGAAGGTTCTGATTCTTTTTGGAAGGACTATTTGAATAGACTCTTGGTATACAATTTAATTGGTATCTTGCAGACATGTGCAATATTCATACATTGTTTCTTTCTCTCCTTGTAGGTAGAAATAACACTTCAGGATATCAATGACAATCCACCAGTGTTCCCAACCGACATGCTGGATCTCACAGTGAAGGAGAACACTGGAGATGGCTCTAAGATTATGCAACTAACAGCCATGGATGCTGACGAGGTAGTTCAGACACTCTCTCTGAATTTTTGAAACCTAGTATTCCAGTGATCTATCAAATTTCTATTGTATGTTGACAACATTTATTTCCTTATAATTAAGGTTAAGCGTTGTGTGCTCTTTTCCAAAGAAATTAAGTAATTCTTGAAATATGATATAGGAATGCTAAGGTAAAGACTGTCTAGTTGTAATTTTCCTTTGATCAGCAATTAACAGCTCAGTTCATTGCTGGCTACATTTTGGATTTCTTAGCCAAATTATTTTAATTTCTCAAATAGTAAAAAATTCCTACAGAAATATCTTATTTTTTAATGCTAGTATCACTGCCATTTGCTATCTTATAGCATATATAGCTAAGAATTTATTTTTTATTTGTAATTGAAAAAAGAAAATTATTTAAAATTAAAAAAAAAAAAAAAAAAAAAAAAAAGAACTGGTGGGGTGGTAAAACCTGATCCAGAGCTATTTATAGGCTATATTCATCCCACTTCCTATGAATTCAGGCATTTTTTCCTGCAGATTTATTCGATTTAAAAAAAATTTAAAAAAAAAAAAAAAAAAAAAAAGAACTCATCTGGTGGTAAAACCTGATCCAGAGCTATTTATAGGCTATATTCATCCCACTTCCTATGAATTCAGGCATTTTTTCCTGCAGAAATGTTTTATTCGATTAATGGTTTCTTCTCTAGTGTTCACTGAGGGTTTGCCGCCAAATATTCAGGATATTCATTGTATTAACCTTTTAAATAAAAACAAAAACAAAAAACAAACCTTAAATCAAAAACGCATCTGACCCTGAGGGTAGCAGATGAGGGCTTAAGGACTTGTCTGAGCCCCAGCATAAGTGTAATTTAAAAAAATTCACAAATTTTTTTTGTTTGCTTTGTGGCACGGTGTTGACTTTTGGTGCTGTAAATAGAGCCAACTTTGGTTCTAGAAGTTCTGTATTAACATTGCACATTGGCCAATCCAGATTATATCTGACAAATCTCTCCAACGGCCTAGAGATGGAAGCCACCAAGACTGCCCGCATCATTTCCAGATTTAAGGGAAATATTCACTATCACTCGGTGACCATCTTGGGAGCCTTGGGACATTTTTGGCACTTGCTCCTACTCAAAGTATTTAGATTCTTAAGAAGACAGGAAATTAAATTGGAAGGCTTTCCTCCTACACATTTATCATATTAGAACTTTCTGGGATAAAATTTTATCAGTTTAATACAGCTTCATAATATGAAATGGAGCACAAGTGTTATCAAAGCATTTTATTCAAAAGCGTAGTCTCTGTAAGTTGTCTTTTTAAAAAGTGTGAATGGCGAGTTAAATTATTGCGTGACTTTTCTCCCCAGATTAAAATTTTTAGAAGAAATTTCCTCTCACATCTGTGTGGACTCCAGTGGGGGCATTTTTAAAGTAATTCCTTTGCCCACTTAGAATATCCAACTGAGTCAGGAACATTCCACTGTAAAGGTATTTCACTTGTTTTATTTTGCAAGAAAACATGGAGAGAAGCCAATCTATTCCTTTTGTGGCCCTGGATGCCTCTGATTTCTCAGCCATGCAATAGTGATAGTACCGTCCAGAACTTCAGGAGTGATTGTGTGAGTTCAAGGTAATTTTTTGAAGTGCCAAAGCACCGAAGAGAACAAGGAGAGAATGGTGGGTGTATGGGTATCTTTGTGTATTTATAGTCATCATTCCCATCAGGAAGAATGGCCAGGTGTCCTCAGTTCATCAGGTAGTCCAAGTGTAGAGATAGAGAACTGAAGTCTCATTCAACCAGCAGAAGTAGAAATGAAGATACAGAGAGGAAAGGTGGGTGGTGTGAGCTCATCTGAGAGATGCTCTGGGCAGAGAACACAGGAAGCTTGGGTGTGGAATGTGGCAGTTAAAATCATAAAGGTGGGGGGCTGAGCAACTGTTTTAATTCAGTGAAGCTTGTCAGATGCTGGGGTTTTGCTACTGAGTACCTTTCAGGAGCTACCGCCCAGGATGTAGTTTGTTTGAGCAAAGGGAAAGCCTTCACCACAGGCAAAATGAGAAATGAGCTTACACCTCTGTTTCAGTGCCCTTGATCTATCCCACTGTGTAAGCAAGTAAATATGGCCCCTCCTTTAATTGACCCCCTTCTACACTCTTGGGACAGGAGTCAAGGCATCTGTGTGGTGTATGTAGCGTGTCCTCTAAAAGAAGGCCTGGACATGCTTTCCCATTGGGATCCTGACAGCACCTCGGGAGGCCTTCTTGGAGGGGCTACAGAGGCACCAAGTGCCCCCTCCTCCTCGGGACACGTGTCAGGCCTACGAGCCTTACTTTAGGTTCTGTGAGCTTCCCGTACCTAAGGAAGGAAAAAGGCACATTTCCTCCTCCTTCCTCCTCCTTTTTGACTACATCGTCCTCAGGGAAACCCAACTATCTGGGGAAAGAGAAGGTCTTTCGAGCAGATCACTTTGCAATATGGGTCAAAGCCGGGGGGTGGCTCTCAAGCCTGGGCATGCATTATACTAACCTTAAATTCACCGGGAAGCTTTTCAAGTACACTGACACATCCCCTCCCCGCTCCCCCAGGGCAGAACAACAGAGTCAGTGTCTAGGGGTGGGGGGGAGGATTCCGTTTTTCAAGTTCTCAGTGACCTGGGACGTGAAGATGTAAGCCAGCCTGCACGCCTCTGCACCTCGAGATTAAACAAACACCTACCCAGCCCCTGATTCTGCCTGCCAGGAACCCTAACGGTGCTTGCTGTCCACCGAGCACCCTGTGTATGGGCACAGGCTGAGAGTAAGCCAGGAGGCCCGAGGTGACGGAGGAGATGCTGGAAGCAAAGGAGCACAGACTTGACCGAAGGGTACAGTGGAAAAGTAAAAAGGCCAAAGGAAGCAGAATTGTGAGGAGAAATACACGGTGAAGATGAATTTAGTAATTTCTTAGAGACTTCTTTTTGCTTTAGGGATTCCTTACACTTTCTCTCCACGTTGGGTCACGTGTGTGATTCTGAACTGAAGCGTGAACAGGTGGGTGTTAGAAAGGACCGTTGTTTTTTTTTTTTTTTTTTAAAAAAAAGATCACATGGGAAAAGAAGTTAAAATTTAGGGAAAGCAAAATATTCCATCCCTTTCCCCAGGCACCCAACATCTAGGCAACACAAGCAAAGTGAAATTGTAATGGTGCTTGCTAAGCCTGTTTGAAAACAAATCCTGTTGGGCCCCCATAAAGGGAGAATCAGGTGTCCGGCCCAGCAACTCCTCCGTTCTCCAATCTGAAAACACTCAAAAGGATGGAGGTAGAGCTTGTACACAGTTTTTTAAAAGACGCATCTAATGGAATCACCTCTCATCCCACCCCCACCAACTGGTGCTCATTTTTATATTGATGACAGTAGGAAATGCTAAACACCAGTGAAAAGCTTCACGTTACTGGGCCGGGTGTATGAGAATAAAATCAAAAATTGAAATATTAGGTATATACACAACAGCATAAGTGAAATGTGATGTGATATAGCATTTTCCATTCAAAGCTTTTACAGTAGAAAAATTTAGTAAACAAAACCTCTTGTCTCTCTTGCTCCAGTGGCTCCGCTGAGCCTCCTGACTCATTTATTTTCCATCATATCTTCATATAAATAGTCTCACACAGACCTTACACAATTTAGAAAAGATTGCTGAATCACAAAAATAGCCCCCAAATATGGCACTGTTACTTTCTAGAGTGTGACTAAAATGAATACTTGATCATTAAAACAATATTCAAAATCATTTGAAGCAATAAAGAAAATTCTGATGTTTTGTACAAGGCCCTAGAAGTTTCTGCGGAGATCAGCATCTTGTTGTTCTTCCAAAACTACATTGCCCAAGAAAGTCTGGATACAGGAAATTGTGGATTTGAAAAGCTGAACTGTTAAAAAGTATTCCTTCTTACGGCAGAGCAGCTTTTAAAGCTCCTTTCCAGGGTGGTCTGGGCAAACCCCGGCTGCTGGGGGCGGGGCGGTCCATGTCGCTTAACACGGCTGCCCTGTCTGCTTGCAGGTGACACTTTCAAGGAAAGAGACCCCCTTTTCCCAGCTGGGGTTCTGAGCGGTCTCCACCGAAGGAAACACTGAACAGTTTCAGATTGCAGGGGGTGGGAGATCACTGAAATCTGGGAACGACATTGAAGCTTCTGACTCCACCTGCAAAATCTAACAGGTTGGATTAGTAAAATTTTTTTTTTTTTAAACAAAGAAGCTAAAGCATAGAGAAAATACAAAGAAGCGTCACGAAAGCCATATGGTTATTTTACTTTTATAAATGAGTTTAGCTGTGCTCCTGTCTGGGATTTACTGAAATGGCCTCTGAACCTCTGAGTCACACATCCCCTTGTAAACACGAGGCTGATATGGGTGCACTTTTGGTGGGACAGGTGTTGTCTTCTCAGAAGCCCGTGTCCAGGTGTTGGTCTAGCGAGGCCGGACTGCCCACGGGGAGCAGGCCAGGCCACGCACTGGTGGGCAGTGGCCCTTGCGAGCAGAATCCTTTCCCATGGGGGGTGTTCTTCCTGAGTGTTAGCCTTGTGTGTGGGAAGCGGGGGTGGCCGGTGACCCCAGCCCAGGAAATAACTAGTGAGCAGAGATTGTTACGTTTTCCTTTTAGGAAGGCAGCCGTCCCGTGAGTGGCCTGAGTCCCCTGCGCCCTAAGGCTGCTGCTGGTACTGGCCCTCCGTGGCCGTATAGAAGTCGTCCAGGACGCTCTGCAGGTAGTCGAACGTGGGCCTCTCCTCGGCCTTTTCTTTCCAGCACATTTTCATGATGTCGTAGAGCTCGTCCGGGCAGTTCTCCATGCGGGGCATCCTGTAGCCCTGCGACAGGGCGGTCATCACGTCAGCGTTAGTTCTCCCTGAGGCCGAGAAACCACAGGTACCATTTAGAAGCCTGACCCAGGCTCACGCACTGCAGTGGTACCCACCTCCTACATCTGTGGTTGAAGCAAAGCTTCGGAGGCTGCCGTGGGCTGAACTGTGTTCCCACCACACCCTCCCCTGCAAACTCCTATGTTGCACTCCTAGCCCCCAGGACCTCAGAATGTGACTGCATTTAGAGCTAAGGCCTTTAAAGGGGTGACCGAGTCAAAATGAACCCTTTAGGGTGGTCCCCAACTGCCTCTGACTGGTGTCCTTGTAAGAAGAGGAGATTAGGAGAGGCCGGGGGAGACACGTGGAGAAGACGGCCGTCTCAAGCCAAGGACAAGCCTCGAGAGAAAGCAAGCCTGCCGACACCTTGATCCTGGACTTGAGGCCTCCAGAACCAGGAGAAAATAAATTTCTGTTGTTTGAGCCACTCAGTTTGTGGTATTTTGTGCTGGCAGCTCTGAAAACTGGTACAGAGGCTAAGGAAATTTCTGTAAGCGATGAAATAAATGTTAGTACGAAGGAGATTAAGGCAGCATTCAGTTGCCCAAGTGAAAACAGGCAACCGTGGTAAATGGAAGACAAAGTGAGCTCTAATGACAAAAGGACACTGGACTTGACAGACCTTGTGAATGAACAGCCCAATCTTAACACTTAATCTCACTTTCTTCTGTAGTATTTTTTTTCCAGCTTCTACCTGGAATACCAAAAAAATCATTTTACCGTACAGTATCTCCTACCAATACTTTTTCAAAATTAGCTTTTCATCGTAAGTGTACTTAAAGAAGTCAGGATCCTTAAGTCAGCCGGACCAATTGTTTAATTCCCACTCCTCAAATGGTCCCAGCCTTCAGTACAGTAAGAGGCAGAGTCCGCCAGGCTGCGGGAACAGCCGGCGAGGGAAGCAGGCTGCCCGCTATTCCTACGGGGCTCTGCAAGAGAGCTGACCACGGAGGATGGCTTTTACTGTGGTCACATGTCTCAGGGCAGTTCAGATGCTGAACTGTCCATCTTTGATACTGAGAATAGCTTTAAGGAAAAAAAGGGCATTTTAATAACATTTTCCTCCAGTGCTAAAATGGGATATCGAAACATGCTCATCTAGCAGTTTTAGCAGGACTTATCCACATCTGGGTGTTTTGCCTATTTTGTGGCTACCTTATTCTGTAGGGACATGGGCTTCTCTAGTGAGGAGCTGTACCTCATGTGGAATATTTTCATGCGTAGAATGCATATAATATCTGGCACACGGGGAACTCCATTCACCCCAACCGTTCCCTTTCCATAGTTATCTCCTTTCCATAGCCATAGATTTCACCACTAGTGGTCACTGGAAAGATCCTAAAAGATAACTAGACAGTTTAGGGGAAACATCTTTGACTTGATCGGAAACAGACCCTTCTTTTGAATTTATTCTCAAATCCGTGTTTTTCAAATTGTGCGTCACCACCCGTTTGGGATCAGTAAATTGATTTT
The DNA here is from genome assembly GCF_000442215.2 of Lipotes vexillifer. Lineage (NCBI taxonomy): Eukaryota > Metazoa > Chordata > Mammalia > Artiodactyla > Lipotidae > Lipotes > Lipotes vexillifer. Next base: position 4,761,893 of record NW_006790942.1, on the reverse strand, counting down.
GGGGGAGCTACCAGTATTTAAAAATATAAATTACCAATATAACAGAGTAAAATAGAAAAGATCAGAGTGCGCTGTATATGGCAAAAGTCAGTGTGGTGTTGTGAAACTTTTGTTTTATATATGGAGCGGGTTTCTGTCTGTTTCTTACTGTGGGTCATAATCAGTGACCTCTGAACTCCTTTGCCCTTAACTAACCTTTCTTCTTCTAAGGACACAGTGACTGAAGGGCCCTGCCTGGATTTAAACCCCTGAAAAAAGACACGATTATTTCTGTCTTGGAAGAGCCCTTGTTTTTGAAATGGGAAGATCCAAGCCAACCTTATAACTGTTAAGATCTCTTGAAAGTTGTTTACACGGTGAATTAATTTTGCTCAAGTCTACTTCTGAAACATCATCTTCAAATATTTGTGTAACGGGAATGTTCTAACTAGAACACTTCATTTGCTTCTCATTGCTTGAAGCCAAGGGGCTGGTTTGCATCGCTTTCTTTAATTGGGGTTCTGGTCTCCGTAAATTATGTGGCTTCAGCATTGCTCTGGCTTCTGTAACCAGCCAAGCTCACTTGGATAAATTTCTGAAGAAATATCCGTGTTTATTTCTACATGGGCATTGGGGAAAGTTCTGGGGTCCTGGCAGGAGGATTAATATCCAGGATAAAGGAAACAGCAGCCGGACCTGCAAGGCTGGGTAGGAATACCTCTTTCACCTCCTTCCTGGAGAAGCCCCAGTTGCATAAAAGGTCAGAACGTGCCCACAGAAGATAAATAAACCTTTCTAGGGCCCACGCTGCTGCACTGCAGATTTTTTTCTTCCTTGTTCTTATATGTTCTCCTAACTCCGAAGAACTCTCTCAGTGATGCAGACAAACGCCAGGCACGCTCCAGCCTGCCTGGGGAATCTGACTTGATAAGAGGAATAAAAAGAAGGAAATCTGAACTCTGTCTTTTTATGTACAAGTAAATCTACCAACAAAATACGGCTATCAACGGACAAGTCTGATGGAAGAAAGAAAGAGAGGAGAGAGACCTTGACCGAACCCTAAGATTAAACCCGGTGCTGGTCTGTTGCTAGGGTGAAGAAAGCAAACACCCATTGGCTGGTGATCTTTAAAGGCAAGCAACCTCATATTCCATCCTCCCTCCTTTCGACAAGCGTGTAGTGAGTACTTCCTACGGGTCATGAGCTGGCACTAAGCTCTGAGAGGTACAAAGATGACTAAGACAAAGTCCTGTCCTCAAATGGCACACAGCCCAGAGGGGAAGCCAGCTCAGGAGACGGAGCTGGGGGGTGGGCAGGAGGTGACATCTGGAGTCGGTAGGAATTGGCAGAGACTAAAAGTTGGTGAGGGAGCAAGGGAGGGGGAAGGACGCAGTAGAGCAGAGATGAGAAAAGAGACGGGGCTCAGCGGCAGGAGACAGAAGCCCGGGCGCTCCAGGAACCAGGACAATCTTTAACGACAGAGCGAGCCTGTACGTATGAGCAAAGGAAGCACAGCCAGCCCGGGACCGCAGTCTCCCGCCCGGTGACAAATTATATTTTTCTGAGCACTGCTTGTGATGGAGCATCTGCAGCAGGATGAGTTTCCTGATTCTGGTTCACGTATAGCTTAAGATGCTAGATATATCTGGCAAGAAGCAGCCAGAAAAGACACGATGCTTCCGAAAGCTTCGTCTTTTTCAAACCTCCTTTCTCTTTATAAGAGCAAAGCAAAACAAACCCCCAACCACAAGGGTCCCCTCTAGTTTCTTTAGAAAATTCCTATACAAATATGACTACAGTTTTGCTTTTAAGATAGTGAAGGATCTTTTTGCCCCACCTCCCTTTTTCCCTTTAATTCATCCCCAAACAAAAAGAGAACAAGAAAGAGAAGAACGGCGTCTCTGATGTAATCAGGAGACACCTGTCAGCCAGAGGCAGAAGCGGTCTGAGCCCAGAGGAGGAACGTGACCCAAGCGCCCGCCAGAGAGGAGTCAACAGTGGATGTCTGGTCACCACGTCTTGGGACGGGGCACTCCCGGGCTGAGGTCGGTGCTGCAGGCAGGCCTGGACCTGGAACCCGCCTGGCAGGTGCCCAGGTTAACGCTGGAGGGATGGAAGGAGAGAAACTCCAGGCCCAGTGGACGGGGTGCAGGGGGCGCGGAGGACACTGGAAGCAAGGAGAGTGAGGCGCACCTGGCCCGGGCCACAGCCTGGCTGCACCTGAGGACGCCAAGCTGAGTGAAATGAGCCCGGCACAAAAGGACACATACGGTACGACTCCACTTACAGGAGTGCCGAGAGCAGTGCAATTCCTAGAGACGGAAAGTAGAACAGAGGTGACCAGGGGCTGGGGGGGGGCAGGCGGAATGGGGACTTAGTGTCTAATGACCCTAAGGACCACAGTATCAGTTTGGGAAGGTGAAAAAGTTCTGGAAATGAATAGTGGTGGGGGTCGCACAGCACTGTGAATGTACTTAATGCCACTAAACCATACACTTAACAATGGTTACGATGGTAAATGTTATTCTGTGTTTCTTTTACCACAATAAGAAAACCCACAACAACAGCAAAGAAAGACCCTGATGTCCGCTCCCCAGGGCGCCTCCGGAATGCTGATGGCCAGGCGGTGCTCCCACCAGCAGGGCCTGGAAGATCGTCTTCAGAAGGAACTAAATAGTCCCAGAGAACAGACCTAAAGATATTGCCGGGTGCGGATGCTGACAGTGCGCCCGGTGGTCCAGAGGCCCTGGTTCCCACAAGACGTCTCACCGAAGCAAGGGGGGAGAAGGTAAGCCTCAGAGGAGGACAGAGGACAGGATGACAGGGACAGAAGCATAGACAGGGGGCTCTGACGATCACCCCAGGAGGTCTACTGTCCTACCAGTGAGTGATTTGGAAAGAGGCAAGGAGCGAATTTTCAAAGAAGCAATATACGAAAACTTCCCAAAATCTATGGCTACAAGTTTCCAAACCAAAAGAACAAAACAGGTACCGAGCATGACGTAAAAATGACAGAAGTGTCACGCCAAGGTACATGGCCATAAATCTCAGGGACAAAGAAGGATCTCGAATTCTTCCATAGAGGAAACGGGATCCTAGGGGGAAGATAGGTACAGAAGCCATCAGCCTTCAGGCCAGCCACTCGGAAAGCTGAGGTCAGTGGAAGAATTATGCTTAAAATTCTAGGCGAGGACGTTCGGTGCACTAGCATTCGTAACATAAACAAATTTGGGAACTGGACTTATTTAGCTGTTTAAGTATATTTAGGGCACGAGTCTCTCCAGAGGAAGTCCTATTTGGAGCGGAGTCTATCTTCTAGGTATGAACTGGAAGAATATTATCTTTGATGCCTCCAATTTTCACGAGACAATCTCCAAAGTCGAGTACGCGACAATCGTGATCTGTTTACTCATTCGGTGTCCCCACCCACGAGGAGAGAGTGCTTCACGGCAACAGCTTTCGGTCTAGGGGCTGCACATTTAAATTCATAACTAGGGGCTACACATTTAAAAACATAACTATAAAATATGGTTGAAATGGACTAACAGCAAACGAAGACAAAGAAGTTTTGAGATTTGCCCCAAATACAACGAATGGGTGCAAAGCCCTTTCCTAAAAAGCAGGTTACGAAAAAGCCCTTTTCTGCATCACATCCCATGTGCACAGAAGTTCGTGGTGCCAGCTGTGCCAGTTCAAAGCGTCTATTCAACGAGTAGGACTGCAAATGGGAAATGAGACTCTCGTGCTCCACTAGCACTTACTTCGTATTTGACGACTAGAATTTTGATAAGTTTATTAACAACATTGTACATTTTGTTCTCACATTCCCAGAGTCTGTGGGTGCTATCCGTTTTGGCATCCAGTCACTCTGTGTATTTGGTACAGCTCTAGTTATATACGCCTTGATATTCCTGGGATGTCTCTGACGGATGCACCAGAAATTGAGAACGGTGGCTGCAGACAGACACACCTGTCACCTTACACCTCTTTGTACCTCTTGGACTTAGAACCATGTGACCATATTCTTATTTAATAATAACTAAAATGGATGAAAATCTTGACTTAGGAAATAACAGTCTGCGTATAATATTTAGAACTATGAACAGCAAATGTTAGGATAAATAGCCAAGATTCCTGAAAGCCAGTGCGTCTCAGGAGCCGAAAAGAGTGAGGCCCTGGGAGCAGGTTTCCATCAGAAGCCTTTTGCACTACCTAATTTTTTAAATATATTTTTTAGACAAGAAGTAAAATATTTAATAAAAACATACTTGTAAAAAGTTAGCCGCTTCAGGAATTTATCAAGAAAAAAATAATGTAACCTGTTATTTCATTGCTCAAGGATAGTAACATTTTGATATATTACACCTTTTAGTCTTTTTTTTTCCTCTGTTCATTTTATAGGAGACTTTCTTATTTCTTTTCTGTTTCTATTCCCCTTTTCTTTCTTAGTGCCTTTTTATTTTGCAAAGCTAGGCATATAGCTTCTAAACCACGAAAAAAAGAGACATATCCAGCACTTTTCCGGGTAAAGAAAGTATTCTCCGATAACTTAATTGTCAGTGGGCCTGTCGTAAGCAGTTTTATAACAGTGATGGAACTGGCATGTACTGTCTATGTTCACCAGTTTTCACGCTCTCTATGAATCGAGTCCTCTGATAACTAAGTAAGTAGGATTGTCCGCTCTGTTCACACGTCCTAATGCTAGAGGCTCTCATAACATACAACGCTTGTGACTGGGAAACCTCATCAACCCAGAACTCCCGAAAGGATGACACATCCCTGGTCCTATCAGAGGACAAGAGACTGCAGAATAGACCAACTGATGCTCTCTGGTTGGTCCTATCAGGTGTGTGTGTGTGTGTGTGTGTGTGTGTGTGTGTGTGTGTGATTCTCACTGCTTTTCTCCTGGTTATTTTATAATTTTTATGGTTTTTCACCCCAAGCATTTTCTTTTTTTTTTTTTTTCTTGCGTTATGCGGGCCTCTCACTGTTGTGGCCTCTCCCATTTGCGGAGCACAGGCTCCGGACGCGCAGGCCCAGCGGCCATGGCTCACGGGCCCAGCCGCTCTGCGGCATGTGGGATCTTCCCGAAACGGGGCACGAACCCGCGTCTCCTGCATCGGCAGGCGGACTCTCAAGCACTGCGCCACCAGGGAAGCCCTCACCCCAAGCATTTTCTAATCGTGGGCATTGAGCACAGCAGGTCAGACTGAGAAGGCCGGGATTCCGCAGCAGCTCTGCCAGGAGCTCGTGATGCAGTTCTGGGCAAGAGTCCCCTTCTCAGAGCCTCAGGGCCTCATCTAGCACATCACTGTGGAGCATGCAGTACATACCACACAACATGTGTGAGGCTGTATGTTTATCTGATCAGATGTCATATATATATATATATATATATATATATATATATATATATATAAAATCTTTCTCTATAGGTTATAGGTTATAGATATATAATGTCAGATATCCGGGCTGATCAGGAAATACTGTCCCCATTTTGCAGGGGTGCTATTCATGAACTTCAGTGTCTAGAACAGAGCGGCCGTCGGAATATGGAATGCGGGCACCAGAGGGGTTTCACGGTACAGTCAGCCCACTGCGCAGGCACCACTGAAGGCCTTCCCCTCCGGCTGGCCCCCCAGGCCCCAGCTTCTCGACGGCTCAACCCCGAAGGGCAGTGAGGGTGACGAGGATTGCAAAGACCGTGCGACTGCTCTGTCCCAAAGCTTCCGGTCTCCTGGAGTCGGGGCCGAAGCCCCTGCGTGGCCCCTGAGGCTCGCATCCGCTCCCGCCCAGCTCCGCGCCTCCAGCCCCTGATCGGGACCCCGTGGGCCACCCGGGCCCTTCTGTCAAGTCACCGAGTTCCCTGCTGCTGCCGGGGTCACTGTTTAGAACCTGCAGCCCTGCCCCAGGCCCCGATCCCTACACCACGGTGCCCCCTCCATGGCGCCCCTCCCATCCTACGCACTGGCCCTATTACCAGTGATTATAATTAGTGATTGTTAGTTATCAGTCTCTCCCTCCTCAAGTATTAGCTCTCAAGGGCAAAAGCTGGGACTGCTCCATCCGGGCACCTCGTGAGTGCCTGGGCACCCTCAGATATTTTTTGAACGGAGGGAATGACTTAAACATTAAAGATTTAATTTAAAATTGGCCGTATCCGTTAATTTTGTTAAAAGCCAAACATTAACAAGAATGTGACAGCTTGGGGGAAAATCCCTCTCCTTGCACATTCCAGCATGGATCCTGCAAAGAGGAGAGCTGGGAGAATCTGGCTCCGACGAGGTCAGGAATCCGGAAATACTGAACGATGTCCCCACGTCCACTAAGTCAAAGATCTGAAGAATCTTTCACTCACACACAGAGGTGGTTATTTCCTGAAGAGGCAGAGACGCCAAAGTCCCTTGTGTGAACTTCTGTTTCAAAACTGACCGAGAAAGAATTGTAAAAGCCTCATCTTGGGAGGGGCACCTGTGTCTAATCCTCTAATCCATCTTTATGAGCAGTACCTGTGATGGTGCCAGGCACATTCTAGGCAGCAAGGGGTGGAATTAATTAGCGAAGCAAAAGAATATGCACTCAATCAGGCAAGAAAGCAGAGAAGTTTCTAAGCATATTTTAGGACACCTTCCAGTAACGACAGTCAAAATAAAGTTCTAGCACCGTGGGCTTACTTTACTTTTGGATATAAGTTTATCTTTTTATGACTCGTGCCACTTGGTTTTTTTCTCATATATACCAAGTGAATGGAAATCGGTAAGTAACTGATACCTGGGTAGGGAATTTTCCCATAGGTGACGATTTCGTACAGGAGAATTCCAAAGGACCACACGTCAGACTTAATAGTGAAACATCCAAAGTTGATTGCTTCTGGAGCTGTCCACTTAATGGGGAACTTAGCACCTAGGGCAGAAGACACAGGTGTTTTACTTGGGTCTCTGAGCTGAAACAAAAGAGTCATGGGCGTGTGACCCTCACACTTTCCTTTGCGGGGAAAATTTTAATGAATTATTTTGAGCAGGTTAACACATACACACAGTAGAAAATAGAGATGGTACAAGATGTCATACTAAGAATGTTTGCCTCCCTCTGTTTCCCTCGCGGGCATTCCCCTCTTAAGAAGCAAAGTTTTTTGTGTATTCTCTTAGCGAAATCACAACTAGCACACTTGAAACATGAGAACATGACACCGAATGGAAAGGCATCTATTCTTAGCCCGTACACCTGTCCCTCGACATCAGCCTTCTAGAGCGTGTATCCTTCGTGTTCACATTTTCTCTAATGACCCAGAGCATGTTTATATGGAATATAAGTATCTCGATGTGTATATTCTTGCGGATAAATCTCTTGAAGCCTCTACCAACGGGGATTTTAGATGCTACTCCAAGCTTTCATTTGATAGGACCAAACATTACTACTCTTCTAGGAACTGTGTAGGATGATGATCTGCCCAGACTGAGATGACGATGAAACTAGGTTTCTCACGAGAAGCTGGTGAGACTCAGTTCGACTTAGCCGCCGGGTCACATTGGGAGGCAAGCCTGGCCCCGGGGAACTCGCAGGGTCACCTCGAGGGAAGCAGGGACTCGGGCACTTCTGCACCCTGGAAAGGCAAGGGCTTTCCACCAACTACTAAAGAATTTTTAAAATACATTTGCCTTCACGATGTCTTTGCCTTAGACTTTTCTGTGAAGTCCAGACCTAGTGCACAGGGTGGGGCCAGGAAGGGCGGGGCTGTGGTTGGGGCGGAGCCAGGGCGGGGCCTATGCGTGGGCGTGGCTGGGTGGAGCCTGGGGTCCAGCATGGCCTTGTGGGGGGGCTTGACTCCCAGTTCTGCTGTTTCCAGCCAGGTATGACCCCGGCAAGACACTTACTGCTTCTGTGCCTTCTTGGCACTTCCATCCATGAAATGAGTAAACAGCAGAACCTCCCCTGTTGCTGTCAGGGTTAAGTGGGTGGGTCTGCATGCTTGGCACAGAGGAAATGCCAGTGAGGGTAAATATCCTTACTTTTGCCCTGAGGTGACCTACTGTTTCGTTCTAGGACTCGAGCCCTCTGCATTAGGCCACCTGTTTCTCGTGAGAACAGTTATTTCTGTGAGACTCTAGGCTTGTCAAATTCTACAAAACGGATGTAATAAATTCTGACTCATGCACTTTGAGGCCACATCTCCTGGGTTTGAGTCCTGGCTCTAGCACTTACTCTGGGGCCTCAGAAGCTTCTGAACCTCTCCTTTTTTCTCATCTATAAGGTGGAAACAATAATACTGCTTATCACATAGGGTTATTGCAAAGGTAACTGAGATGGTGTATGCAAAGCGCTTAGAATAGCCGCTGCCGCGCTGCAAACGCTCACTACCTTTTAGCTACTTTTCAGACTATTTCTCTTGACCTGCCATTTTGCTGAAGATAATTAAGGCCAAGGATAAACTATAATCCACCTAAGAGAATGCAAACTTGAGGCAGGAGAACTACCGTAAGTATGACGAATGCAGGAGATGCTAGACAAATCAAATGGATGTTTTCAATTTGTTTGTCACCTCTATAAATTCTGTGGGTACCTTCCAGAAATAACACACATGTAGTTAAAATAATCCTTGGTTAACAATTCTTAGGAATGTCAAGAAAGTGCTTGGTTCTTTCAGAAGGGAGAAAAGCACTGCAAAAAAACCTCACTCAACTTTCACGAGCGAGACCATCAGAATCCTCAGATCATAAGCAACAGAGAAGAATCTCCAACAGGAAAGGTCAGTGCAGACAGGGCTGGCCCCAGAATGACAGGCCAGGAACTCGAAGATTTACTCTGTGCGTTTTTTGGTTTACATATATAATATGGAAGGTGGGAAAATAAAGGAGTGTATTTTTGTAGTGTTATATTTACTTCTGTGTGTGTGATAATTTCCATGTTTTAATTTGTAGCTAAAAGGCCAGAATATAGAGTATAGACTTATTGTTACAAATATTTTCTCCATAGTTAAGGAAAGTACACTTCACTGTTCCAGTGAAAAAAGCTCTAACAAGTAATATGAACAAAGAATCATGATCCTGTCAAATCTCATTTTGTTTTGCCTTGCTTAATCGAAATACAAATGACAGCATTTGTAAATTTTATAAAAGTATCTTGCAGAGCTAATCAAGAGAGTAATTTTTCAAAACAATTATTAGAATAAACCACAAACAGCAACTATGGTACATTTTGAATATTGTACCAAATGAATTCTTTTTCTAATGATGCCTATTGTAATTGCTCTGTTAAAAACAGGCAAAAACGGGCTTCCCTGGTGGCGCAGTGGTTGAGAGTCCGCCTGCCGATGCAGGGGACACGGGTCCGTGCCCCGGTCCGGGAGGATCCCACATACCGCGGAGCGGCCGGGCCCGTGAGCCATGGCCGCTGAGCCTGCGCGTCCGGAGCCTGTGCTCCGCAACGGGAGAGGCCACAACAGTGAGAGGCCCGCGGACCGCAAAAAAAAAACAAACAAAAAAAAAAACAGGCATGAACAAAATAAAACTAAACAATAACCAAACACCTAAAGGTCGTTCCGGGAACGTACCTTCCCTGGCTGTGTACTCGTTATCCTCAATCACTCGAGCAAGGCCAAAATCTGCGATTTTGCACATGAGGGCCTCGGAGACCAGGACGTTAGCGGCTCGTAGGTCCCTGTGGATGTAGTTCTTCCTCTCAATGTACGCCATTCCCTCCGCGATCTGGAAACAGAAGAAGGCTCTCCTTTAGATGTTCCATTTAGGCCCATATACGGACATATGGAGGAAAACCAGAAAACTTCTGAGTTCCTGAAATCCTTTCATGTACGATATTCCGATCATTCCAATTTTTAAAACAGCAGGTAAATTACAATCTCCATTTTAAGTCCTTTCTAAAATAGCTGCCCCCAAACCTCCAACGATGGTAATCACTCTCAACATGGTTATTTAAATAGCTGTATGTCTCAGCCTTTTTTAAATGCGTGGAGACTTTTTTTCAGATCCTACTAAATTCCTGCAAGTAGATACACAGATGTTTGTATCCCAGTTTTCCAAACGAGGAAAGAGAGCCAGGGAAGTGCCGTGCCAACACAAATACAGTATTGGGGTGTCAAGAACAGGCTGTCCCTGGCCAGCAGCATCCTTGCTGTCGGGTCAGTCGACTGCCCACAGGACGCAGGCTCTAAGCTCTCTCTGCACAGTCCCTCCAGGACGAGCAGAAAGAATCACCCAGACATAAAGCTCACAGCAGGAGAGAAGCAAGGATAAAATGATGAAACAGGGGAGGTGAAACTGCTACTCATGGCTTGCTAGGAAATCGGGTTTTTAAGGAATCAAAATAGGATTATTAAGGAAAACATTACCAAATTATAAAGATAAGAATCAGGTAGGAAGGAAGGAGGGAAGGAAGGAAAGAAGGGAAGGAGGGAGGGAGGGAGGAACCAAGTAGCTGTGTCTGGTGAGCAGTTAGAGGGAAAACTAGTTAGGACTGTGTCACACAGGAATGAATGTATTCTGCGGATTCTACCTTGAATTCCAGGTGGCTCAGCGTGGAGGACCTGAGTACTCCCACACCCCGTCCTCAACAGCATCCTCCTGGCTCAGTCAAATGCCGCTGTTTCAGCCAGGCCCTGTGGCTTAGCAAAAGCTTTTTAGCTCCTTACTACAGGGGGTGCTTCTCCTGACCTCGGCCTGGAACGCCTTGCTTCCCCTCTGGGCCAATCACTAGGCTTCCTTCTGGCCACAGGGCCTTCCCTGAACTCCTCTTGGATAATTTCACTCTACACCCACCATCAATGGTCAATTTGTACAAAAACCATTTGCACCTACTGACCATAGCTTTGCCATTATTTTGATGCTGTTTAAGGTGCTTACTGCTGCCCTGCCAACCAGACAGCAAACACCACCAGGGAGAAGCCACCTTACATCTTTTCTGTTCTCACGTGTTGTCTACTGGAAGCTTCAGCCATGTCACTCCCCTCCTCTCAGAGCCGAAGAAAGTTCTTTGGTAAAGTGTGCTGGGTTTTTAATATGACCAGGATGCCACGCTGTTTGCTCTCTGCTGCAGAAATTTGCCAGCTGCTATTTCTGTGGCCAGAAAATCTGCCGTATAATAATCAGAATACAGCAGCTCAGTCCCAAAGTCCTGGCAGCCTAGGGGCTCGCCTGTGACTCGCCCCAAAGAGTCTTGAACAGGTAAAATCATAAATCCGAAAGAATAGAAGAGGTCTGAACATCTTCTTTAGTAGAAACGACAATTTGATCACGTACCCCTTGACTATGACCAAGAATTACGTGTGTGGCACGCAGCCTGGGCCGGTAGAGTGGAGAAGACCCAGGCCACGTGACACCTGCTCAGTGGACTCGGGGTCCAGCCCCTGCCTGGACGGCTGGGCCAGCCTCACACAGCATCCCTCGATAGGAATACCTTAATCCTTTGTGCAAGACCGGCCAGGTCACTCCCTGCGTAAAACTAGCCTCCAGATAACGTCTGAACCCCTTAGAGCTGCTTCCAAGGCCCTGGGTGACTGGTCCATTATCCTCCACCTTCCACCACTGCCTCCCTCCAGGGTCCTGGTTCCTGCAGCCCCTGTTGCGGGGCAGTTCTTCCCGCAGGTCTCAGGGGAGACGGCCCTTCCGCTGAGAGGCCTTCCCTGACCCTCCTTCTCGTCCAGTGTGTGTGGTCCCAGGGCCCCCCCCCCCCCCCCCCCCCGCTCACCTGGGCATCGCAGGAATGTAAACCCCTTAGGGCACACTCCTGTTCTTGAGCCCGCATGTTACATTCCAATGATTCTAGACAAACTGGGCCAGGAACTGGGAAGAGCCGAAGCTGGCTGCGATCCCAACACGTCCACGTGCCGCAACGATTGAGCCCACGGGCCGCAACTACTGAAGCCCGCGTGCCTAGAGCCCGTGCTCCGCAACAAGAGAAGCCACCGCAATGGGAAGCCCGCGCACCGCAATGAAGAGTAGCCCCCGCTGGCCGCAACTAGAGAAAGCCTGCGTGCAGCAACGAAGACCCAGTGCAGCCACAAATAAATAAATTAATTAAAAATAAGTAAATAAATAAAAGTGTCCTGGGAACTTGTGGGTAAGGCTTTTATCACACTCACCCGAGTTCTGCATTTACACAAACCTGAATGCATTTTTTAACATGATTCTCTAAAATAATAACAGACTTGCGGCAAGCCCAGCTTAGTTTGGCTTTCTTTTCCACGTCACAGTGCTTTAAGGGGCTCATATTCCAAACAATAATAATAGCGTTCACCAAGACCAAGTTTCTAAACAACAGTGCTTGCCAAGTGGAATAAACAATAGATATGAGAGCAAAATAAAAGTTTTCAGATAGGGCTGGTTTTGAGGTCAAAAAAGACTACAATTCTCTACTTATATAAAAAGTATTATTTCCCTGGTCTACATGTGTTTTTCTTTCTTGGTTTCTTTCTTTCTTTTTAAAACCTTAATCTTTTGTTGCTGTTGTTGTTGTATTTACTTTGGCTAAAGTAAATCCAACTCTATTTCTCTATTTCGCAACAGCAGGAAGAAATCATAGGCCACTTTGGCTAGTGGAATCTAGGATCAACTTTGCTTTTTGCACGAATACGTTCTTGCTTCTCCAGGTCACTTAGTCTAACCGCTGTCAGCACTGCAGAAAGAGCTGTTGCATAAATGCATCCCCCCCCCAGGCTCAGCCATCCTCGGGGACCCGGGGAGAGGGGAGAGCTCGCCTCCTACTTTCTTTTTAACTAAATTATAGTTGACTTACAATGTTTCAGGTGTAGAGCAAAGTGATTCAGTTACACATAGGTATATATGTATTCTTTTTCAGGTTCTTTTCCATCACAGGTTATTACAAGATACTGAGTATAGCTCCTTGTGCTCTACAGTCGGTCCTTGTTCTTTGTCAACTTTATATACAGTAGTGTGTATCCGTTAATCCCATTAGCTCAGAAAGGCTGATCTGAGGGCTTCCCTGGTGGCGCAGTGGTTGAGAATCCGCCTGCCAATGCAGGGGACACGGGTTCGAGCCCTGGTCTGGGAGGATCCCACATGCCGCGGAGCAACTAGGCCCGTGAGCCACAACTACCGAGCCTGCGCGTCTGGAGCCTGTGCTCCGCAACAAGAGAGGCCGCGACAGTGAGAGGCCCGCGTACCGCAATGAAGAGTGGCCCCCGCTCGCCACAACTAGAAAAAGCCCTTGCACAGAAACGAAGACCCAACACAGCAAAAATAAACAAAAATAAAAAAAATTTAAAAAGAAAGGCTGATCTGTGAAGGAGTTACGTGGAGTCACTCATGTTTGGTGAGGACGCAGTCTGATTCAGGAGATAGCTCTGTGCCCACAGATATTTTACTTAGATCATGATGGTAACAGGTAGGTGGCTGATTGATAGGTAGGTAGGTCGATATATAGATGGATAGTTAGACATTAATAACCACTACTCCCACCACTAATGGAGCACTTTTTTGAACTTTTTTTTTTTTGCGGTACGCGGGCCTCTCACTGTTGTGGCATCTCCCGTTGCGGAGCACAGGCTCCGGACGCGCAGGCTCAGCGGCCATGGCTCACGGGCCCAGCCGCTCCGCGGCGTGTGGGATCATTCCCGGACCGGGGCACGAACCCGCGTCCCCTGCATCGGCAGGCGGACTCCCAACAACTGCGCCACCAGGGAAGCCCCTAATGGAGCACTTTTTATGTACCAGATACTGTTTTACATCCATTACACCCAACTCACGGTTCATCTGAATAACAACTCTATCCGGTAACTTTTATTTCCATTGTACACATGCAAATGAAGCTTAAAGAGGTACAAGAACCTGATGAAAGCCAGGAAGGAAGGAGAGAGCCAGGATTGACACCCAGGAGTGTCTGACCGCCAGATCACATTCCAGAATGTTCCATCAGCAAGAGAGCTCCTAACTAGATGCTTCTGGGACTCAAATTTTTCATCGAGGGAGGACTATTTTACTGAGAAGAGAGAAAAATGCTTCTGAAGTTTCCTCCTGGAATTCACTGTTGTTAAGCCCAAATTCCACCTCTCAGAAAAGCTACCACAAACCTTCCCCAGGCAGAGCTCAGGATACCCATCTCAGGAAGGACATACAAGCTTGGTTTGGATTGTCTTTGTCTAGAACAGGGTTTCTCAACCTTTTTCCATTATCATCTCCTATGCAGAAATTTTTAATTAAATTAAAAATTTTAAATTAAATACAAAGAAATAGGATTTTGTCAGGTAGGCCTGAGCTCTGCAGGGCCACAAACTATCGTAATATCTAAGATTTTCCCATCTTCCAAGAACCAATTTTCACTCCCTTGGGGGCAACTTGCCCCATTTTGATTTCTTGGTCTAGAGGAAGCTAAACTGAGCAAAGAAGGTATAAAGCCCGTTTCGCCCTATGACTCAAAAGACAGAAATAAGATGGATGATGATCTATTCTTGGCTTGAACGAGGTTACGGCTCTGTCAGAATGAAAATAACCAGGCTAAAATTAAGCAGGAAAATATTCTTTCATTCAAATAGCCCTATATATTGCAAAAAAAAAAAGCAATAAATGTCTTTCCCTTTGGAAATTTGATGGGGCTAAAAGGAAATTACTTTCCTAGGGTCACACCACAGGTTAGGGCAATGGTTTGGAAGTGACTTCAATTTCCCTTCTGTGCATTTAGCCATTAAATGAAGTTTAAACCCTTACACCAGTATTTCTTAACTCTGGCTGTGTACCGGGCATCTTATCTTAACCCAGGTCTCATCCTAAATCACCTAAACATGCATCTCCAGGAGTGAGGCCTCCCTAGGTAGTTGTGACCTGCAGTCTGGGTGGAGAATGGCCCTTGTCCCTTATCACCTTCTGGGAGCTTGATTCTGACCCTGATTTATTCAATCAGAACCCAGATTTTAACAAGCTCTCTGGGTGATCTGTATGCACATCGATCTTGAAGAACGGCGGTAGATCCAATGCTTTTCAACTTCAGCTATTTTAGGATTTAAAATTCTAGACAGATTGGAATGAAATCTCGGTCTCAACACCAGTAGATGGACTGTTGTCCTCCTAACGCTGGGGAAAGGAATTCCCCAGCAACTCAGCTGACGAAAACGAAGGAGCAAAGACGGGCAGAGCCAGCAGGACAAGCCCAGGTGGGGAGGGGGTGCCATGCTGAAGCTGGGGGGAGTGACGGGCCAGATAACGGGGCTGCGGGCTAGTCCTCGTACATCAGCAGCTCAGAACGAGTGTCCTGAGCTGTTGTTTTTCTTGTAACTAGGGGAAGGACTCCAGCCTTACAGCTCAGAGGCAGGGAATCCGGAAGCGCTTTCTCCACGTCATGGTTCTGGGGCCAGGCCGCTACTTAGAGGGCTTAGGAAACTGAATTGAATCTTTCAGCTTTAAATCATCTGAGGGGATTCTCTACCTCTTGGGCCATGCCAGCATCACGCCAGCATCAGGCTCAGTGATGCACAAACGCGAGAAAACCTTGACTTTCTAAACCACCTGCCAGCACTAAAGAAGAAATAAAAATGTCTTGTCTCCATGTGCTAATTTCCAACACTCTGTATTAGAGAGTCTGTGTGTGAAGCTACTGGGCCTTTGAAGTAAAAAAGCACCCCTATTACCTAAAATGAGAATAATCATACAAGGAAATAACTTCAGTGATGTGTCTGTACTCCTGGTTTAAAGCCACCTGATTTAGGGTTAAATGTGCTGGTCATTTCTTGAGCTCTTCAGCCCAAATAGCGTGGCGGGCGTACATTTCCTAGTTCCTCTTTTTGTACCTTCAGTGGAAACATACGGTGACATGTTCTCTGTTTGATGTTTCTATGTGTGTGTGTGTGTGTGCATGTGTGCGTGTACACGCATGCCCTGCTGCCCTGGGAGGACAGACAGGAACTACTAGGTAAGTGAGTGACCCACTGGGATCCCAACCTGAGCCAGTAACACAGTGGCTTCTGGTGAAATCCCAGGCATCTAGTACCCAGTGAAAGTTCTAGGCACAGAGGAGATATTAAAAATGATGTTTCCTGGGCTTCCCCAGTGGAGCAGTGGTTGAGAATCCTCCTGCCAAGGCAGGGGACACGGGTTCGAGCCCTGGTCTGGGAAGATCCCACATGCCGCGGAGCAACTAAGCCTGTGCGCCGCAACTACTGAGCCTGCGCTCTAGAGCCCGCGAGCCACAACTACTGAGCCCACGTGCCACAACTACGGAAGCCCACGTGCCTAGAGCCCGTGCTCCACAACAAGAGAAGCTGCCACAGTGAGAAGCCTGCGCACCGCAACGAAGAGTAGCCCCCGCTGACCGCAACTAGAGAAAGCCTGTGCGTAGCAACGAAGACCCAACACAGCCATAAATAAATAAATAAATAAATATATATATATATATATATATATATATATATATATATTTTTTTTTAATGATGCTTTCTGAGTTAGAGGCCAACCTCATCTTGTCGGGTGCGAAATAAGCCACCCCCCAGCCTCATGGCCATCCTCCAGGGAGGTCTTTCAAATGTGCTGTGAGAAGGAAAGGCATGACCATCGGGCGCCCACCAATCAGCTTCCCAGCCGGGGACCTGAAGGGCTGGAAACACACGTGTGACCACAGAGGACACTCTGACCCCAAATACTGGGGATTCTGCCTCTCCCACTGCTGGTGTGAAGGCGACGCGCCAACCTTCCCACAGACGCACCCTCAGGGGCCCACAGGCACTGCCTCCTCCAAGGGGAAGAGACCCAGCCTCACCGGTTGGTGGGTGCACGGCATCCGTCCCCGGCATCTGAGATCCCCGGCATCTGAGATCCCCAGCTGGTGGGGCACCTCGGAGGATCACCACGGACACTCCCTCTCTATAGCGGTGTTGCCAAGTGTGTGTCTATTGTTCAGTACGTCAGTATCCACACACGTGATTTTACCCCCACCCACATGCATACACACCACACAAACACATACAAACTTCTGGGAAGTTTTCAGAGCCCAGCATTCCATAAAGCATTATCCTTCTGCTTCCTCTGCCTATCATCTTCTACCCAACCCCCCAACACGCACACTTACATATGCACACACTTACGATGGGCAGGGTGGCGACAGAACGCAAAATGCTTTGCAGATGAATGTTTCCTGGGGTATAAGGTCAGAAACGTTAAAGCAGAACAAAGTTTCCGGAAGCATCTGAGGTGAGCATACTCCTTTAAATTCCCTCTCCAATATCCACGTTTAAGTAGAAAGTCTGTGTTCCCGTTCCCCAGATGAGGACTTGGGAGCGGCCTCCGCAGACATCTACACGCACCCCTGCCGCACTGCCCTGAGGAAGGCAACCCAGGACCCTCCTCTCTGGTCATCAAATACATTTACTGAGAAGGGAGTTGCCAGGGACCATCTGGGGCTTGCAGGATGGTGATGCTTGGGGCAGGAAATACCTAATACCAACGCCCGTTGGGTATATACAAGACAGACTTCTTTTATGTGGAATACAATGCTGGAGAAGAAATCTCAATCAAGTTTTACAGACCAAGGCAGACTCAAATAATCCTCCTTGCAAGTGACTTTCCCTACTAGCAATGGCCACAGAGGTCACGCATCTTTTTCTGTTTTTCCCAGAAGCCCAATCAAAGCTGTGAGCCCGGCATTCCACCCAGCCTGCCCCAGCCTCCAGCAGGCTCCCTCCATCCGGGGCTGAGGCTCTGAGCAACAAGCCTGTTCCCATGCACGTGCTCAGTGCACGGACCGCGCAGGTGTCACCAAGGACCACGAAGAATGCTCTGGACACACCACGGAGTGTTTGCATGGATGACCTTGCCGTGTGAGTCTTGCTTTAGGGTTCTGTGTTCACCCGAATTCCTACCGCTGTTCTGAGAAACGGGCAAGTAACAGGCTATCTTGCTTAGTGAGTGATTTTTAAAATTTTAATGAGAAGAACCCACATGTGAGTCAGACGACGGAGGGAATAAAGGCATAAAGGAACCTAATTGAGGGACTCGATGTGATCCCTCAAGCAAAGCTAAAATCTGCCCCAGGAAATTCCAGCCTGAATGAGAAACTGGAACCGAAAACCCAATCTGTCTTAGAATTGGCCAGTTGGAAAGCATTCGTCACTTAGACAAGCAGTGAGAGAGATTGAACAAGAAACCTGCCAGAAAGCAGGAAAGACTAAATTTTGCTTTTCTTGTGGTTCTATGTGTTCCATTAGGCATTGTTTGCCTCACTCTCTAGATACGTATTTCCTTCCTACACTTGGGGAAAGTAGAATTCAAATAATTAATTACTTTCAAAAGCCTTAGGAAGCTTACAAAATAATAATAATGCTAATATTAATAAGTTGGAACCAAACAAATGGGTTAAACCTACAGTGTCTCTGATGGGGTCTCAAGCCTCTCTGAAGGGTCCTCTCTATCACCCCTGCGGTCGATCCCAAACTGACCTAAAAAGACCACTGAATTACAACACAAAAATAAAATGTAAAAAAAACAGGGAGTTTAAAGTAAGAACACACCTCTTCGGTACTCCAAACATGACAGCATTTGTTTTGTAGTACTTCGTAGTTTCTATGGCTGTACTTTTCTATCTATTAATATTCATTGGTCCTCCATACTGGATCCCTACGCTCTTTAATCCATAATTTGGAGACAGGAAGGGGTGGCATAGAGCTCATTCCTTGCTATGTTTGGAGGTCAAATTTCCTAGTATGTTTTAGCTTTATTGGGTTATTAAAATATTCTTCTTGGGCTTCCCTGGTGGCGCAGTGCTTGAGAGTCCGCCTGCCGATGCAGGAGACGCGGGTTCGTGCCCCGTTTCGGGAAGATCTCACATGCCGCGGAGCGGCTGGGCCCGTGAGCCATGGCCGCTGAGCCTGTGCGTCCGGAGCCTGTGCTCCGCAAATGGGAGAGGCCACAACAGTGAGAGGCCCGCATAACGCAAGAAAAAAAAAAAAAAAAATTCTTCTTTATTCCTCTTTTCCAAGCAAAACTTCTAAGAAATAATGGAGTTTCTTGCTTTGATGATGATGATGGTGGTGATGGTGATGATGATAATGACGATGATGATGACAGCTACCATGTATTGGCTGCTTACCCTGCCCAGGCATCTTGCCAGGCATTTATAATCCCTAAAACAAGCCTATGAAAGTAGCCAATATTCATAGTAAAGATGAGAAAGCTGTGTCTTGGAGAAGTAAACATTTTTTCTAGATAGACTTGGATTTGAATCCAAATCTGGCTGGTCCCACCTCCTGTGCTCTCAACTATTTATCTATACTAGCTTCTTCCTTTAAAAAGAGCTACAAACATGGGCTTCCCTGGTGGCGCAGTGGTTGAGAGTCTGCCTGCCGATGCAGGGGATGCGGGTTCGTGCCCCGGTCCGGGAAGATCCCACATGCCGCGGAGCGGCTGGGCCCGTGAGCCATGGCCGCTGAGCCTGCGCGTCCGGAGCCTGTGGTCCGCAACGGGAGAGGCCACAACAGTGAGAGACCCGCGAACCGCAAAAAAAAATAAATAAATAAAAAGATCTACAAACAGTAGAATGTTTGCAAGCTGACATCAGGAAAAAGGAGAGAAAGGAGAAATAATAACTAGATCATTTAAAAAGTGGCCATGTTAAAGTCTGCAATCTGTAATACCTTCATAGCTGAAAGACGAGGGCAGAGCTTGACACGTACAAACTTAGGGCTGGTGAGGTTTTTGTGACGGATCAAAATTCAATCAATCCAAAAGCATGCAAAGGACCCACAGAGTCTTGGGGAGACATGATTTCCACATAGAAAACTGCACTGAATAATCATTTAAACCAGTAAGTTTCCATGAAAGAGATTTACCTTCATTAGCGGCAAAGGAAGAACCATTTGTCAACTAATTCTCATAGACTTTCTCTTGCAAAAACTTACTGGACCAGTTCACATCTATGGCTGTTATAGAAACAAACAAAACAAAAAAGCAAAAACCAGAAAATAAACAGCGTTGTTGAGGAAGTGGAGAAATTAGCACCCTCGTGCACTGTTGGTGGGAATGTAAACTGGTGCAGCCACTGTGGGGACCAGAATGAGTGATCCTCAAAAAATTCAACATCGGATTACCATGTGACCCATCAATTCCACCACTGGGTGCATACCGCAAACAACTGAAAGTACACACTTGTACAATATCTAACAGATATTTGCACACCCCTGTTCATAAGAGCATTATTCACAAAAGCAGAAAGTGGAAAACAACTCAAGTGTCCATCAGTGGATGAATAAAAAAACCAAAATGTGGTCTCTGCGGGCAATGGAATATTATTCAGCCATAAAAAGGAATGGAATTCTAACACAGGCTACAACATCGATGAACTTTAAGGACAATATACTAAGAGAAATAAGCCAGTCGCAAAAGGGCAGATACTGTATGATTCCACTCATACGAGGTACCTGGAGTATCAGATTCACAGAGACAGACAGTAGAATGGTGGTTGCCAAGGGCTGGTGGGAGGGAGGATGGGGACCTGGCGGGTACACAGTGTCAGTTCTGCAAGATGAAAAGGGTTCTGGAGATGCTGGTGGTGAGGACCGCACAACAACATGAATGTACCTCATGCCACTGAACCGTGCACTAAAAAATGGATGAAATGTATGTTATGTGTATTTTATCACAGTTGAAAACTAAAACTGGGAGCTTCCAGTTGTAGGAAAGCAGGGGCAGAGGTGGTAAAGGCTGCTGGTCACAGGGAGAGCGGGCAACGCCCATCACCCACCCCTGCGCAGTGTGCTGACGACCAAGGAAACGCTTCGGGCACCCTGGGTGGGGATGCCCATGCACACCTGGGGGACCAAACCACACTAGGCAGTGGTCAAGCCTCCTCCCGCATCGCTTCCACCCCGGGCCACTCCTCAGTCTACCCTCAAACAAACCCGGCCTTGACGTGAACACACAAGTAGGGATTAGAAGGGAGTAGACCAATGATGCCTCAGAAGACAGCTGGACAGTTGTGACTGTGTATCAGAGACTTACAATGAGTCATCTTGGATTTTATACAAAACGGGGGCAAGTTTCTTCTCAAAATCTCAAGTTTTCCACTCTGCAAAGTGGCGATAAGAATAGCATCAACCTGGTAGAGTCCAGATGAGACTGAAAAGGAGAATGCAAGGCTGCTCAGTGCATGATGGAGATGAACGATCACTATGACTAATATTAATACCACTACTACTCATAACAAGAAGACCCACATCCAGACCTGGTTCATCACGGTGAACTGACAGAAGGGCTGCTCTCTTAGAGCCGAGGGGCTGTAGGTGGGAGGCTGCCCACAGGTGCCCGAATGCAGCCTCAGGCACACTGGTTCCCCTCTGCTGAGTGGCTGCCGCCACCCTTAGGAGAAGCTCGATCCAGACTCTGCATCCGCTAACGGGGCTCCCTGATACCAGCTGCCTGAGGCTGTAAAGGGATGCCCTGTCAGGGATAAGCCCCCGCCAGGCAGGGAAGGGACTCCCCACTCTGTACCCCCAGGACAGGGCAGTCAAGAACCTACACTAAGATTAGAAACCTCCTTTGCTTATTCTCCCCTCTTCTGCATCAATTTCACTGCTACTACTGTCATCTAGATGACCTACCCCTGGATATCCCTGGTGGTCCAGTGGCTAAGACTAAGTGCTCCTGATGAAGGGGTCCCGGGTATGATCCCTGGTCAGGGAACTAGACCCCGCATGCATGCTGCAACTAAGAGTTCGTATGCTGCAACTAAAGATCTGTGTGCCGCAACACAGACCCAGTGCAGCCAAATATATAAATAAATAAATATTTAGATGACCTACCCCTGATCTGCAGCTAACGAACCACGCTTATCACCCTGGAAGGAGAAGGAGGAAGCAGAACATTCTCAACTTATGCCAGGGATGGAGAAACAAGAGGAAAGCCATTGGCACTTCTGTCCAGTCTTTTGCAGGAGAGAGGATGTGTGATGGCCGGATCAGTGCTGCCTCTGAGGAGGAATGTGGCCTGACTGGGTACGCCCCACACACCTCCAGCTGAGGAACAAGTCGCTGGGCACAAACATGCAATTCTCCTCGGTGAAAACAAGCTGTGACTGTCAAGTGACTCAGAAACACTCCTACTCTGATCTCTTATCTGGCTCCTGGGGCCTAAGGACATACATGCAGAAAGTAAAGTTTTGTCCACAGAAATGTTTTGTATTGTTACTTACATTAGTGAAAAAGTAGAGATTCTCCAAATGTTCATCTACCAGGGAATGGTAAGGAAATCACGATACAGTCACAGGAATAGAATATTATATTGTAATAGATACCTACATGTTTATGGAGAGTTTTCAATAAAATGAAAAACTGTAATATTCAGTTCAATATGTACAAAACAGCACATACGGTACAAACCTAACGTGTAATGAAAAGAATAATTAGAAAGGATGCATAATGATGAACTAATAACAAAAAAATGGGTAAAAAGCCTAAAGAAACAGTTCCCCCAAAATAAACTGCAAACGAAGAAGGAATATAGGAAAAGATGCACGACCTCATCTATATTAAATAAACACAAATTACAACAAGGAAATATGAAGTTTGACCTATCAGACTGTATTAGAGAGTTAAGACTTATGTCTTAGGGGTTTCCCTGGTGACGCAGTGGTTAAGAATCCGCAGGCCAATGGAGGGGACACGGGTTCGAGCCCTGGCCCGGGAAGATCCCACATGCCATGGAGCAACTAAGCCCGTGCGCCACAACTACTGAGCCTGCTCTCTACAGCTCATGAGCTACAACGACTGAGCCCGCATGCCACAACTACTGAGCCTGTGCTCTACGAGCCCATGAGCCACAACTACTGAAGCTGCGCGCCTAGAGCCCGTGTTCTGCAACAAGAGAAGCCACCGCAGTGAGAAGCCCGCGCACCGCAACGAAGAGTAGCCCCCCCTCACCGCAACTAGAGAAAGCCCGTGCGCAGCAACGAAGACCCAACACAGCCAAAACTAAATAAATAAAATTTAAAAAAAAAGAGGTCTTAGAGCAGCACTCTGGCTGCTGTGTGACAGACGGGCTCTGGAAGAAGCAGAGCTGAAGCCCAAGGCTATTTAGGCAGCTACAAGGTCATTCGTCCTGAGTGTTTGAC
>NW_006790942.1:4737270-4738836 GCF_000442215.2 Lipotes vexillifer | reverse complement strand
GCTCGCGCCCCGCTTCCAAGCCCAGGCCCCGCAGTGAAGTCCCTGGCCCACTGGGACATGTCCAGCTGGGTGTCCCACACTTCAGTCCCCACAGCAAAACCGACCCCCGCGGCCCCCAATCCCGGCGTCCACTGGGCCAGGCGCTCGGCTGCCCATCCAGACACCGGGCGTCGCCTTCGCTTTCCGCTCCTGCACACCTGGGATGGGCGGGGCTCCGCCCCTCCCGGGACCCCGGGCTCCAGCCGCGATCCCTCCTCAGCCCGGCTGCGTTGCCCGGGGCAACGCAGGGCGTGCGGATCTCAGCGCATCGCCTTCCTGCTTAGACGTTCACGGGCCCCCATCGCTCCCAGGATGAGAAGCAAGCTGCCCGCATTCGCGACTGGGCTCCCACAGCCGCCTCCTGGGCAACGCGGGGCAGCCTCCGGGTGGGGGGTTCGGTTCTCTCCGGACTCAGCCTCTTCAGTTTTCAGGCTCCCAGGCCAAAGTGCTCTTTGGTTTGGGGACACGGGGGTGGGGAGGAGGCCGGGGTGCTGAGAAATCTAGCTCTGATGGAAAAGCTTCAGGATGGTTCCTGCCCACGGTGTTCCCTTTAAAGATGAGCTTGGTTGGAGCACAGACACGCCCCCGCCCCCTCCTTCCACCTTTCCGGGTCTCAGGTCTACGAAACACAGCCGACCAAAGCAAAGTCAGCAACCAGAGTATCTTCGGAGCAGAGCATCCTGTGGTTTCTACAGCGAGCACGGGGTCGGGGGTCGGGGGGTCGGTCAGAGGCCAGCGGGGAGGCCCAAGTGCACGTTACGGTAAATGCAAACAGCACCCACGGACTCCTCAAAGGTAAAGTATAACTCCCGAGAGGCCATCTGCTGAGTATCATCATTTTTTGCTTTTCTCCAATACGTACATCCTTTCGGTCACCTACTAAGCCCTTCGCTGCCCCTCCCACGGAACCCAGGGCTTGGCAGTGCTTCCGCTTTTCCTTAAGGTCCGCGTCTAGCTCTCAGGGCCCCACTCCCCGTCACCCCTCTCCTGCGCCCTTGGCGCCAAGTTCACTCAGCCACAGGCGCCTCCCCACATCCGCCCCTGCCCGGCCTGGCACGGCTGGCCCTGTCTCCCAGGCTCACCGCCCAGGAGGCCTGCCCTCCTGCCGCCCCCGCCCCGCCTGGCTTCCACCCTGCGCCTCGGGCTCTGAAGGCAGCCGGCAGCGCGGCCCGCTCCGCCCCGGCCGTGTCCGCAGCGCGCTGCCCACTGCCTCCCCGCTACTGTTCCCCTCCTGCACCAAGCCGTAAGCTCCCTGAGGCAGGCGTGCGCCTTGCTCATCCCGTCCCGGGCACACGCCTGGCTGTGCGCGGCGGGGCGGGGTACCGAGAGGGTGGGGGGAGCACGCGCTGAAGACAAAGAGCAACTGAATTGACTCTGCAGCCCCCTCCCGTGCGTTCGCGTCCGCGTTTAAAAAACGAGCAGCTGGTTGGGCTCCCCTAGTGGCGCAGTGGTTGAGGGTCCGCCTGCCGATGCAGGGGGCACAGGTTCATGCCCCGGTCCGGGAGGATCCCACGTGCCGCGGAGCCG
>NW_006790942.1:4722841-4737152 GCF_000442215.2 Lipotes vexillifer | reverse complement strand
AAAAAAAAAAAAAAAAAAAAAAAAAAAAAAAAAAGAGCAGCTGGTAATAAGCCCAGCCCGCTCCTAAACTACTTTGGTTCTAGCCTTGCAGGCTTCCAAGATGAGTATCTGAAGAGGAAATTATTTTGTGACTTATAGTCATGCTGACCTGAATTCGCCCCGCCTGGATAAAATCATTCCCAGATAAGAGGCAGGGCTGGCACGTAGACCAGAAGTCCCACCACCTCCCCCTGGACATGAGTTGAAAGCTTGCTATTGGTGCTAGAAAGGTTTCCAGTCAAAATTAAAGCAAGAATAACTTCTGCCTTTTCTGCTGTGTTAAACAACCAGTCGTGGTTCCTCTGCTTAAATATGCCAGACACCCCAGCTGCCTAAGAGAAGAAAAAAAAAAGTTCCTGTTTTACGCTATTTTATTTTAAAATTAATTAATTAATTTTTGGCTGCCTTGTGTCTTCGTTGCTGCGCGCGGGCTTTCTCTAGTTGTGGTGAGCGGGGACTACTCTTCCTTGCAGTGCGCAGGCTTCTCATCGTGGTGGCTTCTCTTGTTGTGGAGCACGGGCACTAGGTGTGTGAGCTTCAGTAGTGTGGCTCGCGGGCTCAGCAGTTGTGGCATGCGGGTTCAGTAGTTGTGGCTCAAGGGCTCTAGAGCACAGGCTCAGTAGTTGTGGCACACAGGCTCAGTACTTGTGGCTCGTGGGCTCTAGAGCACAGGTTCAGTAGTTGCGGTGCATGGGCTTAGTTGCTCCGCGGCATGTAGGATCTTCCTGGACCAGGGCTCGAACCCGTGTCCCCTGCATTGGCAGGCGGATTCTTATCCACTGCGCCACCAGGGAAGCCCTTTATGCTATTCTAAAATGACAGCTTCCTGTTCTTCCAACTTTTTTCAGGAGGAAGCTGTGTATGATCAGTTTTGCAATGCTGACAGTAACTCTGCTTTCATTTGTCCGTCTTGTAAGTTTTTATGGCTGAAGTTTAAGTCTTAGACATACAATTCATTATTCAGAAAAGGTAACAGAGGATTTACATGCCTGTCACCTGGGTACTACATTCGTATGATGCATTCATATTCCTTTATTTAGAGCAATGTCAAAATCTTATATCAGCATCCTCTGAATGTACTCAGAAGCATTCCTTTTAACTTTTAGGTGACAATTGACACAGATATTCTAAGCAGGAGGAGATTTTCTTAGTCGTAGAACATCAGAGCCCAGGCAACAGGAAAGCTGACTGGTGGCGCCCTCTCACAGAGGAGGACCCCAGGGCCAAAGGGATGATTCTCCCCAGGCTGGAGCAGGTTTTCCAACTCTCAGCTCAATGCTTTCTCCACCATTAACATCATCAGTAGCTCCATTCACAAAATGACACTGATACTTGTCATATTGTGTAGAAAGAGAGAACCACCGTGTCTATAAGACAGTTTACATTGGGAATGGCTTCCAAGCAGTGGTTCCTCGATGGCACACAGCGAGGGACTACCGTGTCCTGATGGCCGTGTGAGCCCTCTACAGGGCGGACCTGGCTCAGACGATTTTGTGGAATTAACTGTCTCTGCAGTGCTGCCCACTTCCCCTGGACGAAGGTCTTGTGGTTGAAAGAAGAGCTGAGAACGTGGCCTCCCTAGAGTCACGTATGAGAATTCCCGTGTAAAGAGGGGAGATCAGATATCAGGTGGAGAGGGGACCCAGCCTCCCGGCTGAGACGCAAACCAAGTCTGTCACCTGAGTTTCCACGCGCCACTGAACCTAATCCAGCGCTTCGATGTGAGTCTTCCTCCAGCTTAGCTAGATTAAATGTGATGACACTATTAATTAGGGGTTAATACCAATAAAGGTTTTGAAAATAACGTAGTTGCTTCATTATGATATCTTTTGTGGGTGGGGGGAGGTATGGAGGGGAGCCTTGAGCTGGCCAATGAGATCCTAACTTATCTTTTCGATTCTTTACAAAGAGACAGAATGAGGAGACCCACTCATTGGCAAGTACTCCAGAAACTTCCCCGGGACAGCCCCCTCCAGACACTTCAGACCCCATTTACCACCAACAGACTGGTGGGTTCCAACTTAGAGTTATTACAAGGGATCCCCAGTCTATATGCTGTTTTCTTGGTCAGTAGATACCATAATGAGGGCGGACCCAGAAGCTCTGATGTCAAAGGCCTTTGTACTAACCTGGCTGAGAATCACATGATGGTAGACTGAGGTATCCTACCCGCCTTGCTTTCCCAATTTCCAACTTAAATGTGGCTTGAACTTTAACACTAAGGGGCAAACTGTATCTTGAGCACGACCACTTTGTGACAGAAAAATCTACATCTTGGTAATAGAGATTTTTTGGGGAAAAAAATGCTAAAGACGTTATTAATTCTGATAATCAAAATCCATAAAAGGGGAAAATGCATATCAGCATAGTGTCAGGTGCAAAATCATCATAGGGGCAACTCTGCTCACGGAATGACAGTGGGATGCAGACGAAAGAAGCAGTCACTTACAGTCAGAGGAATCAGGATGGAGCCCAGCAATTCTACCCACTTTTCTGTAACCTTGGGCAAGTCCAAGGTAAAATGTATTAAAATGTATCCTCATCTGTAAAATGTATTAAATAACAACATAAATGCTTTCAAGGTTGTTGGGCTCAAATTTAATGATGGAAGCAGAAGTGTTTTATCATCTAGAAAGAGTTAAAGAAATGTTACTTGCTGCCATGATTATAACAACAACTTTGATTCTCCTGTTTTTATTACGGTTTTACTCACACCTAATTGTCCATTTCGTTTTTGGTACTTTTTATACATCAGGGATGTTGCCTCCAGAGACCAAGAAATGCTTTGATTCCCTGGCCTGCATTACAACGTGATTTATCTGACTTCCATGTCGCAGCTGTGAATTTCCCACTTCTCTTCCTCTCCGTTTGACAAGTCTACGGTTGCATTTCTGCCTCTGCTGAAGGGAGTTCCCACAGATTTCGGCCCCTCCTCTTTCCAGGTTCATTTTTCTTCTCTCACATGAGGCAAGGGCTGGAAGGGAATTAGGCAGAGTCTCTCTGCTCTGAAGTTATCAAACTTCCTTTGCAAAGGGGTCATTTTTCCTACTTCAGCGCAAAAAGGCCAAGATGCCTTCATTTAATACAAGAAAGAAGGCACTGGATAGGGCTGATTCATTTGGGATTTCTTAAATCTCCATTAAGTGGAGAGGAAGCCGGGTGTGGCCTGAGACATGGCTCGGGGGCTGTGGATTATACTGGGGCTCCGAAGAGCCTTTCAGAACTCATCCTGAGACAGGAAGTGATGAAATCAGCTCTCACGTGAACGATCACGTGCCCTCACCTCCTTCCTGTCTCGATGGGCCCTCAGGGAGAACAGGGAGGGGAAAGGAGCCTGGGGGAGGAGGTGGTGGCCAGAGGGAAGAAGAGGCCAGAGGAGGGTCTGGAAATAGTCCCAGCGCTGCCCCTCCCCTCCCCCTCCCCCTCCCATCCCCCTCCCCCCTCCCATCTCCCCCATTTCCTTATTCTTCTGGAGCTGGGAGTCAGTCAACTGGTTTATTTCTACTCTCAGCCTCCCATTGCGAAAAACTGCTGCATTTAACTACAGTTTCTTGTGAACACTCAGTTTCCCGAATCTCTGATGCTACTGACAATGCAAATGGAAAAAGGAAAGTGTAAACGTATTTTCCAGGCTACTGGAAACACCCCATGGACTCACCAATTCTGCTTTCCCCTACTTCCACTCTAAATAGTCAAATGGAGAAAAGGGGTAGGAAAGGCGGGATTATTAGGTATCCGGGTGTCCTGTATCACCTTCTTTATTTATTTTTCTGCCACACCACGCACGTGGAATCTTGGTTCCCCCACCAGGGATCGAACCCACGCTCCCTGCATTGAAAGCACGGAGACTTAACCACTGGACCGCCAGGGAAGTCCCTGTCCTGTATCACCTTGGGCCAGCCTTATTCATATTTACTATTCTTGAGTTATTCACTAGGGGAAAGCTACAATGTTAATTACTGGCACAGGATGGAGAGAAAAAGGAGAAAAAATTCAGAGATGACTTTCTTTGTATAGAGATCATTTCAGAAAGGCACATGAAGACGGAGGAGTGTTGGCTACTGCCAGTCATAAAGGGAACAGGCGGTATCCCAGTGCGATGGGGCAGCGGGCATGGTGAACGGGGGAGCAGATGTGTGTGGTATATGATCTCAGACTGAGACTGGGGGCACAGGTCCCGCCCTCGCTGCCAAGGTGCAGGCCCCTCCAATATTATAATAAGAAAAGCCACAAGCAGATGAAACAGATGATAATTAAGGGGCGGCAGGTCTCACGCGCCCCCTCTTGAGGGAAGGGCTGGGGAATAGTCTGGGCAAGGTTTGCACCGTGAACAAAGACGGACTCGAAAGGACACGGATTCTGTTGTAAAGACCATGAGTTGCGTGCTGACCCCACCTGCCAGGGCCTTTCTGAGTGCAGCTGCCTCTCCACGGGCACTCAACACTCCTGCACTTAAAACTAGATGTTGTACCCGGCAGTCACTGCTGGGAAAGCCGGCCTGAGACAGGTAAGCAAAAGCATCATCTCGTGAGCTGGATTTGGTACTCTGGCTTGGATGGCGACCAGTGGCAGTGGCCTTGATTGCACCCGGCCCTTCCTGGAACCTACAACCTGAAAGTCACGGTCAGTGCCCGGCTCTGTGATAGTTGACTTTGCGAGTTACAAAGGTTTAAAAAGCAACGTTTCCCCCCACCTCGTTTCTGTTAGAAAAAGTTAACCTTTGTAGTAATAGAAGTAATTTAAAAGTTAAAGACTAGAGACGGAGGCCTTGACTTGGACCTTAAAACCTCCAAAGATGTCAAGGTTTTATGAGATAAGCTATACAAAATCAAATACAAAATGCCCACATGACAAGATGAAGTCCTACTCAGGTGTAGCACACGCCCCAACATGCTAATTTCCACCCTACAGAACGGTAGGCACAGATCAGACCCTTAGGACTGGGGCGGGGATGACCACTCAGGCCTCCAGGCCACGGGCCCCGCTCCTGCACACCCCTGTCAGCCCCTTTTCCTTTCTGGGGAGCATTTACCACACCCTCTCAACACCCTCATCCAACAGGGCGAGCGGAGGGCCTCGTTCATCGGTGCCAAGAGTGACCCAAGCTTTGACTTTAACCCTCAACACATCCCCTTGAAGCAGCAACGACCGTGCCCCTCGGACAAGCGAATACACTGACCCAAGGAGGCAAAGGCCTTCCTGACAGTGGCTACCAAGTGGCCGAGCCTCGGCACCAGCTCCGGTCCAGGACGCTGGCCTCCGGCTCTGCCCCTGACACTCTGCTGCACAGTATGTGTTCTGGGTTTTCCTCAAAGTGCTTTACCCGTGGACTAACTCATTCCTTCAGCCTCATCTCCCCAAGAAGGCCTTATCAAGTTCCCAAGTTTTAAAAGAGGGTCTGAGGAAGAAATGGGCACAAGAAATGAAGACCATAACGACCCCCCTTTCCCAGAACTTCTAGAAACTTCTCATGCTCCTTTGGGCTTTATGGTACGTGGTCTTCCCAGCATGAACCACCCATGACCAATATCAAGAGACAAGCAAATCGCTGAACATGACTGACAGACACAACGAAACCCTGAAAAGTCAGTAGCTGGCAACATGCAAATGTGCATTTCCTTGCGATGCCAGGCACAGGGCTGGGTTTCCGGGTAACTTCCCTCTCCTCTTAGATACACTTCAGAAAACATCATGTGATTCCAAACTAAACAAATCTGCAACTTTTAGGCTAGTACTAGAAATGCTATGAATGAGTATTTCTCAGAATCCTAAAGACACACCCAACAAGAAGGAGTGAAAGGGGGTAGAGAGGGAAGGAAGACAGTTCCTCTGTTGTCGGGAACACTGAGGACTTAAAAGCATCAGTACTTTAGAGCAGTAACTTAAACACCACAGATGCATCACTTGGAAGGTGCTGTGCTTACACCCTGTGGAGTTCTTCTTCAAAATGCCCGCAAAGTGACCAGCTCAGTCGTGCTGTTCCTATCTCTCGTGCGGAAATGAATACAAGTATAAAGAGGTGGACGTGGGTCAGAGACAAGGGCATCCAAGTCAACACTCCACACGTGCGCACACACATTCCAAGGGAAACACCCATCGCTGCCTCCAAAGACACATCCTTTGGGAGATTTTTTTGTTATCACCGCTACTGGGAAACACAACGCAAAGGCCTTCTCCCTGGAAGTGCAATTCCATCCCGAGTCTGAAATAGGGAGGTTTTGCAAACTTACAGCATATGCCCGTTTTATCATACGTCACCTGAGCAGAAAAGTCAATCAGCTTTGGAAGCAGCACTTTGCCCCCTTCGTCGCTCTTCAGGAAATCCAGCAAACTGCCTGTTGATAGAGGAAGGTCGTTAGTGTAGTTCAAACACACAAGAAAAAAATCCAAACAAAATTCAAAAGATCATTCCTACTGGCAGGCCAGGGTGGGGCGAGGGGACCACGCAAAACGACTGCTTTGTAAATCTGTGTGGTCACAAGGCGCCTTTTCCTGATGTGGGTCAAACCCAGTCCCCTTTAACCTGTCTCCTTTGACCTGATGTGAAATGTACCTGAGCTCCAGGTAAGAAAAGGTGACGGTGGACGCTGCTTTCTTGCTACTGAGCACTTCGTACCTGCCACCACGCTACACGTCCTGCAGCACCTGATCCCCGGAGCTTCTCTGGGACAGAAACCAGCCAGTCCTCCCAGGCGGCCTGCCTGTGTCCACAGCAGCCACTCAGCTGGGCTACTGCCCTCCGTGTCCAGCACGGATCTCAGCCATGCCCCAGGTGCCCAATGAGTATTTGATGAACCAACTGCGCTTTGGAGGAAAGTGAGACCTTACTTAAAGGGGCGCGTGCCCACAGGCAAAGTCTTCTGCTTCCAGGGGCTTTATCTCTAAAACGCGACCTGCTTCTTCTAGAACTTAAGAGTGCCAACCTGAGGGTAGGCTTGGGCAAGTTCTGTACCTCGTCTGAGTCCCTGTCAAGAGGGTAGGTCCCAGGAGCTCTATCAGAGACCGCGGGAGGACAGGTTTAAAGCACGTGCCAGGGAGCCGGCAGGTAGTAAGCGCTCAATTAATCCACAAAGAACACTGCTATATTTAAAATGGATAACCTACTGTCCAAGGTTACAGTGGATACGAGGACCTACTGTATAGCACAGGGAACTTTGCTCCATATTATGTAACTACCTAAATGGGAAAAGAATTTGAAAAAGAATTGACACGTGTATACGTACGATATAACTGAATCACTTTGCTGTACACCTGAAACTAACACAACACTGTTAATCAACTATCCTCCAATATAAAATTAAAAGTTAAAAAAAAAATCCACAACTCAGAACAGTGGTACTTAGCCCTCAGATTGCTGGGAAGATTGAGTGAGATCCCCCAGGGAAGACACCAAGAGCAGTCTGACATATAGTAATTGCTCAATACAAGGTAGGCACTGTTATCCGGAGAAAGTCATGTTTACATTTACGATTAAGAAATATTATTAATTAATTAATCCAACAAGTATCTACTGAACTCCTGCTTAAATGTCTGATCCTGAGCCTGGTTTCTGGGTCGTAGCAACCTAAGCCACAGGCAATTGGGCTTTTTAAAAAACAATGTTCTTTATGGGAAGGACTCTGAGGGACTAATATTCTGAAATATTAACATATATTAAATAAGAAAGTGTAACAATCATCTATCTAACCTATTCAGCTATGACATACACTATAATCTCCATTCTGCAGGAGACCATTGTTAATTCTGGATTATGGCTTATGTGTCTTTTCCTCCTTCATTCCTTCTGAAGATTCTTTAGAAATCACTTAGCAGTTTATTAGTATTTCTACTGAACTGCAGGGAGAAGGGTGGTGATTCAAGATCCTTCATCTGAAGGTGACAACAGTGGGAGAAAAGATGGTAGCTTGAAACCTCTTCCTCAGGGATTCTGCGATGACACAGGAATTTGACCTTGACAAGCTTTAAAAATATTTACATTTTGAAGTGACATCCTGAACACTTAGATGACGCTAAAGAGGAAATGGAACTGGTTTTGAAATTTTGAGAACTCACATGCTGAACCCATAACAATAATACTCTTACTTGATATCCATATTTACTTATTTGAAAGATACTTCCTGGGGGCTGACTAGGTATGGGGTACGACTCTTGGAGCTAATATGTATGTGGAGACAAGTGCAGAGAAACTAGCAAGACGACAGATCCATTTTGTAACAGATGACTTGCAGGGCGGCGGTTTATGAAAAGGCTTCATTTTCCTATATGTGCTGATGCTTTGGGAGTGAGCCTGCTGTTTTACAACTGGGAGTATCTGCGTCTTCTCGGAACGTTTAGGTGTTTTCCTTTTTGAGGGTCCGGCCTTCACAAGCATGGGTGCCGGCGGGTGGCGCTCACCCTTGGCCATGTACTCGGTGATGATGTAGATGGGCTCCTCCTTGGTGACCACGGCGTACAGCCGCACCAGCTTGTCATGCTGCAGGGTCTTCATGAGGTTGGCCTCTTCCAGGAACGCTTGCACAGACATTGTGCCTGGCTTCAGGGTTTTTACAGCCACTTTGGTACTGTTGTTATAGTAACCTAGGGAGAGAAAAGAAGGGAGGCCGTGATTTATCAAAAACTTCATGCAGACTTAGAAGAATATTTAGTTATAGACAGAAGAAACTTCTATGAACTCTACAGTGATAACATTATCTAAAACCTGTACATGTAACATTAGGGGCAGCTGAGTAAAGGGTAGATGGGAATTCTCTGTACTATCTTTACCAAAAAATCCCTAGAATGATTCTGAAATCAAAAGGTTTTTTATAAAACAATGGTAAAATACAGCTCCATATATGCACTGCACCATTTTCTCTAATTAACAAAATGTTCTTTATCCAAAAAACCACACACACCAAAGCTCTATATACTCCTACGTACACACAAACCCTGACAGTGGTCTGGAAGAAAATGCACCAAAATACACCGAGGACTGGCTTAATTATGGGTGATTTAAATTTTGTTCACCATACCTTTAACTCTTTACCAAGTTTACTGCAATGAATATGTATTATTTTTATAATCAGAAAAGAAAAAGCTTTGCACTTGAAAAAAATTTACTAACTTTAAAGTACAAACAATACACTAGAGTCAAATAAACACTTCCCAAAGTTTTCAAAGAGAACTGGATTCTGCGTGAACGAAGGGCTCTGGGCTGAACCGTCTGGGGACCACGGCCTGCCCCACCCGCTGTGCCAGGAGATGCAGCGCGAGTGCGACAGTCCATCAGGGAAGATGAGTCGATTAACTGCAGCATTCCCCACACTTGCTAGACCCCGGAACACTTCTTTGTGTACCTTTTCACACCCCACAGAACGTACTTCGGGAAATACTGCCTACTTAATCCAGTTCCCCCAGGGCATCTTTTCTGGGACCTGCCTCAATGATGTGCTTACTTTCAAGCTTGATTTTCTCCTGGGAAAGCTTTTTCTCAGTTTGGAAAGCAGAAGTAGAGACAATCACATGCCCCTTTCCTTTCCTTTCTGTTTCCATAGTTCTCTTAGAAGTACAAAAAAGGGTGAGGAAGGAGGAAGTGGCAGCTGGTCACCACCACGAGTCATCCTGCAGTTCACCTCTACTTGGTGGGTTACAGCCTGATAGCACCTGCCCCCAAGAAAGACACAAGTCTAAGGAACGGTGATGTGAAAATGTCCAGTCCCTTTTCAGGTCACACGATTATTAGCAAATACACAGCTTACACTCATTGAAACTCAACAATGGTGGTTGGTCTTTGGGGGGCAGAATTTGGGGCAGAATTTGGTTCTCTTTTATTTTGATTAAATTTGTGAATGAGTATATATTTTCCCTTTTTTTTTTTTTTTTTTAACAAAAGGAATTATTTTTAAAAAGGAAAGGAAGTATGTTTCTATTTCCACACCTTCCAATGGGTAAAAAAAAGTATTAGTTTACAGCTAACAGTCAACTCTAGTTAGTGATTTTTCTTCTTATCATTAATACTGCTTTTTCTGCTAAAACTTTTCCTTTTATATTCTCCTTTGATTTGTACTTAGTAGTAGCTTTCCATGCCTTACGGAAAAATGAAGAATGCAGTATATAAAATAAAGTAAGCATGGGAACATATGGAAAAGACAGTAATATAAAGCTGACAAAATATTGTCCTAGGTCATTATCACAAGCCACACCTACACAAAATAATGGAATTATGAATATATTAAACTGATTTCCATCTCAATGCATAATTACGAACAGTACGACCTTTCATGGCTGTAAAGAGTAAATTTAAAGTAAATCCCACTAACAGAAGTCCTTTTAGGGGCTTCTCTGGTGGCGCAGTGGTTGAGAGTCCGCCTGCTGACCCAAGCATTCCCGCTCTGGGCGAACCTGACGGACCGCACAGAGCCAAGCAGAGTTGGTACGTGCAGGAAACAACTTCCCGGACAAGTGTCCAACTGGCCTCGGTTAAAATTAACTGAAGCGAGATCTTGGAGGCTTCCGGAGCAACATCAAAGAACCTGGGTATTCCTCTACGAAAGGCTCTGGCAGGCTGAGGTGGCCGACCTCTGCAGGCTCCGCCCTCATCCTTGGGCGGCTGGGCCCCGGTGGAGGCAGGGCACGGGGACAAGGAGCCGGTGCTGGTGACAGGACAGGGTTAGGGTCCTGGACTCAAGGGAGCAGTGACCACTCGTGCGGCCTCCTTCCGGGTCACCCTGAGCACTTTGACAGGGATGCCAGAGCTGTGGTCCAAGTGAGTCTCTAGTGGGTGGAGGTCTAGAAAAGCCTCAGGCTCTGCCTGCGCTCCTTTCTAGACCAGACGGGACACAGAAGGGGCCTCGCAGAGTCGGGCCCAGAGCTCTGTGACCAAGAGGGCCTCCCTCTCGACCCAGGCGAGTGACCGTGGGGGGATTCTCAGAAGTAGGTGGTTTGCCCACAGACAGGCTGGACCGTGGTTTCTCCACGTTTTCCTTAATGGCTCCCAGTACAAGGCCAAGCTTCTTAGAAGCCAAAGAGCATTACCCAAGAGGAAACCTTTCGGTGCTTTCAGATGAGGTTGAGTATTCATGACTTAAAGTGCTTCAAGGACCCTAGTTCAGAGGCAGAAGTATTCTAAGGAGGTTTTCACTGAGCAGAGACAGGAAAATAAACTGAGACAGAGAAAAGGGTTTCTTTCACTAGAGGGGAGGAGGCGGAACCTTGCTCAAGTGTCAACAGCGCTGAGGCTGAGAGACCCTGGGTTTTGGATCCTGGCTGAGGCAGATTATGCTGCCTTCTCAAGTTACGCTAGGATGTCTGAGGAAATTCAGGAGATTACCTTTCCCTTTTTTTTTTTTTTTTTTAACAAAAGGAATTATTTTTAAAAAGGAAAGGAAGTATGTTTCTATTTCCACACCTTCCAATGGGTAAAAAAAAGTATTAGTTTACAGCTAACAGTCAACTCTAGTTAGTGATTTTTCTTCTTATCATTAATACTGCTTTTTCTGCTAAAACTTTTCCTTTTATATTCTCCTTTGATTTGTACTTAGTAGTAGCTTTCCATGCCTTACGGAAAAATGAAGAATGCAGTATATAAAATAAAGTAAGCATGGGAACATATGGAAAAGACAGTAATATAAAGCTGACAAAATATTGTCCTAGGTCATTATCACAAGCCACACCTACACAAAATAATGGAATTATGAATATATTAAACTGATTTCCATCTCAATGCATAATTACGAACAGTACGACCTTTCATGGCTGTAAAGAGTAAATTTAAAGTAAATCCCACTAACAGAAGTCCTTTTAGGGGCTTCTCTGGTGGCGCAGTGGTTGAGAGTCCGCCTGCCGATGCAGGGGACATGGGTTTGTGCCGCGGTCCGGGAAGATCCCACGTGCCGTGGAGCGGCTGGGCCCGTGAGCCATGGCCACTGAGCCTGCGTGTGCGGAGCCTGTGCTCCGCAACGGGAGAGGCCACAACAGTGAGAGGCCCGCATACCGCCAAAAAAAAAAAAAGTCCTTTTAATATTACATTTGAATCAAAAAGGTTTCATTATAATTTGTTTAAGAGTTCATAAATAGGTCTTCATTTACATCGATATATCCATGGCAAAGTACAGCAAGGCGTAACAAGAAAATATACCCTCTTTGATATATAAAACTGACAAAGGACTAGTGTCCAGAATATATAAAGAATTCCTATAAATCAATAAGAAAAATAGAAAAATAGGCAAAAGCTTGGATGGGCATTTTAAAAAGAAGAAATTCTAATGACTAACAAACTTGTGAAAGAAACTCAATCTAATCAGTAATCAGCGAAATGCAAATAAAGCCACAGGGAGAAACCACCACCCAGCAAGACAAAAATGACGAAGTCTGACAATCTTGAGTGCTGGTAAGTGCCGGCCCCTTGGCAGGGGAGCAGGGGCAGTTCCTGCAGCTCCTTTCCTGGGCTCTTTTCTGAGCATCAGTGAAATTCAGTTGTAAAGCTCCTGTCTCCAACAATATCCTCAAGGTCCCTCGGAGGATGTAGACAGAGCAGACTCCTTTCTAGTGCAGTTGTGTTGAGTGACCACCCACCCGGTCTGTGCTGACCTGAGGCCCACATCTACCCAGTACCACTGTGCTGTCAGGAAATGGAACACTGCCGACCCTTGTACGTTGCTGGTGAGAGTCTAACCCAGACGAGAGCTTTGGAAATTAAGTCGGCAGCGTTTCGTGGAGTTGAAGATTCATACACCTGTGATCCAGCAAAGCCACTCCTGGTCATCTAGAGAAACTCATGTACCCTCGCACCAATCAGCACAAAAACGTTCCCAGTAGCCTTGTTCATAATAGCCAAAATGTGGGAGCGACTCCAATGCCATCAATAAATCGTGAGAAATAGGTAGGGTTCCTTTACATAAAGTGCAAAACCTGGCAAAACTAAACCGTACTGTGGACACACACCCCCATATTCAAAAATAGCAGAACTACAAAGAAAAGTCAGGAAATTATGGCAAAGTCAGAACAGCAGCTGCCTCCGGGGGACAGGCGGGGTTGTGACTGGCAGGGGGTGAGTGGGCGCTTCGGGCTGCGACCTCAGTGGTCACCACACAGGTTTTCATGTTGTCATTAGCTACGAAATCCAACATTTGTGTGCTATGCACCTTTCTGTCTGCTTGTTACATTACATGGCAACCAAAGAGAAAGGAACAGAACTACTCTCCCTTCGCTGTCATAAAAGCCATGGGACTCATTCAGACTTTCACATAAAATAAAATGATGGGTAAAGGATGAAGAGAAAAATGCTTTCCAAGCGTAGGGGGAAAAGTTAGCAGGAAATACTGCAGCTGCTAAAGATATTAAAAATGCTGATAAAGAGTTTGAGATGAACAGTGAATAAAACAGCTGTGTCAAACACAGCTCCAGGATGGCAACAGCTTCCGCGCTGCGGCCTCTTAGGGCTGTGACATTTGCACGATAGGGCAGGTTTCCACCTGCACTAAAGGCATGATTTTTATTCAGCGCTAAGGATCAAATTGTACTTTACCGAGATATTCCCTGGTAGTGGCAGGTTCACACCAGTCACAGAGATTTGGATTGTCATTACAGATGGAAACATACCCATTACTATGTATAAAATAGACAACAGGGACCTACTGTATAGCACACGGAACTCTGCTCAATGGTTTGTAATAACCTAGAAGAGGAAAGAATCTGAAAAAGATTCTTATATGTAACTGAATCGCTTTGCTGCACACCTGAAACTAACACAACATTGTAAATCAACTATACTTCAATAAAAAATAAATTTTTCAGTAAGTAAATAAATAAAAAGGAAGTTGCAAAGCGATTTCAAAAAAATCTGTTGAAGGTAGTAAATAATTTCGTGTGGGTACTGCTCTCTGCCACAGGTAAAGAAAGCCGAGAAAGCTCTAACTCCAGGTGTGACTAACTTGCACAAAAGAGCCTATAACTACCACAAAACGGACGGTGGTTTTACAAAAGATGCATGTAGTTGATTTTAGAAGGTGGCTGGTGATTCATTTCAATGCAGCTGGCTCCTATGAAAATTGATCAAGCAAAATTCAACGCAAAATCAGCTTCCTTTCTTTCCCAAAGTCTCTTCAGAGACCAAGTGGCAACAGGAAACATCACCCTTCGTGTCACTGATGGGTCAGTTCCCTGGGAACCCAACAGCCCACTGAGGAAAACGTGTCTCCAAGCTAGATGTCAGAGGATCACCGGGACAAGAGGAAACAGCTTGAGGGAGAAACTCCTTTCTTTTATTCCGCCCCCCAAGCTTCCCCCCGCCCCC
>NW_006790942.1:4718473-4722799 GCF_000442215.2 Lipotes vexillifer | reverse complement strand
CCCCCCCCCCCCCAGAACAGACCACTTCCTCATATTCGTCTACGGTGCTTCGGACCAAAAAACCCACACAATAAAGTGTGCCTGGGAGTCTATGAGCCACTTCTCACGCTTGACGAAAATATTCACTTACTTAGTTAACAGGGTTACAATTTTTAATTTGTTGTCCTTTTTATATCAATGAGCAAAGCTAGCCAGCTTATCCCTTGAGAAGTAAAAACTAAATTCTGGCAGCTCTAAATTGCACAGACCTTGCTCTTAATGGGTCCCTCGGTCAGAATGAGACGTGCAGACACACACGGGAGAGGGGCATCCTGTGACCTGCTTCGCAGCACAGCACCCACCAATATTCTTCTGGTTTTATTCCCCAGCATTCCTCTGCTAAATGCATTCAACAAATTGACGTAATTTCAGTGGCTAAGGAAGAGCTCCCTGGCTGGCAGCCAGAATCACAGACCCATGCTTGCACGAGATCCCAGATCAAAATTTTCTATTGTTTTCCTTTTCTCTTCTTTCTTTTCCTTCCTTCCCTCCCTTTCTTCTTTTCTTTCTTTAATACAAAACTAGAAGGAGAAGGGCACAATTAAAAAACAAACAACTGTCGATCGCAATATCCTGGCAGTGATATTATGCCATAGGTTTGCAAGATGTTACTATTGGTGGAAACTGAGTGAAGGCTACATGGGACCTCTCTGTATTATTTCTTTTATATATACGATAGCTTTATTGAAATATAACTCATATACCATATCATTTTCCCATTTAAAATATACAATTTGGGGCTTCCCTGGTGGCGCAGTGGTTGAGAATCTGCCTGCCAAGGCAGGGGACACGGGTTCGAGCCCTGGTCCGGGAAGATCCCACACGCCATGGAGCAACTAAGCCCGTGCACCACAACTACTGAGCCTGTGCTCTAGAGCCCGCGAGCCACAACTACTGAGCCCCAGTTCCACAACTACTGAAGCCCGCGCGCCTACAGCCCGTGCTCCGCAACAAGAGAAGCCACCGCAATGCGAAGCCCGCGCACCGCAACGAAGGGTAGCCCCCCGCTCGCCACAACTAGAGAAAGCCCTCGTGCAGCAACAAAGACCCAACACAGCCAAAAATAAATAAATAAATAAATTTAAAATATACAATTCAGGACTTCCCTGGTGGCCCAGTGGTTAAGACTCTGCACTTCCACTGCAGGGGGCATGGGTTCAATCTCTGGTTGGGGAACTAGAATCCCACATACCACATGGCATGGCCAAAAAGAATATTAATATAATAAAATAAATTTAAATAATTTATTTTAAATAAATAAATTTAAATAATGACTTAAAAATAAAATATACAACTCACTGGCTTTTGTATATTCAGATTTGTGGTACCATCACCACAATCAATTATTAGGACATTTTCCTGGCCCCAAAAGAAACCCCGTACCCATTAACAATCACGTCTCCATCCTCCCATTCCCCCACCTGAGGCAACACTCATCTACTTTGTCTCTACAGATCTGCCTATTCCAGACATAGAATCACACGATACATGGTCCTTTGTATCTGGTTTCTTTCCTTTATCATCATGTTTTCAAGGGTCGTCCATGTTGTAACATGTATCAGGACTTTATTTCTTTTTATTGCCAAATAATATTCCTTTGCATGGATACACCACATTTCGTTTAGCCATTCATCAGCTGATGGACATCTGGGTTGTTTACACTCTTTGGCTATAATGAATAATGCTCTTATTTATGAACATTTGTGTAAAAGTGTTTGTGTGAAGAGATGTTTTCATTTCTGTATTATTTCTGACAACTGCATGTGACTCTACAGTTATCTCAAAATAAAAAGTTTAGGGGCTTCCCTGGTGGCGCAGTGCTTGAGAGTCCGCCTGCCGATGCAGGAGACGCGGGTTCGTGCCCCGTTTCGGGAGGATCCCACATGCCGCGGAGCGGCTGGGCCCGTGAGCCATGGCCGCTGGGCCTGCGCGTCGGGAGCCTGTGCTCCGCAAATGGGAGAGGCCACAACAGTGAGAGGCCCGCATAACGCAAGGAAAAAAAAAAATAAATAAAAA
This sequence comes from Lipotes vexillifer, assembly GCF_000442215.2. Taxonomy (NCBI): domain Eukaryota; kingdom Metazoa; phylum Chordata; class Mammalia; order Artiodactyla; family Lipotidae; genus Lipotes; species Lipotes vexillifer. The sequence continues at coordinate 4,720,744 of NW_006790942.1, read as the reverse complement.
AATAAAAATAAAAAAATAAAAAGTTTAATTAAAAAAAAACAAACAGCAAGAAACAGCTTGTGTTGAGGGGGGAATCCTGGGTAATTTCTCATCTCTATTTCATAGCCTTTGCTTTAGTTTATCATACGATCTTCATAATAAAATTAAGTATTTAATAATAACAACAGTTCTTAAATGCTGTCAACTGTATTAAATGCTTACCTGCATCATCTCATTCGATTTTTATACCATCCCTACAGTCTGGGTTCTATTAAAACCCCCATTTCAAGTGAGCCTCTCCTACCTCTCCCTTTTCAGACATTCTTAGCAAATCAAACAAATAACCTAATTTTAAAAATGGGCAAAGAACCTGAACAGACATTGTTCCAAAGAAGATATATATACACATCACCAATAAACACAGGAAGAGATAGTCAACATTACCAATCATTAGGGAAATGCAAATCAAAACCACAATGAGACACCACCTCACATCCACTAGGATGGCTACTAACAAACGAACGAACAAACAAAAAAATCCACCAGAAAATGAGAAGTGCCGGGGAAGATGTGGAGAAATGTTGGAGGGAGTGTAAATTGATGCAGTCACCAAGGAAAACAGTACGGAGGTTCCTCAAAATATAAACATAGAACTACCATATTATGCGGCAATTCCACTCCTGGGTATGTACCCCACCAAAAATGGCAGCAAGGTCTCAAAGAGATATTTTTGCACTCATGTTCACGGTGGCATTATTCACAACAGCCAAAACAGTGTCCATCAGTGGATGAACGGGTAACCAAAATCCATTGTTTATGGGTTACTATATAGTAATCTATATTACTGTATAATTAATACTCAATGGAATATTGTTCGGCCTTAAAAATGGAAGGAAATTCTTACATACACCTACAGTATGGATGAACCCAGAGGACGTTATGCTGAATAAAATAAGCTGGTCACACACACACACACACACACACACAAATAACTGTATGATTTCACTTATTCGGGGTCCCTAGAGTAGTCACGCTGTTAGAAAGTAGAGTGGTGGGGTTACCTGGGGCTGGGAGGAGGGGGCAAGGAGAGCTGTGTTTAACGATGTTAGAGTCCCAGTTCTGCAAGATAAAAGTTCTGAAAATTGGTTTTACAGTGTGAATGTCCATACCAGTCCTGAACTATACACTTAAAAATGGCTACGGTGGTAAATTTTAACACACACACACAAACATGATCAACAAACCTATCCAAATGCTGAATTTTCCCAAGATTTTTAGCCTCTTTCAAACAGTCTAAATAAAAAGTAGCAGTCTGGAGAGACCACTTACATCTTTTCCATGGTCCCATTCTCCTGTCCTCTAAACCTCAGTTTCTCCCGGGCACCACCTGGGTACACGTTAAATAAAACTCCTCTAAAATCAGCATCGACATTGAGCACGTGGAAGCCCATGAATGGGAGAGGGTGGATGGGCAGGGGGATTTAGCTCACGTGGAATTGGAAGCAAAGAGGTTTTCTCCATCCCAGAAAAGACCAGTGGCTTGAGCTCCAGGTGACAGTTTCAGCACAGCCTCGAGCCGCTGAACAGAAATTGGCTCAGGGGCTCAGAACCGGGCTGAGAGCAGGTCTTCTCAGGCGTGGGCCCTCCCTGCTGCCTTACTCTGAGGGCTTCTGAGCTCACACCCTCAGTATCTTTGGACTATACGAGCTGGGCTGGCAGATGGCACCGGTGGGCACCGCCATGGTGGAGCTGGTAAAGAGCTTACCATTCCACTTGCTAGTAGCCCTTGGGAAAATTTTAAGAAAACACAAGAGGGCTATCACAGTCTCTTCCCCCTGAAACTGGTAACTTCTCAGACCAGCCGATCTGATCTCTCGGGTGCACACAGCATGCAGCTCAATGCCTTTACACCACTTCACAGCTGAACACAAGGAGGGTGGAACAGACCTCCACGCGACCACTCCGTACGCAGGGTTACTGTTTCAGAGCAGACGAGGACACCCCAGCAAGCTCCCTCTACTTTATCGTCAAGACAGATATGCAATTCCTTCATCACCAAATATCCATAAGAAGGTCTAACAGGATTATTCATAGTTTGAACTCATAATTAAAATTGGGGGAAAATCCACTGAAATATAGCTTCTAGTGACTATAGTCAAACATGGTAAGATGAAAATAATAATAAAAATAGAGCACACATAGAGCCAGACTCTGCAGGAAACACTTCAGTACATCATCTTCATTCTTCCTTGCAGCAACTGATGAGATAGTTGTTTGCTCACTTTCCTGCTG
>NW_006790942.1:4708721-4717681 GCF_000442215.2 Lipotes vexillifer | reverse complement strand
TGCCCACTTTCCTGCTGAGGAAACTGAGGCCAGGGAGGTCCAACTAACTTGTAGGTAGCTTAGCAAGCGAGCGAGCCCGAGTCTCTGGGAGGCTGCAGCAGCTGGCTTCTTCCCCGCCCTGAGTGACTCTGGGTGAGCTGCTTTCCTGCTTCTCAGGGCACTCATTCATCGATGGTGACAGTGACTCCTCTCTTCCAGCCCTACTGCTGCGAGTATGTGAGACAGTGGATGAAAATGCACTTGGAATGTGTAGCTGGGACATTCTTTTCTCCCCCCCTCCCCCTGGACACTCATCTCGTCCCCAGTCACGTGCAGAGAGCAAGGATGGACTTGGAGACCTAGAGGGCAGTGAAATGCAATAATGAATGTGTGTATTCTCCTGCCAATAAGCTCACTAAAGACACAAGTCTGGAAAGGGGAGGCGAGGGACGGGACGCAGAGTCCCCGGTTCCTGACCTGAGCTGGAGGTTGGAGTCGCCGTGTTTAGGGGAGGGTGGTCAGAGGACAGACGCCTGCAGCTTTCAGAGAAGTTATGGCCTCTAAGAGGGATGAGAATCCAAATGAGCAAGTAATGCTGAAACCATCTGGGGAAAGCTCTTTTGGATATTTACACAATTTTAAAGACTCTCCCTACAGATGATTCATTAGTTACAACAGGGAATGAAAAACTCACATTCATAATGGAGAAATCTGGTGGTCCTCCTTAAAATGAAACAGAATATTGGCAATGATGGGACCAACCCTCATTCTGTGCCGCAATGGACGCAGGAAGACACGGCATCGCTTAACACTTAGATGCTATTCGTGCCCAAGGGCGTAACCTGGACCAAGTCACCGGAAAAAACAGAAAATCCAAACGAGGGGCATTCCTCAAAGTGACTGAGCTATCATGAACGATGGAGGTGGGCTGGGGGACCGTTCCAGATTCAAGGAGACTACAGACAGGTCAACTAAATGCAAACACACGATCCCGACAGCCATGAGGACACCACTGGGACAATGGGGGGAATTCGGATGTAGACTCTACACTAGACAGTGTGGACCAACGTGGAGCTTCCCGAACGTGACCACTGTGCAGTGTGAGTTGATGGCCTTGCTCTTAGGAGACACCTGTGTAAGTACTTAGGGGTGAAAGTCATCACCTCTGCAACTTACCCTCAAGTGGCTCCACAATAACAATAAAATATGTATGTGTGTGTGTGTGTGTGTGTGTGTGTGTGTGTGTGTGTGTGTGTAGAGAATACAGCAAAATATTAAGTGGTGAATCTAGGTGAAGAATATACAGTGTTTATTATACCTGCCCCTATTTTGTGGATTTGGAAAAAATATATTAAGAAGTAACTGAAAATACCTCGGGGGAAAGTGGCAATTTAAAAAAAAAGAAAAAAGAGCAGATACCAGTTTGACAGTTCCTTCAAAAGTTAAACACAGAATTACCATGTGACCCAGCAATTCCACTCCTAGGAGGATGTATATAACTAAGAGAAATGAAAACATTTGTCCACACAATAACTTGCACACGAATGTTCAAAGAAGCATTATGCATAATAGCTCAAAGGTGGAAACAACCCAAATGTTCATCAATGGATAAATAGATAAGCTGTGGTATATACATACAATGGAATATTGTTCAACCATAAAAGACGAAAGAAATTCTGACATAGGCTACAACGTGAGTGAACCTTGAGGACACCATGCTGAGTGAGATAAGCCAGACACAAAAAGACAAACATCTGTATGATTCCACTTACATGAGGTCCCTAGGGTATCACAGCCATAGAGAAAGGAAGCAGGAGGGTGGGTGTCCAGGGGCCAGGGTCGGGGGGGGAAGGGGAGTGTCTAGTGTTTCCTCCTGGAGTGATGGAAGTATTTTGGTACTAAATAGAGGTGGTGGCTGCACAACCATGTGAATGTAGTAAACGTCACTGAGTTGTCCACTTTAAAATGATTGATCTTACGTTGCATGAATTTTACTTCAATTAAAAAAAAAAGGTGGACAGAGCAAGGAGGGGCAGGAGGTGACGATCTGGGCCGCAGAGGGTGGGCAAAGACACACCTAGAGCAAGATCACACCCCCAGACCTGCGGGCCCGACCGGAAACAGAGTGCCAGGTACACACGCAGACCCCAGTGAGCAAGGTGAGGTTGTGTACTCATGATTTACCTGAATTCCGTTATCACGTTTCCAAAGACTTACAGCGCAGTAAGAATTAATTATATGCAGAGGCATATTTAAATGATACTTTGGCTAAAGCAGTGACAACAGGAGAAAATGGGCAAAGCTGTGAGCCCAGGGGCTGAGATTTTAGAGGGAAGCCTCTCCCTCGCAGACCGGCTGGGCTGGGGCTGGATGGGTTTTCAAAGCTGTCTGCCCCTTCTCTTTAGAAATCATTTTTGCTCTCACTCACACAAAGCTGGCGTGGAAACCATGATGCAGTAAAAAATCGTTTTAAAAATTTCTTTTTACAAAAGAAAAAGGAATTCACAGTCATTATAAAAGCTCTAGAAAAGACAGGTGGGCAAAAAGTATCTGCTGGAGAAAGCCACTGTTATCATTTTGGTGCTCTTCTTGCCAGCCTGAGAAGGCAGTACTTAACAGTAAGGAACGATTCTCTAACGGTGGTATTTTGAGTATCTTTAGAAAGTTTCTTGGTGAGAAACTGCAATACCTGTGAGGCTTCCTATTAAGCCCACTAGTAAGGATGGTCCTAACCCAAGTGTACCCTTCCCTGAGATGCAAGCACATTCCTGTACTTAACCTGTGTCCAGAGAATCTGGTGATGAGAGAATCACAGAAGAGTAGACAGAACCACCAGGATAGATGCCCACTGCCCCCTTCCTTATAAACATTCATCCTTGGGACTTCCCTGGTGGCGCAGTGGTTAAAGGTCCGCCTGCCAATGCAGGGACACGGGATCGAGCCCTGGTCCGGGAAGATCCCACCTGCCGCGGAGCAACTAAGCCTGTGCGCCACAACTACTGAGTCTGTGCACCACAACTACTGAAGTCTGCATGCCTAGAGCCCGTGTTCCACAACAAGAGAAGCCATCACAATGAGAAGCCCATGCACCACAACGAAGAGGAGCCCCCGCTTGCCGCAACTAGAGAAAGCCCATGCGCCCAGCAACGAAGGCCCAATGCAGCCAAAAATAGATAAATAAATAAATTTGTGAAAAAAAGATTCATCCTGAAAGAGAACTACTAAGGCACGAGGAAGAGGAAGAGTCTAATCACGTAGGTTGTGTAGGCTAGTTCTTGGCACAGGTGGACAGAGGAAAACAAAAGCAGCGACGCTTCTGAGAAAACTGAGAGAAATCGGCTGGAGCCCTTATTTCTCCTGCTGTCGCCCCCAGGAGGGACTCGGGCTCCAGAGCCGCACACTCACCCATCCAGACTTCCCCGAACTGCCCGGCACCAAGCTTCTTCACCAGCTTAATGGATTCCCGGGGGATCTCCCAGGCATCTTTGTCCCACGGCTTCTGTGGTTTGGGACTAATGCATGCCTTCTCCAGTCTTCTGCACAAGCCATCTGACTGCTCTAATTTGAAAGAGAAAATAAACGTGGAAAAAGTCATCCCTTGTATTTTACCAGTATCTATAGGGAAGTTTGGACTATGAGTCTTATCATTTTCAACTTGCCAAGGTCTATGAACCTAAAATGCTTATAGGGTTATCTTCTGCGTAATCATGACTTTTGAAATTCTTAAATGAAAGACAATTTAAGACAGACTTGATTTTATTCATTAGTAATGCTAACCTATAAAAATAAAAACAACAAAATGAACAGATAAACAAAGGCTGACATGTTGTTACACTTAATAGAATATAATTTTAATTACAGAGCCCATGTAAGCTCTCCAGGGCACAATGGCGGGAACTTGGTCACGTCACCACAGGACCCCAGTGCCAGAACAGGGCCAGGGCTCCACAAGCCCTCAACACGTGTGCCAGATGGATAAATGGATGGGGGTAACAGAGAGGGAAGGAGGACTCCACAAAATCTGGGGTACTTGCTCTCTCCATATTTTGGGACCTAAGCAAATTTTATGTGTAATCCCTTGGAGCAGGTTGAAGAAATAAGCAGTAACAAGAGTTGCCCACTAAAACTGGCCTCAAACACACAGTCGTGGGTTCAGCTTAGCCAGGCTGTAGCGTAGATTAGCGACAGAGGACCACTGACAGGCCACTTCTAAATATTTTGGTGCTATTGTTATTTCTGTTTTCTCTTACCAAGAGTAATAATACATACTCGTGGTATGTACTTTACACACACATAGACATGTATACACTAGGACACAGGTCTACAGATTTGCATTCGTATTCCAGATATTTGAAGATGCGTTGTAAAAATATGTACTATGCGAAAATAATATCCATCTTTCTCTTTGCAATTCTGGAACGTTAACTGTTAAACAGCACAAACTAGGTGGGAAGGACTAGGATAATTATTCACAAAGATCAAATCTGACTTTGAATGTATACTTATAGATTAATTTAGAACCAATTATAGAATATCATCCTCCAACTTTATCCAAAAGAAATATGATACATAAAACATTTTATTCAACACAGTATTGGACGTCCTAGCCACAGCAATCAGACAAGAAAAAGAAATATAATGAATCCAAATTGAAAAGGAAGAAGTAAAGCTGTCACTGTCTGCAGATGACATGATGCTATACATAGAGAATCCTAAAGATGCCACCAGAAAACTACTAGAGCTCATCAATGAACTCAATAAAGTTTCAGGATACAAAAAAATTTAACATAAATGTTTGACACCATATATTTATCATAACAGACGTATCTTTTCTTTTCTGACCTTGCATTTTCACTTACTTTGGTAATGCTTAATCATGTCACTGATACAAGGAAAAGTAATTCGTGGCGAGATGTAATAACCCCCATTGTCCAGACTTCTGATTTTGTAGTGCTTAATAACGTCACCATGCACGGGGTCATAATCTCTGACAGACAGAGAGTAACTGCCTGTGGGGGAAGAAGTACAAGCAAAGATTACACTTACATTTTGTAAGTAGATTGGCATTATGGGGGAGGGGAGGATTGGGAGTTTGGGATTAGCAGGTGCAAACTAGTACGTATAGGATGGATAAACAACAAGGTCCTACTGTAGAGCACAGGGAACTATATTCCATATCCTGCGATAAGGATAAACAACAAGGTCCTACTGTAGAGCACAGGGAACTATATTCCATATCCTGCGATAAACCATAATGGAAAAGAATATGAAAAAGAATATATATATGTGTGATGGAATCACTTTGCTGTACAGCAGAAATTAACATAAAATTGTAAATCAACTATACGTCAATAAAATATTTTTTAAAACGTTGGTATTATACACACCGTGGACACATTTTGCCATAAAAATATGCAAAATATAAATTGAGCATGTATATAGTGCATAATTTTAAAGTCTTATAAAAAGTCTACTTGACAAACAAAGCTAGTGCTTTGTTTGCTGTGAAGCTTACCAACACACTTTTTCTTCTTTGTGATGGGTGTTTTAAAAATTATTTTGCTGAATTGAAAAGTTATTTTGATTTTCTTTCTCTTAAAATTTCAAGTTTTATACTAAATAATAATCTAAGAGGCTCAGTAAACATAAAGCTTGGTAAAAAAAATAACCACAATTACGTCTGCTTTTGTGTTACTTTTAGTAGCAAAACTAATCATTTGAGCTTGTTATTTGTTATCAAACTATAAAACTCCCACTACCAGAACACAGTACAGGCACATCTCAGAGATATTGTGGGCTCAGTTCCAAACCACCTCAAGAAAGCAAATATCCTAATAAAGTAAATCACACAAACGTTTCGGTTTCCCAGTGCATTAAAGACGTTATGTTTACACTGTACTGTAGTCTATTAAGTGTTCAATAGCATAAGTTTAAAAAACCAACATATATACTTTAATTAAAAAAACACTTTATTGCTAAAAATTGCTAACCATCATCTGATCCTTCAGTGAGTCATAATAGTAACATCAGAGATCACTGATCACAGATCACTCATAACAAATATAATAATAAAGAAGAAGTGTGAAATACTGCAAGAATTACCAAAACGTGACATAGAGACACATTTGCTCATGAAGTGAGCAAATGCTCTTGGAAAAATGGCACCAATAGACTTGCTCGATGCAGGGTTACCACAAACCTTCAGTTTGTAAAAAACTGCAGTATTTGCAAAGCGCAATACAGTGAAGCCAATAAAACGAGGTCTGCCAATAATTGACTTTTTTTCCAAAAAAAATTCTTTTTTTTTTTTTTTTCAGGATTCTAGAATCGTTTCTAAGAATGATTTCCTAAACAGTGTTTTATAAGAGGCCTTATGTCACTTCCTACCTTTTAATGTTTCACTTTCTCTGATAAGAAAAGCTCCAGCGCTGTTCCCTGGTGCCAGAAGCTGCCTTTCTGCATCTTTCCTGGTTATATCCTTGAAAAACCACCTGAGAAGACATATTAACATTTCATGGGTGTTTTAATCCCGGGAAGGAAAAAGACGAAGAATAAACAAGAAACCCAGAACCACAAACAGAGCTGTCCCAGACGACACGGGAAAGGACTCACTCTTCCGTTTCCAAGGTGTTGACTTTGGCTACGTAGTTGCTGGGGATGAAGCCTTCTCTCTTTGTCGAAAGGGATTTAGCTTTCCACCATTCTCCATGCCTGGAATAGAAACACGCATCCAAAAGGGTTTGTTTTCAATGACTCAAGAACTACAAGAGCAATTGTCTTAATGTGTCTGTCTTGCAGGGTGAGGGAGGGCAGGGAAGACCCCTGGAAACCCAGAATCCAGGGAGAAAGTTCATACTTCTTGCTAAAACATAAATACGTTTAGGGATGGAAGCAAAAGAAAACAGTCTCACGACTGAAGTATGGGTCGCTGTGCTCAGAGCTGCCAAACAGGGGTTGGTGAAAATGGTTCCCATCTTGCAGAAACAAAAAGTTCACATCTAAGAAACGCTTTAGGGTCCTTACAGAAATGGGAGTTAAAGGGAATAAAGGGCCATAGTTCCTATGTCATAAACTCCTTTGTTAAAACATCTCATTTCCATAGACACAAGCCATGGGAAAAAGAAATAGAAAACCATAAAATAATCCCAAGCAGCTATAGGCCTCGTCACCACACTCTCATCTTCTGTGAGAGGCGTGGAGCTGGGGAAGGGGCTGGGGAGGGAGGAATGGACGGGTCCCTGTGAAAGCCTCAACTATGTTCCCCATCAGATTCCCACACCCAGACGGGACCCTCGTCTGCAAGACGTGAAGGACAATTACAGCTGCCACTAGGCTGTGGTCCACTACATGCCTGTGCCATGTTTATATATATGTACACACATAACCTTCACATCAACCCCATGACAGAGGTATTGCTGTTCCCGGTTCATAAGTGAAGACACTAAGGTGTAGAGTTGAAGTGACTCGTCAAGGTCACACAGCTATCAGGTGGCAGGGCCAGGATCTGGCTCAAGTTCACACTCAGCCAGGAACTGACAACTGCTCTCAGCCACTCAACACCATAAACTTAATCAGGGTCTCCCTCCTCCAACCAGCCAAGGGTGTCCCAGTTGGCAGGCCAAGGTGACACCATATGAAAGATTACTGGAATTCTTGGAGTTCATTATTCTCAGCACAGCGCTGAGCCCTGTGGTCTGAGCAGGGCCACAGGTGTGCGAGTCAGCCTGGAGGGGGTCAAGGAAATGATGTCCAAGCATCTTCACAGAAACGCTAAATGCTGAGTGGGGACTCTCCCGAGACGACCACTGCTTCAGCACCACCTGAAGAGTCACACTCAGTTGGACCCATACACCCAGTCTTAATGTGAGTAAATAACGAAATAAAAATGGTAAGGGGCTTCCCTGTTGTTGCAGTGGTTGAGAATCCGCCTGCCAATGCAGGGGACACGGGTTCAAGCCCTGGTCCGGGAAGATCCCACATGCCATGGAGCAACTAAGCCCGTGCGCCACAACTACTGAGCCCACGAGCCACAACAACTGAAGCCCACGTGCCTAGAGCCCGTGCTCCGCAACAAGAGAAACCACTGCAATGAGAAATCCGCGCACCGCAATGGAGAGTAGCCCCCGCTCACCGCAACTAGAGAAAGCCTGCGCGCAGCAACGAAGACCCAACACAGCCAAATAAGTAAATAAATAAATAAAAATTTTTTAGAAATGGAATTAAAATAACATGCAAACTCCACCTAGACCCAAACCTCTTAAGACAGCACTGATGGATAAGGAAAGAAAGGGAAAACCCTTGGGAAGTGCTCACAGCAAAGCCTAAGAGGAAAATCTCTCTAGCCCTGCTCCTTCGGGCAGCAAGGAAGCTGGGGGCCCCATGTCCACCCCAGAGGGGCGTCTGCTGCATAGTGCTGCTGGTGGCCAAGCCAGGGCAGCAAGCGACGGGGCGGCGGGGGGGGGGATGCCTGGGCGCACTTACTCCTCCAGGACTTTCATCTTCTCTCCTTTCTTGAAGGACAAGTCGTCTGGGTGGATGCCATCATAGGGGTACAATGCGACCACGATGTCTCCTTGCTCCTCTGGATCTGAAAATGAAGAATGCAGGCGAAGACCTTTGAGAATCCACAGAAGAAATGTTGTAACAAATTCATGTGTCATGGGGCACAAAGGATGCAGTGAGGCATTGAGAGACGGGCAGCTGGAATAAAGACCTGCTTCCTTCCTAGCGGGGCTCGGGGCCCACGCAGTCCATGGTCGGTCATATACTGCGCACACCGGTACAGTGTTTGTTATCTCAAATCACATGACCTATGACCACAATAACTTCCAACTCTAGGTTTAAGAAATGATACAGGGCTTCCCTGGTGGCGCAGTGGTTGGGAGTCCGCCTGCCGATGCAGGGGGACGCGGGTTCGTGCCCCGGTCCGGGAGGATCCCACATGCCGCGGAGCAGCTGGGCCCGTGAGCCATGGCCGCTGA
>NW_006790942.1:4698524-4706360 GCF_000442215.2 Lipotes vexillifer | reverse complement strand
CCCGTGTCCCCTGCATCGGCAGGCGGACTCTCAACCACTGCACCACCAGGGAAGCCCTCCACTTCTTTTTAGGAAGGCCAACAGTGACTTATCGATTTCAATAGTGACATGTGACTTTGGCACACGTCAACCTGCAGTATAATGGGGAGTGAGGGGGAGAGGGTTGGCAGAGGGCGTGACAAGAATAACATACTTCTGGAATGCCAAGGCATTCAGAAACATGTCAGATTAGAGAAACTATGAAAACTCTTAATGAAGGCATTTGGGCTAACATGGAATAAGCTATTTCCAGCTTAAATGCTGAGGAATTCCATAAAAACCAGGCCACGGGAGATATACATACATACATATAGTGAGTGAATAGATGGAGAGGATATAAAATCTGAAATAAAGTGCATTTAAGGTTGTAATTATCCAAAACTCTGTTCCTCTCTCCCATGAAATGCGGCATTAGTCCTTCATTTGCCAAGCATTTCTCAGATGCATCAAACAGCACATCACTCATATAAAAATGTTGGTACAGATATCTGTGTGAGGCTAGAAAGCAGAAATAGTTGTGCTTTTAAAAAAAAAAAACCAATCTTTTAATCCTCTGTAATAAGTCATGACAACTTCAGTGTTTGTACTATTTTGAATTAATTAAAGAACAACAAGATGGGATAAAGTATGATACACCAAAGGACCTGTTTTGGCTTCTGACTTGAATCCAGCATTTCCTTCTAGTCTCACTACCTATCCTAAGTCACACCAGCCCAGATACATATCTTTATATATAAAGAGTGGGTCTTCACACCAGGGATAGGAAAGGTGATTATCTCCACACATAAGAAGGTGACCAAAGCCCCCTTTATTGTACATTAAGTGGCCCGGTTATCCTGAAAATATTTATAAGCTCTTTAAAGGATTAAGTTATAAAGCATATCAAAAATTATTGGAGGCCCAAGTAATTGACATGATTTCTTTTTTTTGCATGCACATGGTACAGATTTGGTGTTTAAATTACGCAGCCATGCTTTGATCCTGCTGTGGGAATGCTCCCCTGAGACTATCTACTTACTGGCCTTTGCTGTTTATTGGACGTTGGATCTCTCACATAAATAGTTCGGTCAGTATTACGTACTGGTTGAGTCTTCAAATCTATTCCATCGTCTTTCAGATTGTCTTTCCTTTTTGATTTTATACATCCCATAGTTCCTGTTGGAATACAAAAGCCATGGCATTGTTTTACCATTCCAGAACTGGCTTCAAGACACCAAAATCTCTCCATTAACGAAGAGTTAAAAAAAATACGCTTTTATTCTTCATTGAGGATGGTTTAACAAACTCAAAGGTGGATACTGTTCACAAACTGGCTGCTTGTTCATACATTTATTCATTCATTCATTTGAAAACTATTTATTGAGCATCAGTTTTATGTCAGCAAGATATAATTCCTGCCCTAAAGACACTCATATTCTTGCGGCAAAGATGGGTGAATTAAAATTACAATACAATGTGGCAAGTCAATGACAGAGGCTGCACGGGACATAGGAAAAGACATCGCACTCAGGCAAGAGGAAAAGGATGTGGGCAGGGAAGTGTCATGAAGGAAATGTTCTGTGAGTCAGAATGGGAGTGATGTCAGCCAGGTGGCAAAGTCAGTAAAGGGATTCCAGGAAGAAGGAACTTCACACGCAAAGTATTGGCCCTGAGATAACAAGGTCCCTTCAGGGAGCTAGTTCAAGCTGACCCCTTCAGGGAACAAGGAGGGAAGTCCGGGAGTTGGGCTGGAGAGGGAGGCAAAGCTGAGGACAAACGGCACTGTGCGAGGTGAAGTGAGGGGACCTGGGGCTTCAGAGGCAAGCGTGAGTAAGAGGCAGAAAGCATGGAATCTGGCTCTAACCAAAAGTGGCTTGGGGCCTGGGGCAATGGAGGTGGCCTTCAACAAGACTGGAAACAAAAGAGGAGGCACAGGTACAGAGAAAAGATGCTTTGCAGGAACACCCGAACCACCACATCCTGTAGGGCTCTCAGTGAGACTAGTGAGCCTGGAAACCAGGAGAGATGTCCGAGCCAGAGGCACAAAAGGGTGCCATCAGCAAGCCTAAGGCTTCAGGGAAGAACCGCCGACGGGGGCGGGGGTGGGGGGGCTTGTGCGGGCAACCAGACAGGCGGAGCCACCCCTCTAAATGCTAGACTCTTATTCGTCTATTCAGTTAACACTAGGATGTGTAGAGCGCCACCCAAAGCACTCTGGGGACTCCGAAGATGATTTTAAAACTGAAATCGGATATGAATATTGCCGTACAGTACAGCCTCATGGTCAAATTTATACATTGAAAACAAAACAAAATGTTATGAGCTCCATTAGAGGGTCTTAGAGGGCAGCGTTCCCAAACCTAAAGGCACCCCAGAATCGTCCAGGCTCACAGAACAGATACCCTGGACACAGTCCAGGAAGTTCTCCTGGGCCCGGGGAGGGGGGCGAGGGGTAGGTGCTCCCCAGTGATCTGTGTCACTCTGAAACACTGCCAAGGCTTTAGAGGACGATAGATGGATGGTTCCGCGTGGGGAAGGCGGGCGGTGGGAATTCGGAATACCTCCTGTTGTACAGAGAAACCTCAGGGGCTCTTCTCTGAACTGTCATCCTCTCTGCATTGTCGCCCTAGCTCATCCTGCGTTTGGTCCTGCAGGCTTCCAGGAGGTCTGCGACCTTCACCTTGTTTATCATTTCATTGGTTGACGTAGGAATCCTCTAAGGACAGTCACACCCCTTTCTGAAGCTAGCGAGCTGTAGTTCCCAAAATAAAGGGGAAGCAAGTACTCTTCTGACTCAAAATAGAACAGTTTTTTTTTTTTTTTTTTTTCATTTGCTAAAGTTTCTGAAATGGAGATGGGTTTTCTAGTTGATCTGTAAATAAACAGGGGAGTTCTTTTCGGACCAGTCCCACCCTCATCCTCCAAAAAAACTGTGTTTAAATCATCCGCATTAAAACGGTGATGCCTGAAGGAGGGAACTCGGTAGAGGAAAAGGCCACCCCGCGCGGACCCCCGATTGCGCCCCGAGCTTCGAGAGGAGTCCGGCGGGTCCCCGGGACGCACGCGCGCCCGGCCCAGGGCAGCCCGGCTTCCCCCGCGCCCGCTTTTCCACTCTCTTTTTTCCAGATCTGGACCCAAATGTTACCTCCCCAACAGGTCTTCCCAGCCACCCTACTGAAAAGGTCACCCCTCTGCCCACTCCTCACGCTTTACTGCCACGTGCCTGCTCAGAGCAGGTGCTCCGAGAGTTCACGGAAGGAATGGAGGGACCAACAAGCACTCGGGGCTTCCAGCGTGCTCATCCCAACCACTCCTGTTCAAGGTGGGCGAGGAAAAGGAAAGGAGACGCCCCCGCCCTGGCCGTTGTGTTTTCATTAGAGACAGGGACAGAGACCCCTAGCACTAACTTCTAGTTTATAGGAAACACAGAGGTTAGAGGAACAAAACGATCAGACAAATCCACGATGTGCCAGAAGCTGGGCGCCTCAAAAAGGACAGGGGAGGGCTTCCCTGGTGGCGCAGTGGTTGAGAGTCCGCCTGCCGACGCAGGGGACGCGGGAGTAATATGTATGAAATAGATAACTAATGAGAACCTGCTGTATAGCACAGGGAACTGCACTTTGCTGCACAGTAGAAACTAACACAACATTGTAAAACAACAATACCCCAATTGAAAAAAAAAAAAAAAAAAAAAAAGGACAAGGGAGGAGAAAGGGCGGAGCTCTATCTTGAATGAGCTTTGAATGAATGGTGGGGGAGGGGGGAGGACACGTGGCTGGATCCTTGGGGAAACCTGAATACGTGTGAACGGGATCGTGGGCAACTGTGCGCTTTAAAGGCGTGATGACGGTACTGCGGTCACGCAGGAGAAGGTCCACATCAGATGAGATGCACGCAAGTCGGGTAGGGATGCAAGCTCAGGGTATCTGCAACTTTCAACACTTCCGCCAAAATGAAAAAGAGAAAGGGGGCCGGGGGAACCAGAGGAGGGGACAAATGTGGCAAAACAGTAAAAAAAAAAAAAAAAAAAAAAAAAAAAAAAGAAAATCAAGGGGATGTGGCAAAAAAAAAAAAAAAAAAAAAAAAAAAAAAAAAAAAAATAATTAGTGAATCTAGGTGAGGGTATTCTTTCTTTTCTGTAGATTAGAAATTTTCAAACTGAAAAGTCGGATAAGAGAGAAAATAGGAGGATGGTACTATCAACTTTATGAAAAAATTTTTTTTTCCAAAATATTAGGAACCCCTGTAGTGTGTATGTGTGCGCGCACGCGTTTGTGTGTAAAGGCAGGAGATGAGATTAGAAGAGCGCTTCGTGGGTCTTCGTTACAGGGCGCAGAGCGAGGAATCGGTGACCCAGACCTCTGAAGGGGTGACGGCGATTGTCCGAGGGCCCGCTCCGTGGGAAGGAAGACGGAGAATGAAAATAAAAAGCAGGTGGATGTGTGAGGAGGTGATATAATCTGCAGATTATCGTTTATTTACGCTTATGTCATGATTTCCCCTCCCCCATCACATGGATAATTGAGAACCAAAAGTACGTACTGCAGAGGAAGACCCTAACCCACTAGCACTGAGCTTTGAGTTTGGGTCCCTGCAATTCAAACACTCCAGCAAAAAAAGCTCAGAGAGCATCTTGCTGCGTCAGGGGATAAACACCACCAGCTCACACCAGGTCCTCAATTCTTTTCACTGTACGAAGGTACCAGAAAAGCACAAAACACATGCACCGCCAACAAAAACGGAGAGCACAGTTTCGTGTTTGCAAGTGACAGGAGCTATGCTTTACAATGATTCACACCTTAGTATTTTTCAATTAAACATTTGTAATTTTCTGAGCATCTCATTTAATCCTCGAAGAAACCCCATGACCCAGGTATTATTAACCCCACTTTACAGAGAAGTAAACTGAGCCTTGCAGAGATTAAATGGCTGGCCTAAAGCCATTGCACAAGTGAATGGTGGACTCACATAATTTTAGCCTAAAGTCTGTGCTTTTTCTTTTTTTTTTAAATTACCATGTTGCCAAACAATGGCTATTTTGAAACATGCATTTTATCGCCTTATTAATAATACGAAAGAGATTGTTTTTATAGCCTCTTCTTTCTCAAAAGGATCTGAAATGCTTTTACAAAAAGTGAGTTTAATAAACTGGAAACAGAAAACTCGAGGCAAGGAGCAGAGGAGGATGCAAATGTGGAAGCAGGTGGGCACCAGGTTTGCGGGGTAGCAGGCTTCCCCGCAGGAGGAGCCAGAGGAAAGCCCGCATCATCGCGCTTGCACCAGGGCAAGGGGAAGCTGACCTGCCTCACCAGACAGGGCGGCTCCGGCATGAGAATTCTACAGTTGTGTATGAGGGGCTTTACATAAAGTGCTGTGGACGATGTAGATGACAACGTCTTCAATTTTTTTGTTTGTTTGTTTAACAGTAAATGAAGGCACATTTTATATGTGGAGACTTTGAGTTACTCATAATAATACCTGAGTGTCTGACATGCAAATACAACCCTGGGATGTTCACACATAAGCTCGAGTAGGTGATCTAGTGAGACAGAGACAGTGGGCAACCCTCTGTCACAAAGGGAATATGAACGAATGTTCATATCAGTCTTATTTATACTATAGCCAGAGACGAGGTGTCCATCAATAGGGGAGAGTCCATTAAATGAGACCAAACTGACATATTATGAGACTGAAGTGGGGTAAAAAGAGAGATTTGTATAATTTGGATGTTCTTGACCACCAATCATTATTGACTGAAAAAAAATCATATATATCAATCAATTTATATAACCAATCAGTATATACACATATATACGCACACACACATACCCATATATATTTAATGTCCACAGAAAGAAGTCTGAAAGGATACCCACTACCATGTTGGTTGGGTTCTGAAGTCCACTTGTAAGGTGTACAATCGTATACAGAAATTTTCTCTTAAAAATTCCTAAGGAAGATACCACAATTTGCAAAATATTTTGGAGTAAAGGACTGTGAAGTTGGATTGCTAAACTCAGATCCTGGGTCCCTCAATTATTAACTGTGTGAACCTGGGCAAGTGGCCTAACCTCTGTGCTTCAGTTTCCTTCGGAAAAAATGGAGATAACTTCATCCAGCTCATTAGGTTGTTATGAGGATTAGATGAGTTAAATCAGTTAATATTTGTAAAGTGCTTAGAAGTATACTTAAAGCAGCACACAGTAAGAGCTCGATACATCTTTGCTAACTACATAAATAAATGTGGTCCAAATGCCAGTTTTCCCTCCAACATTGGAAGAGAAACAATCCCATGATGAGAAGCACAAGGAAACCCCACCTCACTCCAAACAGGGAACAGCAGAAGCACATCTCCCATCTCAGCCTCAGGCTGACACATGGGCCACTTGCATTTTCTCCCTCTCTGCCCCCTCCCCTCTTTTGGGCAAGGTACCCTATATGCCATGTTACTCTGCTGTCTACTTTTATAACATGATGACCTGAATGTAAATGTGTGTATTACTCTGTCATTAAGGAAGGAGTGAAGGAGTGTAGACACTCCTTTCACTGTGTAGTGAAAGAGGTTCCTGAGTTTGGATTTGTATAATATACATTTTGGGTAATATTTTGTTATTCATCGTAAGTTTCACAAGTTTAAAAGATATTCCATCATGTCTATTTCAACCTGAAGTCCATACAAATTCACCTCCCTCTCGGCTATACAAAGATTTTTAAATCACCAATTTCTCATATTCTGAGAGCTTAAAGAAATCACAAAGAGGAAATTGGATGCCACTTCCCCTATAAAATCTGAATCCACGTTTTAACAGCTATTTCACACAATCCTAGACCTTAAAATTTAAAAACAAAGGTACTAGAATTTAACCCGAGAACCTAAATTTCTTGCCTTCACAAAATGCTACAAAAGAAACTGTTTTTATTTTTATTAGGACTTACGCATTTTGTTTTTTGACAACGGATGCATTTTCTGCCATTATCCTAGCAGCCAAAAAGAAATTTAAAACATTTTTTTTCCACTTCACTGCAACTTCCCAAGCTGAGTTCGTAAATTTGCATTGCGTTTTCCCAGCAGCAAGTGAATGACTCATCCACAGGCTCTGAGGTATCCATCCTGTCACCGCCCTTCTCTTGCCTGACCTTGCAACATCAAGTGGTCGTGTTCTGGAGTAAGCAGAAACATCTCTAGGGTAGGAGACAGACGGCGCGTGGGAAAGAAAGAGAAGGAGGTGGAATTCCTTGCTCTGTGCCTGGCACAGCGCATACCAGGATGATACTCCAACAGATGGACCTGTGCCTGGTGATCAAAGGTCCCCGTTAAAGTGGACCTTGGCCCATCGGCCTTGAAGCTGCACTTCTATCCACCCAAGCCTCCTGCATGACTGTGGAGGGAGCTCACCTCCAAAAGAGTTTTCTGAGTTAGGGGGCCTAGAAAGAGAAAGGAAGCCCCAAGGCCATGAAGATGGGTGGTAACGATCCCCCAGACAAAAGTGGCCTTGAAAGCCACAAAAGTGGCTTCCAAAGTAGGTTGAGTTTGGTTCAAGGGTCATTCACAGGGACTCGTCCTAAAACAATTCTCATCCATGCAGTCTGCAACCAGTTGCATAACTCAAGAGATGTACTTTGCCCACCCAAACAGAAACCTTTTAGACACCCTCTGATTGTTTTCCTTCTTACTTTAGTTTCAAGGATGAGACTTTGGAGCAAAGTCCACGGAGGACTTGCGATGTTTTCTCCAAACTACTTATCAGAAAGAAAGGGGGGGGGGGGCAGAAAAGACTCACAGGGGTCCGCGGGAGGGGAGAAGAGGAGGGGGGGCCA
>NW_006790942.1:4660325-4698215 GCF_000442215.2 Lipotes vexillifer | reverse complement strand
GGGGGGGGGGGGGGGGTCAGAAAAGACTCACAGGTGTCCGCGGGAGGGCAGAAGAGGAGGGAGTGCCAGAATTAACTCCACGACCAATGTCATCACTTCCAACCTAAGTAGTTGTCTTTTCTTTTGTCAATTTTCCTAAATTCCTTTTGCAAGAGATAGAATTGAAAAGGGTATAGCCAGACTCTCTTTACTTAGGCAACTAAGGTTTTTGTTTCTTATACACCATGGTAATCATTTTCATACATTCCTGATATTTTTCCTCAATAAAATCACCCAGAAAGCCATTGTCAACACAGTTGGAAAGCTGGTAACCCAGGTCCACCTGGCTCCAGAGCCTGGCTTTCTTTCTTTTTTTTTTAAAAGGAATTTTGCCTTTTTTTTAAAAAAAATTTATTTATTTATTTTTGGCTGTGTTGGGTCTTCGTCTCTGCGCGAGGGCTTTCTCCAGTTGCGGCGAGCGGGGGCCGCTCTTCATCGCGGTGCGCAGGCCTCTCACTATCGCGGCCTCTCTTGTTGCGGAGCACAAACTCCAGACGCGCAGAGCCTGGCTTTCTTACTTGACCAGCCTCTACTATAAAGCCCTCCCTAAGGTCTAAATACCTTATGAAACAAGAACACTGTCTTGGGGCAACTAAGTCAATGTCATTTCGGTACCTGGCAATCCCCAGCTCCCAATTCTCCTTGAGGTTCCATATCAAGAGCAAGGCTTTGACGACTTGGCTCACAGAGCTGCTCCTGCGGTATGAATTTCACCTCCAGTCTGTGACTAAGGTTGAGCCATCGGGCTCCCCCTTGAAGGAAGGGCGACGTGATTTAAAAGAAGTACTCTTTGATTTACAAGAATGAGAAACAGGAGCCAGAAAAGGAGAACATTGGAAAGACGAGGACTGGTATAGAATCAGTGTCCAAGGGGGCAGCCATCCCCTGTCCACGTTTTTTTTTAACTGAGCATCTCTGGCTTTCTTGCTTCTATGTCATTTCTTTATTACTATTTTCTTTTTCTTTTTTTTTTTTGCGGTACGCGGGCCTCTCACTGTTGTGGCCTCTCCCGTTGCAGAGCGCAGGCTCCGGGACGCGCAGGCTCAGTAGTTGTGGCTCACGGGCCCAGCCGCTCCGCGGTATGTGGGATATTCCCGGACCGGGGCACGAACCCGCATCCCCTGCATCGGCAGGCGGACTCTCAACCACTGCGCCACCAGGAAGCCCTCTTTATTACTATTATTATTATTTAATTAAGTTTTATTGGAGTATAGTTGGTTTACAATGTTGTGTTAGTTTCAGGGGTACGGCAAAGTGAGTCAGTTATTCGTATACATATATCCACTCTTTTAAAAATTCTTTTCCCATATGGGTCGTCACAGAGTACTGAGTAGAGTTCCCTGTGCTATACAGTAGGTCCTTGTTGATTATCTCTTCCATATACAGTAGTGTGTATACGTCAATCCCAATCTCCCAGTTGATCCCTCCCCCCTTACCCCCTGGTAACTGTAAGTTTGTTTTCTATGTAGGAAACATCCACTTTTCCTATTAAGAGCTAGCTGGGCAAGGGGGTGGGGTGGGAATTGGCTTTAAGACAATCTAGATGGTTCCAGGTCCCCTCCCTGCTTTGTGTCTCCCACACGGTGGACCATGAAGCAAAGGAGGTGTCAAGACAAGCCTCCCCTCACTCAGCCTGTTGAAGGTTTGAAGGAGATCCAGGTGTTTCCAACTGTCCTAATGTGATCCATTTGCTTGGGGGGCGGGTGTCAGTGTAACATTCCCCCCAGTCAGCAGTGCCGGTCCTATCAGCAGGCACACGAAGAACATGGAAAGCATCTATGGCTTCTCTCTCCCCAAGTAACACAAGAGAAACCTGCATCTACCTACATCTTGGAAAGGAGCAGAAGAAATGTGAAGGACCAAGCTCTTCTCTTAAAGGAACAGAGTCGTGATGGCAAAGAGACTGTTTAAAATGGAAAAGATCTGAACCCACTTGGCAAACTGAAAGCCATTTTTCCACCTGCTGCTACTCAGATCACTGGAGAGGGAAGAGTTAGAGAATGTGAAGCTTGCTTTCTTGCTTTCTTCTTGCACACTGAATGGCAACTGTAAAGTCTGCATGCCTGCTACACACAAGATGCAGTAGGTTCTGGAATTAGATAGTGGTGATGGTTTTACAACTCGTGAATACACTAAAGACCACTCAATTGCACACCTTAAAAGGGTAAATTGATGGTATCTGAAGTGTATCAATAAAAAATTAATTTAAAAAAGTTCCCCCCACACCGGGAAATGAGAGATCTACTGCAGTATGGCTGATTTCTTCATTAACTTTTCTTTATGCCTTTGTGATCAAAATCTGATACATTTTAATTCATCTCGTGTTTGCTGATGTCTTTATCTGGTTTGAAACCATTTCTTTATTATGTGCTTTAAGACACAGGCACGGCTGCAGGAAGACCCATGGGTTAGGAGTGAACTATAACATGAATGCGTAGCATAAAAATGTAAAGCTAACCTGACACGAAGATATTCTGAAATAATGATGCGTAAATACAGCAACTTGACTGCGTTTATTAGAACTTTAATAAACCAGTACAGTTTTAATCACTACATGTATTAGAATAAGTCCAGAAAAGAAGTGTAAGGCAACTCCAGAGATAGATGAGGTTCAAACACCTGGAGGTCTGGCGTCCAGGACACAGAAAGTGGAATAGTAACTCGCCTCTTGCCTGCAAGAGAGAGCGGAGAGGTCACGAGAAGGGCAGGGAAGTTAGCAGTTGGGACACCTGACTGCTGGGTCCAGCCTGGAACGTCCTATAATGATGGACAAAACCACTCCCGTCTCTGGCCGCTAATCTCCTCACCATGAAATGAAATTGCTAGGCTTGGCGGGAGAGAGTGAGTGACAGTCTTCACCTTGACAACACTTATCAAGGTCTTTATAACGTATCCACTTCCCAACAAATCCTCACCTCCATAAATAAGTGATTTCTAAGAAAATAACTGGGCAGTTACACAAAGCTCTGTAGAAAAGGATTTTTATTGTGAGACTGTTTGTAATACCATCCGATTAGAAATAGACTTGCTTGACATGGAAGTGACCTAAATGTCCATCGACAGACAAATGGATAAAGAAGATGTGGTACGTGTATACAATGGGATACTACTCAGCCTTAAAAAAGAAGGAAATAATGTCACTTGCAGCCACATGGAGAGATTTTCTTACTAAGTGGAGTAAGTCAGACAGAGAAAGACAAATACCATGATATCACTTATATGTGGAATCTAAAAAAATGATACAAATGAGCTTATTTACAAGACAGAAACAGACTCACAGACTTAGAAAACAAACTTATGGTCACCAAAGGGGAAAGGTTGGGGGAAGATAAATTAGGAGTTTGGAAGTAACATATACACAGTACTATTTATAAAATAGATAACCAACAAGGACCTACTGTACAGCACAGGGAACTATACTCAGTATTTTTTAATAAGCTATAATGGAAGAGAATGTAAAAAAAAAGAACATATGTGTATATATATATATGTACACCCGAAACCAACACAACATTGTAAATCAACTGTGTACTTCAATTAAAAAAAAATAAATTACAAAAAGAAAAAATAGACTTGTTTGCCAAATAATAGGTCATTGGTTAAATAGATGTAGAACAGTTCTCAAAATTCATTTCACCCAAAGCAAGCTTTCTGAGGATTTTCATTTTACAAGATGATCAGTTTATCAAAATTTGTATCTTTTAACTATTTGTGAGGTGTATATAATTTCATATTTGATGGGATGTTTTTTTTTTGTTTTTTTGTTTTTTTTTTCCTTGCGTTATGCGGGCCTCTCACTGTTGTGGCCTCTCCCATTTGCGGAGCACAGGCTCCGGACGCGCAGGCTCAGTGGCCATGGCTCACGGGCCCAGCTGCTCCGCGGCATGTGGGATCTTCCCGAAACGGGGCACGAACCCGCGTCTCCTGCATCGGCAGGCGGACTCTCAAGCACTGCGCCACCAGGGAAGCCCTGATGGGATGTTTTAACAGCTTAGTTTACTGATGGTTTGTGTTAGTTTTCATCAGCTTAAGGGTATAACAATTCTTATCAAATGTAATGGTTTTAAAAGCTTTTGAGGATTTCTATGATGCTTTTTTTTTTAACATCTTTATTGGACAATAATTGCTTTACAAGGGTGTGTTAGTTTCTGCTGTATAACAAAGTGAATCAGTTATACATATACATACATCCCCATATCTCCTCCCTCTTGCGTCTCCCTCCCTCCCACCCTCCCTATCCCGCCCCTCTAGGTGGTCACAAAGCACCAAGCTGATCTCCCTGTGCTATGCGGCTGCTTCCCAACAGCTATCTCTTTTACGTTTGGTAGTGTGTATATGTCAAGGCTACTCTCTCACTTCATCCCAGCTTACCTTTCCCCCTCCCTGTGTCCTCAAGTCTATTCTCTTTGTCTGCATCTTTATTACTGTCCTGCCCCTAGGTTCATCAGAACCATTTATTTATTTTTTTTGGTTTCCATATATATGTGTTAGCGTATGGTATTGGTTTTTCTCTTTCTGACTTACTTCACTCTGTATGACAGACTCTAGGTCCATCTATGATGCTTTTTTAAGGAATGCTCTATTTTTAGAAACTAAGGATAGTTGAGTCTTCTTAGAACTATATTAGTCTTAGTTATTAGTAATTAGTAGCCTAATTATTAAGAATAATTATGAGATAACCGGAGAAATTTGATCATTTACTAAATATTTGATAACAGTAGGAATTATTGTTACATTTAATAATGGTATTAAATTTATGTTGGAAAATGATACTCTATCTTTTAGCAATAAAATTAAAATATTTATGGATGTAATTTTAGAAATAGTAGCTAGTAGCTTAAATGTAATATGAGATATGTTTGTTTCTGTAGTTTCCTAGTTCATTTCTTAACTTTCTATTTACGTTGTTAGGATTTTAAGCTAATTTCTAACAATCCTTTGACCCTAGTAACATGTTTTTGGTTACGTTTGAGGCTCAAGTCTTCTGCTTCTTTCTAGAAATTCCTCTGCACACCTTCCCTTCCTTTCCGCATCTCAAAGCTGTTCCATCCTTTCATATCAAATGATTTTACAAACAGCTGACAGATCAACACAGCTTCACTTCTCCTTAGAATCCAGAGTTTTAGCACGCTATATGTGTTGGGAATGTTTGAGCACTTCCAATTTCTTTCTGATGCTTCTAAATTTAAATCTAAACTTAAATTAAAATTTTAGTTTTTTAATTGCACAACCCTCAGACTTGATATGCCATTTGAAGAACTAGCAGGAGAACATTAAAAATGCATAAAGTCTCTTTAGAAAACAGAAATAATATTCAAGTAGTTAAAAGAAACACATCTTCTGGTAAACTGAAACATTTGATAAATTCATCAAATTGGCCTTTAGGCAACTGGCCTTTGTAAAATTGATCTAGAAGATGATACCTCAACACGAAAGAATACTAGTGGTCACTGAAATATTGTACATTATATTTGTTGACGTAAAAAGATATTCACAATATATTTAAGCTAAAAATCAATACATATAGCATAATACCATTTTTGTGAGGGGAAAGGATATAAATAGGCAGGAAAAGAGTCTAGGAAGAAAAATCCTAAAATATCACAATGTTCATCTACAGGTGATGGGGCTGCAGGTATTTTGGGGTTTGCCCTTTTCATCTTCCTATCATATATATATATCTGTGAATAGGAAATTATATATATACATTATATATATTTAGATATATACAATTAAATATATACACACATTTTACATATATATATATATATATATATATATATGTAATTTCTTATTCACGGATATGTATACACACACATATCAGGGTCTGAAGGACCTTAGGTCACATTATTATATAAGGGTAATTAATTACCCTTATTCTAAAATTTTAAAAGATGTTTTTCATTTTGTGTAACTTATATATATGTATATATAACACACACATATATACGTGTCTATTATATATAACATGTAATATACACACACATACATAAACTTGTACAAAAATGGATAAAAATTTTAAGACAAGAGAATCTGAACCCATGGCCTAGGGTCCTTCAAGCCCTGTTAATCTGTGAGAGTAAAGAATCTGGGGAGGATGTAGCTGGAGCCGTCGCCTTTGCTAAGACTGCTGGGAAAAGAAATGTCAATCACGACGATGGTTACAGACCTCAGGAAAATGGTTCCGTGTCCAGGAGATGCAGCCAAGTGCGCTCTGGATGGACAGCAAGGGCCTGCTGGCTGACTCAGGAGATAACAAGCACTCAGGTCTCCAGGTGTACACAAGAGGCAGGTTCAGTTGATACCTACAAGCCCCCTTCTCTTTGACTCCAAGAAAGATGGAAGGTCGTGCCCAGATCCATGATGGGAATGAGGTGAGGGGCAGGGAAGGAGCTGGTGAGGCTGGGGGAAGGCTAGGGGCTGAGCTGTAAGAGAGGAGGCCAGGGTCCTGACGCTCTCATGACAACAAATACACCGAAGATGCAGTGACGCCCCCGGAATCAATGTGCACAAAGCCGATCCCCATTTGCATAACTCTTAGTTGAGCAGCTTCACACAGGGGAAGACACGGGGGATTGATGAAACGAGCAGGGGATTTTGGGTTTTGTTTCTCTTAAAAATAAAAGCGAACACTATGAAAACAAGATGAGCTCATGGAAACTTAGGTATCACAGGGAAATGTATCATTTAAAGGGCCAGACGAGTAAATTCAAAGCAGAGTCTGAATTATGTACTACAACCCAAGAAGTGGAAGAAACATCTACCCTGTTTCTAGCCTCAGATTTTTATGATCAACGATCCAGCCACCTGTCTTTAGAAGTATATAAAATGATATATTTAAATTTTACTTTAAGAGATCAGTCAGGTTTACATAAATAGATTTAACAAAAAATAGGAATGATTATGAAATTGAGAAAAAGTGAAACTAAGCCCAAGACAGCGAAAAGAAGCTGAAGGTTTTATCTTACCGTAAGTTTCTGCGCAATTGTCAGATACAGACCACAAATCTCCGAAAGTTTAGGTTTTCTAGAGGCTAAACCAAAGATGAAAACATGCCGTGGATAAATCTGCTTCTCTGCAACAGGCTTTCTCAGCCTCAGTACTATTGACATTTTGAGCCAAAAAATTATTTGTTGTGAGGTTTGTCCAGTGCACTTTAGGGTAGTTAGCAGTATCCTTGGCTTCTACCCACAAGATACCAGGTATGACAACAGAAATGTCTCCAGACATTGCCAAATGTCCCCGATGAAAGCTGCATGGCAGGAAATCTGATGTTTCAATTACTGGTAATGATCCTAAGTATAGATATTTTCTGTTACAGAGTGGGGCAGAACAATATGCTTTGTCACTCATCAGTGAAAGATAGGTTTACTATTCCATTATAAAATGTAAAGGGTATATAGCCAGAAATCCTGTTCAACAGATGTCTGCCACTCTGCTTGTACACACAGAAAGATACAGACTCACAAAGACACACGCACACAGACCTGGTGTTTGTTGGACTAGACCCAGAAACTTTCTATGAGAAAATCATCACCCTGACGCTATACTTAAATACAGACAAACTAGTCTCATGAGATAAAGCTAGAAGAAACAGTAAGAATGATCTATTCTGCCCACCCCCTCTTATGAAGAAACTAAGACTCAAGGAAGTCAAACCAAGGTTAGTTACTAATAGATTTTATTTTCACTGAAGGGAACAAAAATAAACCCTCATTTAAAAGTATAGTAAACAGAATAAAGAGTCCAGAAATATAGTCAATTGATCTTTCACAAAGGAGAAAGGCAATTCAACGGAGAAATGACAGCCTTTTCAACAAGTACTGGCTGGAAAAACTGGACATCCACATGCAAAAAGAAAAATTAATCTAGACCCAGATCTTACATCTTTTACAAAAGTTAACTCAAAATGCATAACAGAACTAAATGTACAAATGCAAAACTATAAAACTCCTAGAAGATAACACAGGAGAAAATCTAGACGACCTTGGGTTTGGCGATGACTTTTTAGATACAAAACCAAACGCATGAGCCACAGAAGAAAAAAATTGATAAATTGGACTTCATTAAAATTAAAAACTTCTGCTCTGCAAAAGACACTGTTAAGAAAATTAAAAGACAAGCCACAGACTGGGAGAAGATCTTTTCAAAACACAAAGGACTAGTGTCCAAAAATACACAAAGAATTCTTAAAACTCAATAATACAAAAACAAACAACCCCAATCAAAAAATGAGCATGAGATCTGAAAAGACACCTTGCCAAAGACAGAGAAATGGCAAATAAGCCTATGAAAGATGCTCCACATCATATGTCACGAAGGGGATGCAGATTAAAACAATGAGATACCACTACACACCTGTAAGAGTGACAAAAATCCCAAACACTGACACCACCCAAGGCTGGGGAATAGGGAGAACAAAAGGAACAGAAAATGGTGGAACCACCTCAGAAGACAGTTTGGCAGTTTCTTACAAAACTAAATATACTCTTAACATATGACTCAGTAATTCTACTACTTGGTATTTACCCAAATGAACTGAAAACTTCGGTTCGCACCAAAACCTGCCCACGGGTGCTTATAGCAGCTTTATTCACAATTGCCCAAACTTGGAAGCTACCAAAACATCCCTTGGTGGGTGACTGGAGAAACAAACTGTGGTCCATCCAGACAATAGAATATTATTTATCAATAAAAAGGAGTGAGCTATCAAGCCATAAAAAGACATGGAGAAAACTTAAATGCATATCGCTAAGTGAAAGAAGCCGATCTGGAAAGGATGTACACTGCATGATTCCAGCTCTATGACATTCTGGAAAAGGCAAAACTACTATGGAAACAGTTAAAAGTTCAGTGGTTTCCAGCAGTTGAGGGAGAGGGAGGGCTGAATGGCTGGAGCACAGGGGATCTGGGGGTGGGGGGGTACTGAACTATTCTATATTGCACCGTAATAGTGGACACATGTCATTATACATTTGCCAAAACCCCCAGAATGTACAGCCCCAAGAGAGAACTCAGTGAAAACAGTGGACTTTTGTTCAGCGTAATGTATTAATACTGGCTCATCAATTGTAACAAATGTATCACACTATGCAAGATGTTAATAATTAAGGGAAACCAAGGGGGTGGTGAGCACTACATGGAAAACCCTCTGTACTTTCCACTCAGTGTTTCTGGAAACCTAGAGCTGCCCTAAAAAATAAAGTCTATTAATTTTTTAAAAGTATATTGTGATACAATAGGCATCAAGCCACATACTTTGGAGTGAGTACTTCAGAAAAACGTATCCTCAATTTTGAAAAGACTATTGCCTTCACATATTTCTGCTGAGAAAAGTTGTACACAGCTTCGAATGTGCCCCTTCCAGGCATCCAATATTCTTTACAATGATCAAGGGCAGGCTGTTACCTGCTCTGCCTTAATCATCGTGATGTAAAACACAATCGAATTTCATTCCATCTTCTTGACTGAATTCCCAAACTTCTAGAATTTTACCTTGGAAAAATAACTGGCAAGAGGCAGAAGTTCTATTAATGTTTAATAAGAAAGGGGTATCCCTAACAATATGCCTGTAGCCATTTACGATAAATGCAAGATACGACTCATTTAGACATAAAAAACGGCAGGCAGAGACCATCTGATAATGCAGCCCTGAGTACACACACATATTTGCATAGTGAACAGGATTTTATCAGAAATTAGTAATCCTGCAGCAGCACCGTTGTCAACCAGTAGTTCAGTAAGTCGATTAAGTAAAAATAGGACGGGTGGCAGATGCGTAAACTATATGGTACCATCCAAGGGACTATTGTAGAGCCACTGAAATTGAGGATAAGAAAGTGGTTGGATCTGGTGAGTAAAACTGGATCAGGGATGCTAGGAAGGAGGGGTAGGTGTCTGATGTTTCATGTTAAAGCCTTTTAGTTGTTTTGCTTTTTAAATTATGTGCAAGTATCACCTTGAAAGTGATACGCACTCATTTCTAAGGATGGCTAAAAGAATTCTGTGACTAATTTTTAAAAAAATGTTTATAATGTAATTTTTTAACAAAGCGAGGTTAAAATTTAACCTACATTGTGATCACATATGTAGAAAAGAGTTTAGAAAGGAATATGGAAATCAAATTAAATCAAAATGGGGGGAGAATCAGCACAGTGTTATGATATGTGATGGGTTTTTAAATTACAAATTAAAAACACTTGCTTATTACAATAAAAGAAAGTAATTTTTAGAAATTAAAAAAAAATTAAATCAAAGGTAAAATAAAAACACTTTCACACTTCTATGGTCAGTTTTTATTTTTCTCCCTCTCCATTGCCAACAGTGTAGCTATGACAAGCTACACTGTTTTACTTTCATAAAAACATAGCGGTTGAAAAGAAAAAAAGGGACTTCCCTGGGGGTCCAGTGGTTAGGACTCTGTGCTTCCACTGCAGAGGGCAAGGGTTCAGTCCCTGGCGAGGGAACTAAGATCCCACATGCCGCATGGTGCGGCCATACATTAATTAACTAATTAATTAATTAAAAATACAGTGGTTGAATTAAACATGAAACTCAGGGAGCCACTTACTTATGCCAGCCATCTCAATGTAGTGTGGCCTCGTAGACTCTGCATGAACTGGGAGGCCAGCGGCCCCAAAGGTGCAGTTTCTGTCCTGCTGCCTGGATGGCAGGGCCGCCTCACTTTCCTCCGATGCAGTGGGGGAGGCACCCATCCCCACGGGGGCTGGGCTGGAGTTCAGGGGCGTCCAGGGAGACAAAGGCACAGAAGGCCCTTCCTTCCTGTGGCCTGGCTCCCACTCTCAACCCCCGAGCTTGTGGTGAAGTGTGATGGCTAAAAGCCAGGCAACGACTCTAACCTGGGAGACCAGAGGTCACGGGGGCCAAGACTTCTTTAAACAAAAGAAGTAAGGAAGAGAGAGGATTGGAAACCATTCCCTGGACTAATAAGCTTGAGGACAAAGCCCTGACTTACCCAGAGTAGTGTGAGATCCCAGATGCCGGCAGAGAGGATCACTGCACACTCACTCCAGCAGTTTAAAAGTACAAAAGAGGAAACTGAGGCCAGGGCTGGGTCCACAGTTACTTTCTTAAAATAGGTGTGGCCCAGAAGTATCATAAGCCGCAGGAGAAGAAAGAGAAGGCAGAGAACAGGCCCACACCGTGGTTCCCAAACAGTGTGCCGAGGCACCCCAGGGCGCCATGGCGAACCCCCGGCGTTCCTGGGGATATTTCACATTTTCAAGGGAATCACAAGGACCTCTGCTGGACACTGTGAGAACTACTGGCTCTACCTTAGATTGTGCTGCACCCCCTTCACCCACTCACATCTGCCTGAAAGCAGATTCTCTGTGGTTGCTGTGATAAAAAGCAGCTATCCCAGCTAGTGGGAGGCAGCCGCACGGCACAGGGAGATCAGCTCGGTGCTTTGTGACCGCCTGGAGGGGCGGGATAGGGAGGGTGGGAGGGAGGGAGACGCAAGAGGGAAGAGATATGGGGACATATGTATAGGTATAACTGATTCACTTTGTTATAAAGCAGAAACTAACACACCATTGAAAAGCAATTATACCCCAATAAAGATGTTAAAAAAAAGAAAGAAAAAAAAGCAGCTATCCCATGAAGATAAACCTGGGTCAGGAAGCGAGGATGGTGGGATTCAACTGAGATGCCAAGAGTTGAGAGGGCGTGTGGCACAGGTACACACACCCCCTCAGTCATGGCCATGTGGGAGAACAGACAACTGTTCTGTTTTTGCTTTCGGTGGGTGTGTATCATTTTTTCAAACGGTATTACGTTGTTACAGCAAATGCTTGGGAACCTATGAGCCTGCACCTTTATTTATTTATTTTTTTTTTTCTTGCGTTATGCGGGCCTCTCACTGTCGTGGCCTCCCCCATTTGCGGAGCACAGGCTCCGGACGCGCAGGCTCAGCGGCCATGGCTCACGGGCCCAGCCGCTCCGCGGCATGTGGGATCCTCCCGAAACGGGGCACGAACCCGCGTCTCCTGCATCGGCAGGCGGACCCCCAAGCACTGCGCCACCAGGGAAGCCCCGAGCCTGCACCTTTAAAAAGCGACTAGCACCAGGAGAGCACAGAGCAGGTGGGTGCTGTCAGCTGCAGCTGCCAGGCTGAAAGAGCAGAGGGTGCGGCTCCTGCAGGTGTGCTTGGGGGGAAGGGGGGCGTGGCGGTCTGCCTTTCACGTTGCCTACCCTGCTCTGAGGAGAAACCACTGATTCCCAGGAAGTGCTGACACCGGAAAGGATGCCGCTGGTCACTTTCGGAAAATTTTACACCACTTGGACAGCATGATGGCTCTTCTGTTGAATTTCCATTATTCTTAGTGCAAATTTCTCATTTTTATCACCACCCTCATCACCCAGGCTCAAAAGCTCTGTCATCTCTGTGACATCCAGGTCCCATCTTATCCTCTGGAGCCAGGTCTCCATGAAGCCCTGTCATCTTCACAGTGTAACCATGCTGGGTTTCTAGACTTAGGGAAAGGCATGGACCAGATAAACAGTGTCATTCCGACAGTTCTCCCCTACATTAGTCTTCTTTCTCTACTTTATGATATTAATGACTCAAAGGTCCGCTTTAAGTATAACTGTTCTGGGTGGTGTGGTCACCTCCTAGCCGGTCTCTGTGGCATCCGTCTTCTCCCTGCTCTTTGCTCAAGTTTGTGAATTATCATTTCATCATATCATTGAGATTCAAAACCCTTCAGACTGCCTTCTACGATTTACCTGATCAAATGAATGAATACATACATACACTCAGAGCCAAGCTTCAAAATTGAGATGCGCCCTCACTCACTGCCTCCCTGCCCACCTCTCTATATTTACATGACATGAATGTAGATTACAAGATCTATTTTATCATCTGTCTGTCTCTCCTTGCGGGACTGCAAGCCCCGTGAAAGTAGAGATTTTTGACAGGTCTGTACCCTGCTGTATTGCCAGCCCACAGAACAGGGCTTGGCGCTTGGAAATGCGCTATACACGTTCATCATCACATGGAATGCCCAGTAGAATAAATGCTCAAGAAGTGTTAGGCATTATTATCACTACTATACCACCACCTCGAATTCTGCTACCAACACCTCTCCTATTGCCAACAGGATAAAATCTCAAATATTCAACTTGCCCCTCACAGCCCGGCTCCAGTTCACCTCGACACCGACTGTGTCCAGGACAGAAACTTGTATTTATTGACATGGCGGCACCACCCTTCCTTCCCCGTATAGGCAAATCCAACTGATCCTCCAAAGCCACATTCAAACCTTGTCTACATCCTTCTCTCCCAGACTACTCCTCTCTCCATAATTGATTCGGGACGTAGCCGCAAGCCCCGGGACGCCTCTGACAGTCCTGTTTCACGTGGTTCTGTAACTCTTGCGTTGGCTCTTGTTAACGTGTAGGTGGCTCTCTCCTCCATGGAGACTGTAAACTCCTTGAGATACTATATCTGCTCTGCCTCTCACCCTGCTCCCACCACCGAGACACACACAGTCCCCCTACCTGGTCACCATGATGCAGCAACACACCTTCGTTGAATTAAAGTTGAACTTGGAAACCCCATGGACTACAGTTTGCGGTCAAAAGCAGTTCTGTACACAGATCCCATTCTTTTTATTAACCACAACCTCTCTGGTTTATAACAGATGATCAAAAAATGTTAGTTCCCCAAACTGTTTCAGTTTCAGACATATCTAGACCATGACAGCCACCAAGATGCCCCCATTCACTGAGAGTCTGCGACCATTTAAAGAATTTGGGCTGAAATCTCTACTTACTCATTTTGCCCAAAATGAAGGAGCCCAGGGCTTTAGGATGAGGAAATTTGGGTCCAATCTGGTTCCTGCATTTATTAAGAGCCATATAAACATCAGCAAGTTACTTAATTAAACTTCATTCTACTTGGGACCTCCCTGGTGGCGCAGTGGTTACGAATCCACCTGCCAACGCATGGTCACGGGTTCGAGCCCTGGTCTGGGAAGATCCCACATGCCACGGAGCAACTAAGCCCGTGCGCCACAACTACTGAAGCCCACGTGCCTAGAACCCGTGCTCCGCAACAAGAGAAGCCACCGCAATAAGAAGCCCGCACACCGCAACAAAGACCCAATGCAGCCAAAAATAAATTAAAAAAAAAAAAAAACACGAAATCTAGCACCAATGGGACAATCTGTTTTATCAAAAAAGCTTCATTCTACTCATCTGTACAATGGAGATAACACTCCCCTTTCAAGGGTTATTGTGAGGATTAAACGCAGGAGCCTAAGTTAAATGCCCCGCCTCAAAAAAGGGAACAATCGGTTACTTCCCGTTTTCCCTCCCTGTCCCCCGAAACAGGGAGAGCCAGATTATAGTGACACTATCGCATGTAAGTGAAGAAAGGCTCATGTGACTTTTGGCACACAAAAAATTGCTAAATAAAAATTGCTAAGGAGGCTTTAACTCTATACCTGTAGCTGAGGAGTGTGGATTCCACTGACAACTAAAGCACTGCAGTTTCCACAGCACTGCAGCCGACCTCTAAGTAACCCCACCTCGAACTCCATCCCAGCCCTCTGTTCCCGTTACTGAAATGGAAGTGGTCCGGATTTCAGACCTCTTCCCATCTCACACTGGGCTCCCCTCAATGAGTACGCTCAATTCTTCGACTGTCTTTACAGCCTTACTCACCTACTTGACAGGCAAACGAGTTCCGTATCTGCAGATCTTTCTTTTTCAGTTGGCTTTGAGTCTTTTCTCGGATTTTGTCACCGAGAGAGTAAAAACCCGAAGGATTCTATTTTGGGCTTCAAGGCGGTTAGGCTGAAGGACCAAGGGGAACAGCCCTGGGTCCTCCACTCCCCAGGTTGACACCAAAGGATAAAGCCACCTCTACACAGCTTCGGTGCCCTCAGAGCCGAGGGCCAAGCCTGTCAGTGCAGCCACCGTGTCCTGAGTTCCTCCAGCAAAGTGGCCATTCTCCGCCCATCACCCCACCGCCTCCGGGATGCCCTCCAGCCAGTCTCACGCTGAGCAGGAGAGTCAGGACGGGCACATTCGGCCTTTCAAGCAGCCCCAGGAGGAGGAAGTTTCTTGTTCCCACGGGCATGGGTTTTTCTCTTTTGGGTGTGTTTTCTCTTTCTGAAACCAGGAAGCTTGATTTGCCTAATGGTCAAACCCAAAAGGATTACAGATTCTTTCTGCAAGAACCCACAGTCCCGTGGTCCATCCCCCGCTGTTAAAAGCAGTCTGTTTCCAAACCACCCCGACACAGGGGGGGGCTTTCTGTTCTCCCCAGTGAAGCCTGTTCTATGCCATTATTTTGATGAAAAAAACTATATTAACAGATCACTCAGGTTTCTGTTTGCCCCCTCACCAAAATGCTAGAAGTGCAAACACTAAATTATATCTCAATTCCCTAAAGAGACAAAAATCACATTTATTTTCCCTCTGCCTCTCAGTGCACTCACTTGGAAACTGAGGCCACTGCCCCCTACCTCCAGGGCCACTGTAGGGTGAGCTGAGCTGGTCCCCAGGGCACCCACTCTGGGAGGGCTCTTGTCAGCATCACTTATGTGCGGTTACCCACAACTGCCTGATTCTTCCCAAAGAATCCTTTCTGCATTTGTCACTCTTAATTCTTTTAAACGTGTTTTCAGTTGCGCTGGCGAGAGCAGTATGTCCTGTATTTGGTCCTCAATGTATTTATTAGGCCACGATTCCTAATGTGAGCTACGCATTAGAACACCATGGGGGCTTCTAGGGGAAATGCCCCGGCTCTACCCCAGACCATTT
This sequence comes from Lipotes vexillifer, assembly GCF_000442215.2. Lineage (NCBI taxonomy): Eukaryota > Metazoa > Chordata > Mammalia > Artiodactyla > Lipotidae > Lipotes > Lipotes vexillifer. Next base: position 4,682,384 of record NW_006790942.1, on the reverse strand, counting down.
AAATCAGGATCTCTGGGGGTCAGGCCTGGAAGACAGCATTTTAAAGTCTCCACAGGTGAACAAGTAACTCTAAGACTTTTAGGTAGTGGTGAGCGCGATGCAGAAAAAGCAGGGTAGCAGAAGAGGGAGGGACGGATGGTGGGTGAGCAGGTCTGTGTGAGAACATGCTTAAGCTGAGGACCCCGTGGAAGGAAACGGCCCCGCGGTGTCCCGCACGCAGATCAGAGACGGAATGGGCGGTGGGCTGGGCTGACCCAGCATCAGAGGCGGGAAGTCGGCGAGGCGCCATGTCCCCCCGAGCACCCTGGCTGCTCCCCACTGCAGACTTGCTTACTCAGCCCTTCCTTCAACTCGGGCAACTTTTGTGCAATCCCTCAGCTTCCTTCCAGTATTTCCCCCTTTCTGCTTACTACAGCCAGAGGAGGTTTCCATGGAAACCCAAAGAATTTCTACTAATGCCACAGGTTATTTAGTTTAAATTCATCTTATGTATAGATGTCATAGTTGTATAGGAGTCACAGTTGACAAACATTGAACTTCACATCAGGAAATCCGGGGGAATGTGTTACAGCCTAGACCGCCGAGTATCCCAAATGTATTCCCCTACCTTGTCTGGACCTCCGCCTTCTCCCTCCTTGTATATCACGTGGGTCAAACTAAACACCCATCTCTTGCAGCTCAAATTCTGTGCATCTGGGGTCATTGTCACTTGTTGGATCTAATGTAGGAGAGACACAGGAGGCACAGACACCTGCAAGACACGGGCCTCTCCCCAAGGAGCCGAGGGGATTAGTCCTGGGGCACGTGGAGGCTAAGTCCCCAGGGTGCACATACTTGGGGAACTCTCCTTTCCTTCTTTCTTCAGTTCATGTCACCAGCTCATCTGCACCATCTCGCCCTCCCACACTCCCTCAACTTCACAAGTCTGATAAAATATTATTAGTGTGGGGCTTGCCCGGTGGCGCAGTGGTTGAGAGTCCGCCTGCCGACGCAGGGGACGCGGGTCCGTGCCCCGGTCCGCGAGGATCCCACGTGCCGCGGAGCGGCTGGGCCCGTGAGCCGTGGCCGCTGAGCCTGCGCGTCCGGAGCCTGTGCTCCGCAGCGGGAGAGGCCGCAGCAGTGAGAGGCCCGCGCACCTCGATGAAGAGTGGCCCCCTCTCGCCACAACTAGAGAAAGCCCTCGCACAGAAAGGAAGACCCAACACAGCCAAAACAAATAAATAAATAAATAAACTCCTACCCCCAACATCTTCTGTACAAAAAAAAAAAAAAAAAAAAATTAGTGTATGCACTGTGTAGAAACATTTAAAGAGCAGTTTCAAAGCATGACTCTCCCTGACCTCAGTCATCACCCCAAATTACCAAAACCTGGCCTTTTATTTTTCTGTCTGTACACACACACACACACACACACACACAGTGTTACCATCCCCACATCTCTAGTTTAGAGCCAGACAGAGGTCAGTGTGTGCTCGTCTCTCAGGGGTTGGGGCATCGTGACATTCAGCACACGATGAGGGATTTATGTCTTCCTTCACATCTGGTGCTCAGGAATCACATCAAAGGCAGGACACCCATTTGGAACCATTGTTCCAGTGTAAGTGTCTACACCGCTGCCCCCTGATGTAAATGCACGGCTCCATTGCTCTATGATCTACACTCTGCCTACGCCTTCCTGAGTGGTGTCGTGTTTGGAAATCAGGCATAAATCTTTCAAAATCACCCAAAGTAATCTGATAATGTCCAGAAGAAGCAGAAAGTTTCTCCTGAGAAGCACGATTTTTAAATGAGAAAAGAGCATACGATGGGAAACACAACCTCATCAGTTCTAATTTACTGGTTTTAAATAGCTAACGTCTATTTAACTCTTACTGTGTACCTGGTACTGTGTCAAGCATTTTACGTGGACTATTTCATTCAGTACTTAGGACAATCCTTCATATACTACTATCATCTCCATTTAACAGATGAGAAAGTTGAGGCTTAGGCAGGTAAAGTAACTTTTCCAAGGTGACAGAGGCAGTAAACAATGGAGGCAGAGTTGACCTGCTCGCTTTCGGGTAAGCACCATTTGTCCAAGAAATCCCGAGAGTCCACATTTGAGCACACGCGGTGAAAGCGAGGACCACCGTGCCCCACTGCCCACCCAGAATGGCTGCCCTAGCCGTGGCCGCTGAGCCTGCGCGTCCGGAGCCTGTGCTCCGCAGCGGGAGAGGCCGCAGCAGTGAGAGGCCCGCGCACCTCGATGAAGAGTGGCCCCCTCTCGCCACAACTAGAGAAAGCCCTCGCACAGAAAGGAAGACCCAACACAGCCAAAACAAATAAATAAATAAATAAACTCCTACCCCCAACATCTTCTGTACAAAAAAAAAAAAAAAAAAAATTAGTGTATGCACTGTGTAGAAACATTTAAAGAGCAGTTTCAAAGCATGACTCTCCCTGACCTCAGTCATCACCCCAAATTACCAAAACCTGGCCTTTTATTTTTCTGTCTGTACACACACACACACACACACACACAGTGTTACCATCCCCACATCTCTAGTTTAGAGCCAGACAGAGGTCAGTGTGTGCTCGTCTCTCAGGGGTTGGGGCATCGTGACATTCAGCACACGATGAGGGATTTATGTCTTCCTTCACATCTGGTGCTCAGGAATCACATCAAAGGCAGGACACCCATTTGGAACCATTGTTCCAGTGTAAGTGTCTACACCGCTGCCCCCTGATGTAAATGCACGGCTCCATTGCTCTATGATCTACACTCTGCCTACGCCTTCCTGAGTGGTGTCGTGTTTGGAAATCAGGCATAAATCTTTCAAAATCACCCAAAGTAATCTGATAATGTCCAGAAGAAGCAGAAAGTTTCTCCTGAGAAGCACGATTTTTAAATGAGAAAAGAGCATACGATGGGAAACACAACCTCATCAGTTCTAATTTACTGGTTTTAAATAGCTAACGTCTATTTAACTCTTACTGTGTACCTGGTACTGTGTCAAGCATTTTACGTGGACTATTTCATTCAGTACTTAGGACAATCCTTCATATACTACTATCATCTCCATTTAACAGATGAGAAAGTTGAGGCTTAGGCAGGTAAAGTAACTTTTCCAAGGTGACAGAGGCAGTAAACAATGGAGGCAGAGTTGACCTGCTCGCTTTCGGGTAAGCACCATTTGTCCAAGAAATCCCGAGAGTCCACATTTGAGCACACGCGGTGAAAGCGAGGACCACCGTGCCCCACTGCCCACCCAGAATGGCTGCCCTCTGGGAGTGGGTGAGACCGGCTGTCGGATACTGGCAGGTAGAGGGATCCTTAGTGGGTGGGGTGACACTGGCAGAGGACAGGAGCAGGAAAGAGCGATTACAGAATACACCTGTTCAGGGCAGAAATGGGCGGATACAAACATCTACTCAAGAAATGTTACAAGTCCCCTGCTGAGGCTTTACAGAAGAAGACAGAGTCAACATTTCTGAGCTGCCGAAGACTGAAAAAGTCATCTAGGCCAGCAACCTCAGCATCTCCTGGCAACGGCTTAGAAAGGCCAACTCCCAGCTGGACCTCGGGCATCACTGTCTCGTCTATAAAACAAGGAGGCTGGACTAGTGAATCAGTGGTTCTGGAACTTCAGCAGGTGTAAGAATTGCTGGAGGGTTTTCTCAACCTCAGGTCACTGGTTCCACCCACAGAGGGTCTGATTATGCAGATCTGGGGTGGGGTGGGGGGGACTGGCATTTCTAACCCGAGGCTTGAGGATGTCTGGAACGGCGGAACAAAATCGTAAAAGATCAGGTAAAGAACGGTAAGAGTTGCAGTGGAAAGCAGGTAGCATCCAGTTCTAGAATTCAGAGAGCTTGGACAGCCGCAAGGCACTGTGATGGAAAGTGAAATGAGAAGACACATTTTCACAAGGAAGAACAGATAACAGACTAGGCTTTAAGTCAAGGTACAGCCTCAGTCAACCCATGTTTAATATACGAATTATAAAATGGACCTTTTCATCTAATTAACAAACCCCTCTCTACTCCCTGTCTATTTGGACGTCATTCAATTATCCCAATTCAAAGCAGGAGAAACCTCAGGCACACAGAGGGCTGAGAGCCCCTCCAAGTCCAGTGGCTCTGGATCCCCCAACACGAATCCACTGCCATTGTTCACCTTCTCTGCATCTGTTTGAAACAGCTCCTCTGTTACAAACAAAATGAACAAGGTCAGGGGGCGAAACAAACAAAACAGCAACTGCCTTGATCTTTCTTCCTTTACCAAGTAGGTAAGTCTTCTGGATTTTGTTCTGAGATGGTGTTTTCTCATGTCTGGGAGGGGAGAGGGAGGCTGGCGGGAAAGAGGTACAAACAGCACAACCACCACGGAGATTGCTGTCTGGATTCCCAGTAAAATTCTGGAACGGAGGCCCCAGGGCCCCAGGGCTTGGGCTGGTGGCTGGACGCCTGCAGATGGTCTCAGCAGGGCCCAGTCAAGGCTGCTGGTCGGCCTGACCCATGCACATGGTCCCTCCCTCTCTGAGCCCCAAAGGGGCCTGACACTCTCACACGTGGAAACAGGGGCACTCTCGCTTTTTCTTCTCCACTGTCACTTGAAGGGAACATCAGCTCCCTGAGGTATGGGCTCATCCCAGCAGGTTTCATGTTAATACATAAAACACTTATAGGGAGCAGAGGGCTGGCCTCCTAAGGACACACTCAGTGTTCCCCGAGCCCCTCAGAATTAGGGCCTGGACCCCCGACTTACCTCAGAACCCTACACTACCAACAGAGCTGAATTTAAAACTCTCCAGGGGCTTCCCTGGCGGTCCAGTGGTTAGGACTCCACGCTTCCACTGCAGGGGACACGGGTTCGATCCCTGGTCGGGGAACTAAGCTCCCGCATGCTGTGTGGTACGGCCGAAAATAAAGAAAAATATTGAAATAAAAAACCTCTCCAACCTGGCTTTCCTTCCTCTTGCTTTCCCTTTACCATTCTCCCGCCACCCCCTGACACACACACACACACACACACACACACACACACACACACACACAAACACACAGACTCACACAGACTCACACTCAAGTACACACACACTCGCACTCACACACACACCATCCGTCATGCTGCACGCTGCTATTTCCAGTTACCTTTCCAAAAACGACGACAGCTCTCTCCCCTATTTCCTCGCTCCTCACAGGACAGAGCTTGGCAAGAATCGCCCTTCACGACAACCTACATCCCGGGCTTCATAAGCCGCTTGCATCACCCCGACATACCCTGTGGACCAGCCCCATGGAAACCCAACCCTCAGGCCTCCATCCTCCTCTGAACCATCGCACCTGCTTCTTCCTGGAATAACACCCGCCCTCCCCCCCTCTGCCCGCCCCATAAGCAGCCTCCTTCCCCTTCTTTCACATGAAGCATTTCAAATCCCACGTCCTGTGTGTAAAGCTGTCCTGAGCTGCCAGGCAGAACTGCCCATCCCTCCAGCCTCATCTCTTACCCACGTAGCACCCTCAGTGCCCAGGACGCTGCCAAGCCCATCAGCAAACACTCAACAAACTCTGATGAACTATTTAACGATTATGTTTTAATTCTTTCACTAAAGCCAGTGTTTTCCAGATTTGCTAGTTCACAAGAATGACTGAGATATTTGTTAAAAATACAGATTCTTGGGCCCTGCTCTAGGCAGGCCCCTGAATGCGAATCCACATGGAGAGTGTGGGCATTTGTAGCAAACAGTACAGGTAATTCTTATACTGATTTTGACTAAGGGCACATTTTGCCCCCCACTAAAATGTGAGCCGCTTTGGAAAGAGAGCAACATAGTAAATAAACTCTATTGACCATTCATACCTCAATGTGAATTTCTGGTAAAATGCTTTATTAAAAGATTTAAATAGAAGGGATGGAGAAAAACAAAAAGTCACGGGATAGGCCCGGTTTTGATTTTTGCAAAACATTCTCTGGATATGAGGCCACTTTACAGCCAAACCCTCCGTAATCAAAATACTTATCTGGGCTTCCCTGATGGCGCAGTGGTTGAGAGTCCGCCTGCCCATGCGGGGGACACGGGTTCGTGCCCCGGTCTGGGAAAGATCCCACATGCAGCGGAGCGGCTGGGCCCGTGAGCCATGGCCGCTGAGCCTGCACGTCCAGAGCCTGTGCTCTGCAACGGGAGAGGCCACAGCAGTGAGAGGCCCGCGTACCGCAAAAAAAAAAACAAAAAAAACAAAACTTATCTAGTCAAGTGGCTTCTTCCTATATAAGAATAAAGTCAAAGTGAATGAACTTTTTACAGGGGCTGCTTTTAAAAGAAATTATAATACTTGTAGCCCATTCTTTTTAAAGATGTATGTTTTTTAATCAGGAAATGCAATATCACAGCTTGTGTACTCTTGTTTTCCCCTCATAATGACAGAATTTCAGATTTAGGCTAAAATTTCAGAAAATACTTAAGTGCAGCCATGCACTTAATTGTAATGTTGGATCTTATAATTGTAATGTTGGGTCTAATTGCAATGTTGGGTTTTATAAAAGTTGCGACGAAGACACTTTTGTGTCCGGTTTACCTCGGCTGTCCTTGGTCGCCCACATAACCACTTCATTGCAAAAACTGTCTTGTTCCATTATGCTACCGATGGATCCTTAAAGACACATTGCAAAAGAGGCACACAGAAATCTGTTACATAATGAAGTAGAAATATTCTTTAGTCCAATTCCTAGGAAGTACATTTCTTTCTTCCACTGTTTCTCTTAGCAGCAGCTTAGCTGGGGTCTAAATATTCATCTAGAAAATAGCCTGTCCCAGTCACACTGTGTCCTGAATTGCCTATCTCTCTTCCATGGGAGCAGAGAACAGGGGAGGGGGAGGGGAGACGGCCGGAGGGGTGGGCCTGGACGGGGCACCAAGAAACGTCCACGTCTTCCTGTTTACACGCCCTTAAATAAGCCTTGTCGGCCTCACAACGCACATGCTTCCCTCCCTCATCTTCTCCAGCCCAGTAAAGGGCCCCCCAGGCGCTGAGGCTGGAAACCCAGAAGTCACCGGAGGTTCCTCTTTGTCTCACTCCCCAGATCCAGCTCATCAGCGAAGTCTCCCCATGGACATTCACCATCCGCCCCCAGTCTCCCCCGCTTTGGATCCGCCACCATGGCCTCTCACTTGCAGAGGAAATGCAGGACATCCAGTTACACTGGCATTTCACGGAAATGGCTCATCATTTTTTAACATAAGTATGTCCCCAAGATTGCATGAGATATACTAAAAATTCATTCATTGTATACCTGAAATTTAAGTTCAATCTGGCATTCTGTATTTTTATTTGTTAAATCTGGTGACCCTATCTGCCCCCGCATTCCCTACAGGGCCAGATCTTTATCTGTTGATTAAAGTCCTTCCACAGTTTTGTTCAGAAATAAGATTTAAGTTCTTTACCGAGGGCTTCAGGGCCCTTGGCTGGAGAAGGCAGGAGGGGTTGGAGACGCCCTCTGTCTGCCTGTTTACCCTCTCTCATCCTCATGCTTTGGCCATCAGAAACCTCGTTCTTCTCTGCAGACACCCAACCTCATCCCCACCTCAGGTCCTTTGCACTTGCTGTCTCCTCAGCCTAGAGCCCTCCCCCGCTGGGTGTCTCCCACTCTCTTCATCACAGCCCAGAAACCCCACGCTCCCCTGGCAACCTAGCCAAAGCAGCACCCCCAACCCCCGTGTGCCCTCCATCGCAGTACTTAAAACTTTCCGCAAAGCCCTTCATCCAACCTGGAAGCAGTTACTGGTGTATGGTCTCTTTGTCCTGACTGGCAATGCCTGCACCTCAAGAGCAGAGCCTGTCTCTTGTTCCCTGTCTCCAGAGCACCTGACCTGAACCTGGCATTGAATCATCCCTCTAAGACCTATTGCTGATGAATGAATGAATGAGTTTCCCACCTGTGAAATGAGATTTCCTTACATTCTAAGCAGTCTTCACTTTGGCATGTTCAACTTTCATAATAATATGTTGACATCCCTAAACAAGCTTTCCTGCCCCAGACTCAGACTTTTCTCCATCAAAAAGCGAATGCACAGTTGCATGGTGTTGCTGCTTTGCCCCTCCAAGTTCAGTCACCAGGAGCCCTGTCTCAGTCAGTACCCGGTGCAGTGCGTTACTTGAGTGTTTCATTGTATTTTAAACTGGTAATTAAAAAAAAAATTTAGTGGAAAGCCAAAAGACCAAGGTGTTGATATGAATGCTATAAAAAGCAACAAGACGAAAATTACAAGGTAGGTTGAAAGCAGGGACTCTTCAGCCTTAAGCAAAACCCTCCTTTTGGTGCAAGCTCGTCGCCTTATTGTGAAGAACATGCACGCAACTTGAGACCATGGGTGAAATGCTGAACGTATATTGATAACTGAGTCTAAACAGGAATATGTAATTTCGAAATGGTACAAATTGTTCAGCTGCCCGGGAATGGAAGCCCTTATCACATACGACTCTATTTCTGGCTTTCGGGCTTAGGAGAGGGCGAAGGAGCTGCTGCGGACCGTCTGCGGCACAGCTGGAAAGCAAGGCAGCGGGTCCTGATGCTGAGGCGTGCGACGACCCCTCCTGTTATTTTGTAATCCTCTTGATTCCTGGCAATTGTTGGAGTCTCTGAAGAAGAAAATCCTGAAGTTTTCGTTTGGACTCTTCCGGGCTGCTAGAGGAGTAGAATGTTGGCAGTGGTCATCCAGGCCCTTTGGGTTGTTTAGATTGGCAATTTGAAGGCGGGCCAGGAAACCACAGGACACAGGAGACAGGGAAGTGCCTAAGGCCCCGTGTTGGGTGGGAGAACCCGTGAGCTGACTCCAGCAAGAAGAAAGAAGACACACACACACACACACACACACACACACGCTAACTAGAAGAAGTCGTTCCAGGAAGTCGTGCAAAATGCTCCCCATTTCAAGATTCTAAATGCTCACATGGTTTCTTTAACCACCTAACAGAGTTGTGAAAGATACAGGCACCTATTTTCTTTGAGAAAAGCTTGGAAATGGACCAGGCCGAGTCCTGACATGGGGACCACTTGGCGTTCAGCACACGTGCACGAAAGCCTTCCTCCCATGGATGCTGGGGGAGGGCAATGAGTAAGACCGTCTCCATCCTCGGGAGCTCGGGGGCCAGTGGGAGAAGCAGGCAAGTCGACACTGACTCTGATGGGGCAGGTGCCCAGCCGAGGTGTGTGCCGTGCGCCTCGGGGCCGCAGAGGGAAGCAGACGGTCCTGCGTGTCCGGGCTGGCTTCCCGTATGCATGAGGCCAATGCCTCAGTTCCAGCTGAACTGACCTCACCATATGACAGTGTTTTTAGTTTGCTTTTCTTTCTGAGGCAAAATACATACAGAATGTTCTGGAGATGAATGGTGATGATGGTTGCAGAACAGTGTGAATGTTCTTAATGCCACAGAACACTTAACAATGGCTAAGAGGGAATTCCCTGGTGGTCCAGTGGTTAGGACTCTGCGCTTTCACTGCTGAGGGCTCGGGTTCGATCCCTGGTCAGGGAACTGAGATTTTACACGCCACGCGGAGCGGCCAAAAAAATAAAAATTAAACATTTTAAAATATTAGAAAGATAAATATATTTAAGATGGTAAATGTTGTGTTAGGTCTATTTCGCCACAATAAAAACAAACAAGAAAAATAAAGTTTAATTATTACCCGCCCCCAAAATGTGTACACAGTGAAATGCACAGATCTTAAGTACTGTACAAGATGGGTTTTGGTAGATGTCTCCACCCACAGTCCCACCTTCCAAAACAAGACACAAAACAGCCCTATCACCTCAGTCCCCTTGTGTCCCTTTCCAAGTCACGCATTCCCCATGATCACTGTTTCTGACCCTCACAGAAAGGAAGTCAGACAGTACATATTTCTTTCTGTCTGACTTATTTCACTTAATACAGTGTTTTGGAGATTCAACCAGTTGCTGTATGGAGAAATATCTTTTTCTGGTTCAAGTAGTCCCATTGTATGAATATATCATCTAGATTTATTGAACCACTCTTCTGATAGTGAATATTTGAGAATTTCTAGGGTTTTTGATTTTATATATATATTATGAAAACAGCTGCTATATACATCACTGTACACATCTTTTTGTGGACATCTGCTTCCATTTCTCTTGCATAAATACCTAGAAGTGGAAAGGCTTGGCTATGAGGCATTTGTATGTTGAATTTTATAAGAAATCGCCGAAGGGCTTCTTGCAGTGGCTGGACCATTTCCACTCCAGTCTCCCCACAATCTCGCCAGCACGCTGGGATTGTCGGCATTTGTTTTAACGGACTGTGATGGCTCACTGAACCAGCATGGATGATGCCGAGAAAAGAGTAACGGCCCTCAGACAGGGCTACTGGTTTCCGGGAGGGCTGCTCCTTCCATCCAGGCCGGAGGGCTACCACCCCCGGCTCAGCTGGAGTTTAAATGGGGTTCATTTATTTTCTTTCCTTTTCTTTTTTTAACAAACCACTTTCGCATACTCTTTCACAACCAGTCCTGATAAGAATTCTAACAGATGGCGAAAGAGCAGCTCGGAGACGGGGTAATTGACCCAGGGCTCACAGGGAAGACCTCGCCATCCCAGCCCTCTGCCTGAACAGGTGCCCCATCTCGGGGACTTTGGTCGATCTGGAGGTAAAAAGAATAACAACAACTGGACGAGTTATGACGGCACTATGCTACCTCCCGGTTCCTACCACGTACCACCTTCTCACTTGTGGGTGGCTTTGATGGAGCCTCACTCTGCAGAGGTCACGAGCGACCCTTGAAACCTCCTCTGTGTCCCGGGGAGAGGTAAGTGGTCCCCGAGCACAAGGGAGATGCTCCGGGCCTGAGTGTGAGGTCCCCCACCGGAGCAGGAGGGGCTCTGTGTACCGACACAGCTCACAACACAGCCAAGACATGCTGTTTTGGAGGGTGAGGCTCTCCCAACAGGTAGGGCGTCCCGCCCAGATGCTTCTCAAGTGTGGGAGGAGACGGGTTAGCAGACCCTCTAACCGCAGGAGACTCGCCACCCTCCTAACTGGTGCCCAGTGTGGTCGCCTCTCCTCAAGGGACGGGGAGCTATTCTGGGCACATATCGGCTCTCGGGACATCTGACGTTCTGAGGTGACCATCCAAATTCACTGATCTGAACATTATCCCCTAACAGCCCACAGACTCCACAACGGCTGGATCTGGTCAAACGGTTCAACCTTGGTACACAAGCGGGGTGTCAGGAGAGCTCTAAAATGCAGCGATGCCTGGGTCCCCCACTGTTCCCATTTCATTGGTTGGGGTGCAGCTTGGGCCTGGGGACGATTAAATGCTCCCCCATTGACTCTAGTGAGCAGCCAGGGCCGAGGACCACTAGAAAAGCCCTGCTCTGAAAAAGAATTCACAATCCAATAGTGTTGGGATCCTTTTATCAAATACTGAACTCCTCACCAGAACTGAAATCATAGCAATGGACGTGCCATAGATGGTTTAACTTCAGATGCCCTGTTGGCTAGCTGTGACACAAGCTATCCCGTATGTAATTACAATTCCATGCCCTTATGCCAGAGTGGCGTTGGAATTTATCCACTGCCAACCTAAACCCATACCCAACTCAAACCAGAAAAAAATGCTCCAGAGGGGAAAAAAAAGGCTCTGACTGATGAATGGAAGCCACTATTGAAAATTTGCTGCTGCAGTAAAGTTGACCTTCCTATCATAATTAGGCTTCTGTGAACATTATTTTTGTTCTATAAACCTGATGGCCCCAAATGAAAATTTATTTAGTCCTGGATTCGGTTACACTCTAGCCATAAAGAAAATGGTAGTATTTACAAAGTATTAGCTTTGGGGTACATTTTATGAAAAATATAACTCACTTATACTTATCTCAGATTTATCTATTACAAAACTATCACTATTTATTCCTTTATTTCAAGAGTCATTCTACCTTATTGTTTATAATCAGTACTCAGAGAACAAATGTTTATGATAGATAAAGCAACACTGCCTCAAGTTTCAAACCCCAAGATCTACATAAAGGATAAAACACTATAAATTCTACATAAATAAACAATAGTCAGGCTAATCATCACTTACAAGTGTGAAAGTCTCAATAAACCCAATGAATTCAGATTAGACTATCAACACAGAAATAGAAAGAACATAGAGTAAAGAACAGCTTCCTAAGCAGCTGCATAGCACAGGGAGATCAGCTCAGTGCTTTGTGACCACCTGGAGGGGTGGGATAGGGAGGGTGGGAGGGAGATGCAAGAGGGAGGGGATATGGGAACATATGTATACGTATAACTGATTCACTTTGTTATACAGCAGAAACTAACACACCATTGTAAAGCAATTATACCCCAATAAAGATGTTAAAAAAAAAAGAACAGCTTCCTAGGAAATAATTTATCCCCTGATCTTAAAGGTAAAACTTAGAACAGCAGAAAACTTTTAACAGGTTTATTTCATGAAACACTGGCGATCAAAAACATATGTACAGTTGACCCTTGAACAATGTGGAGTTAGGGCTGTTGACTCCCTCACAGAGGAAAATCCACGGTAACTTTACAGTCAGACCCCATATCCGTGTTTCTGCATCCTCGGATTCAAGCAAGGCAGATGGCATAGTACTGTAGTACTTACCGCTGAAGGTAGTCCAGGTATAAGTGGAACCATGCAGTTCAAACCCATGTTGTTCAAGGCTCAACTGTAATTCAATTCATTATTCTTCTCTTGTTGAGGTTTAGTACATCTTGCTCAACTTTACCCCACAAGTCTGGCACACAGGAGCCTTAGTAATTTTCCCTGTTCCCCACGAGCTCACGTAGTTCTCTTGAAGATATTAAAGAAACAGTCAGAGAGGGGCTCCATCTAACATCTGCTCTTCTGTTCGTACAAACGTGATGAGACATTTTTTAAATGATGACACATCATCACTCACTCATTTGGCTTTTCTCACCCCAGATTCATTCCTGTGCCTGTCTAGGAATGAGTCCATTATGAGCCTGGGGTAGTTTATTACCCAAATCATGGTCCTGATGCCCTTTTTGGCTTAGGTTCCTCTCATCTGTTTATCTTTGGTTGAGCCAGGAAGTGCAATTAGACAAAGACTTAGCACGAGCTACTCAGCTAGGAGTTCTCTCCTGCTGCATCCAGCCCAGCCCCTGAAAGATCTCAAGTTCGTGGCTGGTCCTGGATGGAGCAGTGGTTCTACGGCCTGAAGGTTCTTACAAGACTGGCAACGGGTCCAAACTGTCAAGCAACGGGGTTTATTTCAGTGTATGACCCATGTTCCTTCTGGATGGGCATGGAAAATATGGATACAAGACTCTGCCGGCTCCACCCTCATCCCCACAGAAAGCAACAATGACACCATGTCTGCCAACGCCCAGCCTTCAGGTACCATATTTGGGGACTTCTGGGAAATCCCCAGAAGTGTCTCCAGCCAGGCCACAAGATGGACCAAAAGAGGATACCGTGGAGGCCCAAGAATGAGCACAGGACTGACGGAGAGATTAAACAGCAACGTTTATGCTAAAGTCAACGTCAAAACACTTCTGCTTATACCAACTTCATCAAGACCAGAGAAAACTGGGGTTTTACTTAGAGAGTCACCTGACACCCCAGGAATGAAAGGAAATAGAGGGATCCTAATACATTTTCCCTTCTAAAGAAAAAGTTAACGTCTTATCCACTTTTAACTTCTTTTTGGAGAGCTATCATTCAGAAATGGAAATAGCCATTTAGGAGCCATGCAGGAGACATAGGGCAAGGGGTACCGAAGTGCTGAGTGAAAACACTGGCTGGATAGTTGACATGCTTCCCAGGGAATAAACCGGTTCAGCCACGGCTTAACCATCGATGATCTTAAACTCATTGCTGTAAATGCCACAAAGAACAGAGGAAGGGAACGGGCCGAGGACAGCTGTATGACTCACCTGATCTGTATATTCTTTGCCTATTATCCGACCCTTGCCATTAGCAATCTATTAACTACAATCTTAATAACCTTTCAAATACAGCTTTGAAGCTGTTTTTTAGAGAGTTATGAGAATGTAAGATAATGCTTAATAGGAAGAAAAACACAAGCTGGATAAGTATTGAACAACAGAAAAATGTGGGGTAACTTCTGGGGAAAAGGCTAATCCAATCATGATTCAAACTTAGCTATAAAACAAATGATTTGCTTTGCTTTGACAGCAGAGGAAAATCATTCTTTCCCAACAAATGGTGACCGGGATAATAGGGAGAAATTGAGTCACCAGCTGAAGTTAATGCACATAAATCCAACTGGCTCAATCCTGATCATGCTTTAAACTCTTAATGTTTAGATTTTCAGTGCGATTTCAAAGAATTTTTTTCTTTGTCTTTGCAAGCGGTGATGATAGTAAGAATGACACCAAGTTGTCAGAACTGGGGTGGAGTCTTTCTAGCTTTGGCTCTACTACTGGTTTTGAGTGTCAGGGCTTTTTTCCCCCGCAAGTCAGAGAGGTTGCACCTTGGATTCATGTAGTCGTAGAGTTGGGCTTGAGAGCCAGACTTCCTGAGTTCAAGTTTGAGCTCCACCCCACAGAGACATGATATTGGGCAAGTTAATTAACCTTTATTTATCTGAAAAAAAGGGGATAGTAACTGTATCGATTTCATAAGGTTGTGGTGAGGATTAAGTGAATAAAAACTTAGCAAGTGTTTAGAATAATGAATGACGCACAGCCTGTGCCCAGGAAACGTCTCTGCCCCGTATTTATTATTAGTCTCCCAGGAGGAATCACATTCCTGTGTTTACATTTAAGTTAATGTGTAAAGTCAACGTGATAAACTATCAAGGATATTACCACTCTTAGATAGCCTCATCCACCAGAGGGCAGAGAGCAGAAGCAAAAAGAACTAAAATCCTGCAGCCTGTGGAACAAAACCCACAATCACAGAAAGATAGACAAGATGAAAAGGCAGAGGGCTATGTACCAGAGGAAGGAACAAGATAAAACCCCAGAAAAACAACCAAATGAAGTGGACATAGGAAACCGTCCAGAAAAAGAATTCAGAATAATGATAGTGAAGATGATCCAGGACCTTGGAAAAAGAATGGAGGCAAAGATCAAGAAGATGCAAGAAATGTTTAACAAAGACCTAGAAGAATTTAGAACAAACAGAGATGAACAGTACAATAGCTGAAATGAAAACTACACTAGAAGGAATCAATGGCAGAATAACTGAGGCAGAAGAATGGGTAAGTGACCTGGAAGACAGAATAGTGGAATTCACTGCTGCAGAGCAGAATAAAGAAAAAAGAATGAAAAGAAATGAAGACAGCCTAAGAGACCTCTGGGACAACATTAAACACAACAACATTTGCTTATAGGGGTCCCAGAAGGAGAAGAGAGAGAGAAAGGACCAGAGAAAACATTTAAAAGAGATTATAGTTGAAAACTTCCCTAACATGGGAAAGGAAATAGCCACCCAAGTCCAGGAAGCACAGAGAGTCCCAATCAGGATAAACCCAAGGACAAACATGCCGAGACACACAGTAATCAAATTGACAAAAATTAAAAACAAAGAAAACTTATTGAAAGCAACAAGGAAAAAAATAACAAATAATATACAAGGGAACTCCCATAAGGTTAACAGCTGATTTCTCAGCAGAAACTCTACAAGCCAGAAGGGAGTGGCATGATATATTCAAAGTGATGAAAGGGAATAACCTACAACCAAGATTACTCTACCTGGCAAGGATCTCATTCAGATTCAATGGAGAAATCAAAAGTTTTACAGACAAGCAAAAGCTAAGAGAATTCAGGACCACAAAACCAGCTCTACAACAAATGCTAAAGGAACTACTCTAAGTGGGAAACACAAGAGAAGAAAAGGACATACAAAAACAAACCCATTAACAATTAAGAAAATGGCAATAGGAACATACATATCAGTAACTACCTTAAACGTGAATGGATTAAATGCTCCAACCAAAAGACACAGGCTCGCTGAATGGATACAAAAACAAGACCCATATATATGCTATCTACAGAGATCCACTTCAGACCTAGGGACACATACAGACTGAAAGTGAAGGGATGGAAAAAGATATTCCACGCAAATGGAAATCAAAAGAAAGCTGGAGTAGCAATACTCATATCAGATAAAATAGACTTTAAAATAAGAGACAAGGAAGGACACTACATAAGGATCAAGGGATCAATTCAAGAAGAAGATATAACAATTATAAATATATATGCACCCAACATAGAAGCACCTCAATTCATAAGGCAACTGCTAACAGCTCTAAAAGAGGAAATCAACAGGGACACAATAATAGCAGGGGACTTTAACACCTCACTTACACCAATGGACGGATCATCCAAACAGAAAATTAATAAGCAAACACAAGCTTTAAATGACACACTAGACCACATAGATTTAATTGATATTTATAGGACATTCCATCCAAAAACAGCAGATTATACTTCCTTCTCAAGTGCACATGGAACATTTTCCAGGATAGATCACATCTTGGGTCACAAATCAAGCCTCAGTAAATTTAAGAAAATTGAAGTCATCTCAAGCATCTTTTCTGACCACAGCGCTGTGAGATTAGAAATCGATTACAGGGACAAAAACGTAAAAAACACAAACACATGGAGGCTAAATGATACGTTACTAAATAACCAAGAGATGAAAGAGGAAATCAAGAAATACCTAGAGACAAATGACAACGAAAACACGGTGATCGAAAACATATGGGATGAAGCAAAAGCAGCTCTAAGAGGGAAGTTTACAGCAATACAAGCCTACCTCAAGAAACAAGAAAAATCCCAAATAAACCATCTAACCTTACACCTAAAGGAACTAGAGAAAGAAGAAGAAACAAAACCCAAAGGTAGTAGAAGGAAAGAAATCATAAAGACCAGAGCAGAAATAAATGAAATAGAAACAAAGAAAACAATAGCAAAGATCAATAAAACTAAAAGCTGGTTCTTTGAGAAGATAAACAAAGTTGATAAACCATTAGCCAGACTCATCAAGAAAAAGAGGGAGAGGACGCAAATCGATAAAATTAGAAATGAAAAAGGAGAAGTTACAACAGACACCACAGAAATACAAAGCATCCTAAGAGACTACTACAAGCAGCTCTATGGCAATAAAATGGACCACCTGGAAGAAATGGCCAAATTCTTAGAAAGGTATAACCTTCCAAGACTGAACCAGGAAGAAATAGAAAATATGAACAGACCAATCACAAGTAGTGAAATTGAATCTGTGATTAAAACACTTCCAACAAACAAAAGTCCAGGACCAGATGGCTTCACAGGTGAATTCTATCAAACATTTAGAGAAGAGCTAATACCCATCCTTCTCAAACTCTTCCAAAAAATTGCAGAGGAAGGAACACTCCCAAACTCATTCTATGAGGCCACCATCACCCTGATGCCAAAACCAGAAAAAGATACTACAAGAAAAGAAAATTACAGACCAATATCGCTGATGAATATAGATGCAAAAATCCTCAACAAAATACTAGCAAACAGAATCCAACAACACATTAAAAGGATCATACCCCATGATCAAGTGGGATTTATCCCAGGGATGCAAGGATTCTTCAATTTATGCAAATCAATCAATGTGATAAACCATATTAACAAATTGAAAAATAAAAACCAAATGATCATCTCAATAGATGCAGAAAAAGCTTTTGACAAAATTCTACACCCATTTATGATAAAAACTCTCCAGAACGTGGGCATAGAGGGAACCTACCTCACCATAATAAAGGTTGTATACAACAAACCCACAGCAAACATCATTCTCAATGGTGAAAAACTGAAAGCATTTGCTCTAAGATCAGGAACAAGACAAGGATGTCCACTCTCGCCACTATTATTCAACATAGTTTTCGAAGTCCTACCCACGGCAATCAGAGAAGAAAAAGAAATAAAAGGAATACAAACTGGAGAAGAAGAAATAAAACTCACTGTTTGCAGATGACATGATCCTATACGTGGAGAATCCTAAAGATGCCACCAGAAAATTACTAGAGCTAATCAATGACTTTGGTAAAGTTGCAGGATACAAAATTGATGCTCAGAAATCTCTTGCATTCTGATGAAAAATCTGAAAGAGAAATTAAGGAAACACTCCCATTTACCACTGCAACAAAAAGAATAAAATACCTAGGAATAAACCTACCTAGGGAGAGAAAAGACCTGTATGCAGAAAACTGTAAGACACTGAAGAAAGAAATTAAAGATGATATAAACAGATGGAGAGATATACCATGTTCTTGGATTGGAAGAATCAATATTGTGAAAATGATTATACTACCCAAAGCAATCTACAGATTCAATGCAATCCCTATCAAACTACCACTGGCATTTTTTACAGAACTACAACAAAAAAATCTTAAAATTTGTATGGAGACACAAAAGACCCCG
This sequence comes from Lipotes vexillifer, assembly GCF_000442215.2. Taxonomy (NCBI): domain Eukaryota; kingdom Metazoa; phylum Chordata; class Mammalia; order Artiodactyla; family Lipotidae; genus Lipotes; species Lipotes vexillifer. The sequence continues at coordinate 4,663,970 of NW_006790942.1, read as the reverse complement.
AAAAGCCAAAGCAGTCTTAAGGGAAAAAAAACAGAGCTGGAGGAATCAGACTCCCTGACTTCAGACTATACTACAAAGCTACAGTAATCAAGACAATATGGTACTGGCACAAAAACAGAAACATAGATCAATGGAACAGGATAGAAAGCCCAGAGGTAAACCCACACACCTATGGTCAACTAATCTATGACAAAGGAGGCAAGGATATACAATGGAGAAAAGACAGCCTCTTCAATAAGTGGTGCTGGGAAAACTGGACAGCTACATGTAAAAGAATGAAATTAGAACATTCCCTAACACCATACACAAAAATAAACTCAAATGGATTTGAGACCTAACTGTAAGACGGGACACTATAAAACTCTTAGAGGAAAACATAGGAAGAACACCCTTTGACATAAATCACAGCAAGATCTTTTGTGATCCACCTCCTGGAGTAATGGAAATAAAAACAAAAATAAACAAATAGGACCTAATGAAACTTAAAAGCTTTTGCTAAAGCAAAGGAAACTACAAACAAGACAAAAAGACAACCCTCAGAGTGGGAGAAAATATTTGCAGATGAATCAATGCACAAAGGATTAATCTCCAAAATATATAAACAGCTCATGCAGCTCAATATTAAAAAAACAAACAACCCAATCAAAAAATGGGGAGAAGACCTAAACAGACATTTCTCCAAAGAAGACATACAGATGGCCAAGAAGCACATGAAAAGCTGCTCAACATCACTAATTATTAGAGAAATGCAAACCAAAACTACAATGAGGTATCACCTCACAGCAGTTAGAATGGGCATCATCAGAAAATCTACAAACAACAAATGCTGGAGAGGGTGTGGAGAAAAGGGCATCCTCTTGCACTGTTGGTGGGAATGGAAATTGATACAGCCACTATGGAGAACAGTATGGAGGTTCCTTAAAAAACTACAAATAGAACTACCATACAACCCAGCAATGCCACTACTGGGCATATACCCTGAGAAAACCATAATTCACAAAGACACATGCACCCCAATGTTCATTGAAGCATTATTTACAATAGCCAGGTGACGGAAGCAACCTAAATGCCCAATGACAGACGAATGGATAAAGAAGATGTGGTACATATATACAATGGAATATTACTCAGCCATAAAAAGGAACGAAATTGGTTCATTTGTAGAGATGTGGATGGACTGTCACACAGAGTGAAGTAAGTCAGAAAGAGAAAAACAAATATCGTATATTAATGCATATATGTGGAACAGATGAACTGGCTTGCAGGGCAGAAATAGAGACACAGATATAGAGAAGAAATGTACGAACACCAAGGGGGGAAAGCGGCCGGGGGTGGTGGTGTGATGAATTGGGAGATTGGGATTGACATGTATACACTGATGTGTATAAAGTAGATGACTAATAAGAACCTGCTGTATAAAAAAATAAATAAAATAAAATTCAAAACAAAATGGATATTACCTTCCACATGCTATAATCATGATTTTTTTAAAATAACCTTTCAAGGTTAAATAAAACACATCAACCTGGGAGTCAAGCTGGCTTGCATTGCATTTACTTAGTAGCTAAAAGAGCAAAGTATTATCTCTAAGCCTTGGTTTCCTTATCAATACCAAGAATATCAATAACACACCTTGTAAGGAACTGGTCACCTAACAGAGGACACACACTCAATAAATGAATGCTATTTTTATTATGTTTTCTGTAAAAGGTAATTATTGCCTGGTACGTAGGTCAAGCAAGTAATAACTGTGCAGGCGTCATTATAAGACCCTTCAGGGAATTCCCTGGTGGTCCAGTGGTTAGGACTCGGCGTTTTCACTGCCATGGCCCAGGTTCAATCCCTGGTTGGGGAACTAAGATCCTACAAGCCACGCAGCCAAAAAAAAAAAGGAAAGAAAGGAAGGAAGGGAGGAAGGAAGACGTTATGGAAAAACCCAAATGAACTTTTTCGCCAACCCAATAAGATTCTTCCAATTATGAAAGAAATTGGGGACTTCCCTGGTGGCGCAGTGGTTAAGAATCGGCCTGCCGGGATTCAGGGAACACGGTTTCGAGCCCTGGTCCAGGAAGATCCCACATGCCGCGGAGCAACTAAGCCCGTGTGCCACAACTACTGACCCTGCACTCTAGAGCTTGAGCAAGCTAAAACTACTGAGCCCACGTGCCACAACTACTGAAGCCCGCTCGCCTACAGCCTGTGCTCTGCAACAAGAGAAGCCACCGCAATGAGAAGCCCGCGCACCGCAACAAAGAGTAGCCCCCGCTCGCCGCAACTAGAGAAAGCCCGCGTGCAGCAACGAAGACCCAACGCAGACATAAATGAATAGACAAACAAATAAATTAATTAAATTTAAAAAAAGAAAGAAAGAAAGACATTGGCTTTCCCTTCTGTGCCAAACTAACCACTCCTAGCTCCTTTTCTCCTTGAGCCTCAGACATCAGTCTCTGGTCTGAAAAAAGTTAGTTCGGTCTGGATCGTGAGGCTCATCATTATCTAGTCTTCAGTAAGTAAGACAGTCTCGATTTGGGGGCCCATGAGCCAGAAAGGTCCTTTAGCTCCCTGCAGAGCCCAGGCAGCATGGAAAAGTTAAGTCATCCTGGTGTGGTCCCTCCTTCGTCCATCGTTCATCCAAACATTCTTTCCCTTAGCGACACACGGTGCTTCTGAGCTTGGACAAACATTTCAAAATGCACTTAGGGCTCAAGTCCAAGTGCACATCTAGGTTCAGACGACCACAGCCTTTGCAAAATCCTTTCAGTCATTTCCATATCCTTGCACAGAATAAGCTCCCTAAAGACGATGATGGCCAAAAACTGATTACTTGGGCAAAAAGAAAAGCAAATAGGAAATGTTTGTTAGGCCTCTATTATGTTTCAAGTACATCCACATAAATAATCACAGATGAACTTCAAAAGACCTTCTGTTATGAATCTTCACATGACACATGGCCACAGGGAGATGTCGAGAAGTCAAGTGACTTGCCCAAGATTATACCTCCAACTGTGAGAATTCATACCTGCGAAGGTGAAGCCAGGTCATGTGACTGGGTCCGCTGTCTTGTCAAATGATCCCATTTCACTTGAGGCCTGTGAGAGCCCACAAGAGGCTATGGTCATGACTGTTCTCCAGGTGGGGAGCTGGGGCTCACAGACGCTGCTCCCGCAAGGTAAACCTGGGGGTTAAGAGCAGTGCCATCACCCCCGGGCAGCAGGGGCGGGGAGGCAGCAGAATGCAGCAGGACAAATGCCCACAGTTCACCCTCAGAATTTAAAACTCCGCTTCCCAGTAGTCCCTCCCTGGTAACTTCCATCCAGGCTTAATAACACTGCCCTTTACTACCATCTTGGAAGATGCTGCTGGAGACGACCTTTATTTATTTTTTTAAGTAGAAGAGCTAAAAGAGAATAAATACTCCGAGTATCCTGTTCCTCAGGCATCTCAAGGTAACCGTGGAGCAACAGTTACACAGGCTGCTAGACTGCTACCAACACACACCTCACCATCTCCAGCAGATGGGTAAGGAAGCCGGCTAAATTGTTTCCCCATCTTTTCTTTTTCTATTCTCAGCTGAGGAACGCATTTCTTCACTGGAAACCTGCCCTGCTCTGGCCAGTCCCCTTGCTAATCCGCCCCCCCCCCCCC